>NC_138552.1:112828242-113022948 GCF_964273705.1 Natrix helvetica | reverse complement strand
AAGCTTTAACATCGCTGGGGGTAATTCTTTAAAAACTCCGATAGTTTTTCCATCTATTTGAAGAGATGAATAAAAAGAATTTTGCAAAATATCATTTCTAAAATTTCTCTCAGTAAAGTATATCACAACATCCCTTGGTAGTTGCCTTTGTGATGCTATACGTGAATTTACTCTGTAAATTTTGTCAATCCTTGCAGAAATCTCAGAAGAATCCTCGATCTTCAATAACGTGGCCAAAGCATCAGCACAAGCTTTTCTTAAATCCTCTCTAGGGTTTTCTCTGATACCCCTCAGTCTAACAGCGTACTCCATAGATCTGAATTGCATCATAATAATCTCCTTATCCATCCTCTGCATATTCCCCTCCATTTCAACAAATTTCAGATCTGTTTCCTTCGTTTTAGTTTCCAAATCCAAAGCCAGATGTTCAACTTTACTGTCCACCTTAAGAACAACTTCTGACAGACCTGTGGCTATAGTGTGTAGTTTTTTATCAAGCTGATCATGTTTTTTAATGGTATCCTGAACCATTTCTTTAACCTCCTTAATTTCTTTGCGTAAAAAAGCATTTTCTCCCCTTATAAAGTCCTTGAAATCCTGATAATTTATTGTAGCACTTAGGGAAGCCTTTTGTTCCGTTGCCATGTTTAACAACAACAACAACAAAAAGAAAAACAACAACACCACTTTCACACAAAATACTCCTCCCAGTAGGTCAAATTGTGTAAACTAACTTTAAAGTTGTTAATAATTCTTTCAGCCGCCTCTAGCTGTCACCATTCAATTAACTTTCGTTTTCCTTAGGTATTCAGCTGTAAATTAATACTTGCAAATGTTTCTTTCTAAGTTGCTCGAAGTTAAAACGTTGACATTTAAGTAGTTCAGGTTATGTAAACTGGCTTAAAGATTGTTAATAGTTAGGGTTGTTTCAGCCGTTCCGCCTTTACTGCCCCGGCTATCAGCAAGTAATTAGCTTTCGTTTTCTGTAGGTTTTCAGCTATAAATCAACGCCATTTTGAATCCTTTGTTCTAAGCCCACGCCTCTCGAACTCAGCAGTAGCGTTCTTTTTAAAAAGATTTTTCCCCCCAATTAAGACTTAAAATACTTGCAAAAGTCTTCCTTCCTTCCTTCCTTCTTGAGATGTTGAGATGTTATTAGAAGTTAAGGCTGTTCCCGGCGACTGGCTCTGCTAGTTAGCAGAGGTTATCAAAAAGACAGGAGAATGCAACAACTGCAAGGGGGGGCACACCTCGTTGCACTCCAGAGGCTGTAAATCCTTCTGGAGGCTACACGAGAGGCTCAACCCGACAGCTGAATCTCTCCCTCAAAAATTCCAAGAATTTAAGAGTGTCCAAGGTGTTAAAGATCGTAAAAAAACACCTCTACTGCCTATTGATCTGACAAGCTCAAAAAAAAGCCTGCCGTCGGTGCCAAGAAGCAACCCGGAAGCCCAGTCCTTTCTTTGCAAGTTTGTATCCACAGTTCACCTTTTTCAAAATGGTTGTCAGTGGTAGCATTGAGAGTATAAAAAGTAGGGGTCAAAGGGAATCACCCTGGAAGATGCCTCATTTAATTTCAACTTCACCCAGTTCTTCTCCATTAGCCATAAGCTTCGTTTTCCAGAGGTTCATTGAAGTTTCCATGAATTTTTGTATGTTGCTGCTGATGCCAAAGATTTTCAGGCATTTCTTGATCCAGCTGTGGGGGACTGAATCAAACGCTTTCTTATAGTCTATCCAAGCCATGAACAGCTTGGTTCGTCTTTTCTTTGAATTATTTAGGATTAGCTTGTCAATCAGCAGTTGGTCCTTTGTTCCTCTTGACTTTTTGCAGCATCCTTTCTGTTCTACAGGAAGCAAGTCATTTCTTTCCAAGTATCTGTAAATTTGGTTTGCAATGATGTCAGTAAGGAGCTTGTATGTTGTTGGCAAACAGGTGATTGGCCTATAGTTCCCAGGGTCCTTTCCTTTTTCTTTATCTTTTTGGATCAAAAATGTCCTTCCAGTTGTCATCCATTCATCATTTTCAGGTGTTTTAAAGATCTGGTTCATTTGAGCTGCCAGTCTTTCTTGCATACTTGTAAGTGCCTTTAGCCAGAAACCATGTAGCTCATCTGGTCCAGGTGCACTCCAATTCTTCACTTTTCTTGACTGCCCTTAGGATCACTAGAGCGTGCAAGACCCTCCACTATGACAAGGTAAAGCTCCTCGGAGGGATTATTATTATTATTATTATTATTATTATTATTATTATTATTATTATTATTATTATTATTATTATTATTATTATTATTATTATTAATTCTTCACTCCTGTTCTCATACACTGAGAGGCTTTTATGGCTTTTATAAACTTAGACAAATGTTCCTAGTAAAATCGTGTTGTATGAACAGGAGTGCTCTTCTTTCCTTCATTTAATAGAAGCTGGAACATTCTGATAACCCAGGAGAATTGGTCACAACCTCAAATAGCATCCCATATTGGATAGTGCCTCTTGGCAGCTTAGAGATGCAAGGTCAACATGAAGATGAGGTTAATGGTTTTTCTTTTTAACACTTTTTTATTATTGTGATGAGTGGAAACTAGGACACCCACTAAATTTCATCAATGGATGCAGCCTCAGTGTTCATAGAATTACATAGGCTGAGGAGGAAAATGCAGGAAACAACATTGTTAAGATTAGATCCCCCTACTCTTCCATAGACCATGTTAAGGAGGGAAAAAAGCAAAATCATCCTAACCCATTTTTTTATTCTGAAGGAGGTGTCTCAATTAAGACAAGATCCTCACCTTGCGAGGGGTAGAAAAGTAAACTTAAGCCTAACTCTGTTGTTGTTCAGTCAGTAAGTCATGTCCAACTCTTTGTGACACCATGGACTATAGCACCCCAGCCCTCCCTGTCCTCCACCGTCTCCCTGAGTCTGCCCAAACTCATGCCCACTGCATCGATGAAATTATCTAACCATCTCATCCTCTATCACTCTCTTCTCCATTTGCCTTAAATTTGTCTCAACTTCAGGATCTTTTCCAATGAGTCCTCTCTTCTCATGGCCAAAGTATTTGAGCTGCAGCTTCAGTATCTGTCTTTCCAAAGGACAGTCAGTGTTGATTTCCTTTAGGGTTGACTGATTTGATCTCCTTGCAGTCCAAGGGACTCTCAACAGTCTCAATAGAGTCATGGCAGTTTACAGAATGATTTTGTTATGAGAGTATAGAGCTTTGTTTTTAGGCTCATTGGTCTGTTTATATTTTCTGGAAATAAAGCTCATTGCGAGTTGAACCTCTAAATTCACCCACTTGCCAATGCCTTGCTCCAGCATGAGACCCAAATGATTAACAATATGTGTCAATTCAGATGGTTGAACTGTAAGCCCAACACATGGCCCCTGTTCCAGTGCTGGCCCAAGACATTATACTTTTAGCTGAAGTAGCCAGAGCTGATACTGAGTATTTGCCTCCTTGCTAGACAAATATTATAAGAATGCAAGTATATTTACAACTCATAGTAAATTAATAATTTCTATGAGACACTATGATTTTTCTCATTATGCTAAAGTAGGGTTCATGTTAGTCTAATGATGGGGAGCTGCAAAATGGGCAATTTCTGTTGGATAACCACTAATTTTGTAGCAGGGATAACTAAGGGATAACTTCAAGAATCCAGCTTCATTTGGATCTCATGCTGGAGCAAGACATTGGCAACTGTGTCTTCTAGTTATGAAATTTGTTATCTCTAACAGGTTAAGCCTTTGGTTCAGAAGTATTCACTGAGTTTCAGCTATGTGTTAGCTCAGAATTTGGACTAGAACAAAATAAACTCAACTAATTGGTATAAAGGACTGCCAGGCAAACTACAGAATGATCTCATTTACAAAGGGATTCCACAAACTGTGATTACCTGTCCTGTTCCAGCATTAATGAAACAATTGTAGTGAAGTATGGATAGGAGGAGAACAGATATTTATTGCAGACATTTTCCTGAGCTGTGAGTTTTCTGCCAAATAAGCTCCAATCTGAATAAGGAGCTAAGTGTCGTGAGATCCAAGCTTTACAGTACTCGGTGTAAAGCCTGAAAGTAATCAAAACTGGCTACTTAATGTTCATTGATTTCTTAAAGGAAAGGCTTATTTCCTCTGACTGAGAATAGATGACATGAAAGTTTCTTTAATTCATTTCTGATAATCTGTACAGTAAATTGCCCATAGTTGAAAAGATTGATGGAAGTTCAGACTGAAGGGGAGACAATCTTCAAAGAAGCTCTGTTGAGCCATCATGGAAACTGGAATAAATGGAAGAGATTTTATATACTATCCCAAAAATGGTGGTTTTTTTTTGACTGGTATCATACTTTTTCTGGTAAGATGTTAAGCTGAAAAACCAGAGAATATGAAATCCTCGCCTTGGTATAATTCAGAGAATTATGATTTCCACCTGCAATTGAGACAGTGATTTCACTTTTTTCCTTCAGCCATTCATAAGCCATGAATGGTTATCCATATAAAGATGTTGATAGAAGTTCACCGAGAGTTTTAAATAGAACTTTGGTAGAACCTGCTATACCTAGAGACAAAAAATTTCCTAGAATTGTGAGGAATCAAAATTGTTTTAATGGACTACCTAACAGATTTCTAACTCACAAGTGAGATGTTACAGTGTCATTGTATAATATAAAGATGACTGTACTGGAACATACTGTATTGGTTTTAGCCATGATATCATTGGCTCTCAGATCTTATCATGCAGCAGATTTCCTAAATAGAGAAGACTTACTTGATGATGAGGCAGGGACAGAAATGCTGTGGAAAAAGTATCAAAATGATGCTGAAATAGAAAAAGTGTCAGAAAAGCTAAAGACAAAATCAGCCAAATATAGCAAAAAAGAAAAGAAAAAGTGGTAAGAACAATGAAAGTACATTCAAAATAAAAGGAAGAGCCAAGAATCAGTAAACTAGTTGAGTTACTAAAAAAAGAGCACAAAAGATGGCAAAACTACAAAATTCCTATTTTTTTTTAAACAAAACAATATATGCTCTCTTCTTAACAGAGGAATGAAAGAGCAAGATTGCCACATTATTGACAGAAAGGTAGACAAAAATATATATATTTATTTTGAATGAATCAATATCTCTTGGGCAGATGAATAAACTAAAAAAACAGAAGAGTACTAAGATAATATAGATTCCCTACTATTGACTATCTTTGTTGCCATATTCAAAGCTGTCTAACAAAGCTCTGTTAGAAAGTTGGGCTGTATGCTATGAAATTCAGTAATATCTGGTAAACATATGGATCAGTTTGGAGCAAACCAGATTTCTGAGTATTGTGGTGGTTCTGTGAATCTAAATGTTGTTATAGATATTTGTTGAGCATTTGACAAGCTTCTACTATGTTATTCAGTAGTTAATACAACAATCAGGATAAATGAAAGCTGGTTCTATAGTCGCCCCAAAGTCATTATTTTTCCAATTTAGCTCTTTGATCTCAGATTCATCAAATTATCTGACCTATATTTTGTCAAACTGAAGAACACACATGTTGTCAGTTCAGCTGGCATTCAGATGCTTTTCTCTCTAATGTGTCTGCCATACAATTCTTTGTAAGTCTTTATTTCAACAGTAGCAGTATAGGTAGTCCTCAACTTATGACTGGTTGAGTCATAAGTTGTTGAGTCATAACCAGTCATATGTTGAAAATTTGTTACAATGGACTCAAAAAGGTTGCTTACAACCTGCCCTCAATGTTACAACTTCCATACCACTTCTGGAGTTGTGTGATTGAATTGTGGGTGCTTGACAACTGATTTGCATTTATTACCGGTTACAATATCCTGCACTCACGTGATCACACCCATTGGATAAGCTATACTGATTAACAACCATGTAATTTGCTTAATTGTTATAATGACTTGCTTTATGATAATCTAAAATGGCTGTAAAATTGAATCCAGTCATGTGATGACTCAACTTATGATCACAATGACTTATGATGAAAATTCCTGCCTCAATTATGGTCATGAGTCGAGCACTGCCTGTAGATTTAAGTGTGCTATGGTCAGCTTTTTTGCTCTTAATTTATGAAACTGAAATATTACTAAACTGAATAGTTCTTGAATTCTTGGGAGGAATATTTGCATTTATTCCTTTGCTAGATATCAGTAGCCCAGTTGAACTGTTAAAGACTTGTGTGAGCAGAAAATGGTTCAACAATTCCATAGTTTAACAATATCTTTTAAAAACTCTTTAACCCTTGTAAAGTTTTTTAGTGAAGGCTGTTGTATGAATAATGAGGCTAAGTTCTAATAAATCATTTTTTTCCTGGCCCACCATTGAAAGGTGTTTATTTTGGCTTTGCTTTGTCAAGGTCACTGATAAAATTGTGGCTTTAGATATACTATCAGCTGGCATGTTACTCACACAATTAGCACAGTCTGTTACAACTGCTGTCAGCATTCCAAATATCATGCAGAATTAAATCATTGTCCAAGGCAAAGTAGTCCTTAAAACTCCAATTTAATAAGACAGGCATGTTGGCATTAGGCTGGTGAATTTCAACTCTAATGTACATCCGGTGAATTCACCCAGTTAAAAGTTCATCATTTTTCCCCACACCCCATAATTCATCACATGGTCCAATCTTCATCTTCCACGCTGGCATGTACACCCCTCTTCTTCCGGCCAGGTGTCGAGCTGCGGAGACAAAAGACGACCTTGAGCTTCTAAGAAATTCATAACAATACATTCCACAATCCTACTCCTTTCTATTCCCCCCTCCCAACTACTATACCAATGAAACAGCATAATATATATATGTTTTAATTATGTGGCAGGCCAAAGATCCTAAAAGGAACAGAATTACAGGCCTGACAGGCGGCCTCTCCTCAAGAGAAAAACGTTTCCTGAAAAGAGAATAACATAATTGTTAACCATCAAAATTTAACCACCTCTTCCTCCCCCAGGGGGACCCTTTGGCTTATCAGGGAATTTCTCATGGAATTGCTGCACTAATTTATCTGCTTTCAGATCCCAACTTTTCACCCACGTAGCTTCTGACAAAGGGTATCCCTTCCAATGCACTAAATATTGTAAACGACCTCTATACAGCCTGGAATCTAATATTTTTTTCACTTCATAATGTGTTTCCCCTTCTACCACTACGGGAGGAGGTGGAGTTTGGGTGGATGGTCTCGTGCTAGACTCCCTTACCGGCTTCAATAAGCTACAATGGAATACCGGGTAAATTTTCCCTAAGAGTCTGGGTAGGCTGAGTCGAACTGTAACTGGGTTAATTATCTTATCTATTGGGAAAGGACCTAGAAATTTTGGACCTAATTTCTTACTAGGCATCTTTAATCTTATGTATTTAGTAGACAAAAAAACTTTGTCCCCCACTCGAAAGGGGGGTTGTAGGGAACGATGTTTATCAGCTTGCTTCTTGTAGGCTTCTGCCGCATCTGTTAGCGCCTTTTTGGTATTCTCCCATCCCTTCTTTAGTGCCTCCAGCCATTCATTCAGGGACATGGATGAGGGAGGTTCCTTAGGTAGTTCAGGCATGGGAACGAACTCCATGCCACTGGTAATCTGGAAAGGAGTTAATCCGGTACTGCTGTGAACCGCATTATTATATGCTACTTCAGCGAAAGGTAGCAAGTCCGACCAATTGTCTTGCTGATAGTCCACATAACACCGGATATACTGTTCCACCATCGCATTGGCCCTCTCTGCTGCCCCATTTGTGCTGGGATGAAATGCTGAGCTGAGTCCCTGCGTGGACCCGATCGATTTTAGGAATTCTCTCCAGAACTTGGCGGTGAATTGAACTCCGCGATCTGAAATGATTCTTTTTGGAACTCCATGTAGGCGATAAATGTGTTTCACAAACATTTTCGCTAATTTCTTTGCGGATGGTAGGCTTGAACAAGCGATAAAGTGTGCTTGCTTGGAAAACAAACCAATAACTGTCCAGATTACTTTATTACCACTGCTATCTGGAAGTTCGACAATGAAGTCCATTGCTATCTCTTCCCATGGTCGGCTAGGGTTGGCCACTTGTTGTAGTAGTCCAGGGGGCTTCCCCGGACGGGTTTTCATTGTTGCACAAGTAGCACAGCTTCTTACATAATCTTCCACCTCCGACCTCATCTTTGGCCACCAAAATTGACGTCTAGCGAGGTGGAGAGTTTTCAGGAATCCGAAATGACCTCCTAGTTTCGCATCATGACTCCGCTGTAGCACTTGCAATCTCATTTCTGCAGGGACGTACAGTTTGGATCCCTTCCAGGCTACGCCCTCATTAATCGTTAAGATGTCTTTGTTGTTGTTGAACCATGGGTCTGTCTGGAGGGCTGCTTTCAGTTCGGTTCTCAGTTTATCTTGGCTTCGACTGGTGACTTGAGCTGCCTTTTGGTGAGAAGGAGATATGATGGGGTGGAAAATTTCTTCCTTCTTACTGTCAAACTGGGGTTTTCTCGACAGTGCATCTGCTAACAAGTTCTTCCCTGCGGGGATGTGTTTAATTTCAAATTTGAACCTTTGGAAATATTGGGCCCAACGGACCTGTTTGGGAGATAACTTTCGATGGGCAAGGAGAGTTTCGAGGTTTTTATGATCAGTCCATACCTCGAACGGTATATCCCCCCCCTTCCAGGAGATGCCTCCAGGTGAGCATGCTCCACCTGATCGCGAATGCCTCCTTCTCCCAAATGGGCCACCTTCTTTCCGTAGTGGTGAGTTTCTTGGAGATATAAGCGCATGGTAAGAGGTGGCCTTCTTTATTCTTTTGTAGTAGCACCGCGGCTATCGCGACATCATTGGCATCCGTTTGGATTATGAAAGGTCGCTCTGGATCGGGATGTTGCAATATGGGTTCTTGGGCAAAGAGCCGTTTTAATTTCTCAAAAGCCTTTTGACAGTCGATTGTCCATTTTAATGGTTGGTTTGCTTTTGGTTTAGTAGGAGAAGGCCCCGTTCTTAATAGGTCAGTCAATGGTAGGGCAATTTCAGCAAAGGTTGGAATAAACTGCCTATAAAAGTTTGCAAATCCAAGGAAGCTTTGTAATTGTTTGCGAGTGCTTGGAGTTTTCCAATCTAACACCGCTTTCACTTTTTCTGGGTCCATTTCTACTCCTTCATTGGAGATACGATATCCCAGATAATCTAGCGAGGTCTTGTGGAATTCACACTTTGACAATTTTGCATAAAGTTTGGCAGCTAGAAGTTTTTTCAGGACTTGCCGTACCAGTTTCACATGTTCTTCCATGGTCTCAGAGAAGATCAAGATGTCATCTAAATAAACGAGTACTCCGCGGTACAGGTGGTCGTGTAGCACTTCATTTATGTACTGCATGAATACTCCGGGTGCTCCTTGTAGTCCGAAAGGCATGACTTTATATTGGAAGCTGCCTAAGGGAGTATTAAAAGCGGTCTTCCACTCATCCCCTTTCCGGATTCGTATACGGTAATACGCCTCTCTCAAATCCAGCTTGGTGAAGATCTTGCCCTTAGCCAAGTGGTTCAATATATCTTTCATGAGAGGGAGGGGATAGGTATTCTTTTCGCATACTGCATTCAAAGCTTGTAAGTCCACACAGAGGCGAACCCCCCCATCTTTCTTTTCCCTGAAGAGCACTGGGGCCGCTACTTTTGATTTTGCTGGTTCAATAAACCCTCTTTTCAAATTGGTGTCGATGTACTTCCTCAATTCTATCATCTCTTTAGGCGTCATAGAGTACATTTTGGGCTTTGGTAAGGTTACCCCAGGTTTGAACTCTATGGCACAATCTGTGGTGCGGTGAGGTGGAAGGTAGTTTCCGTCTTCCTCACTGAACACCTCTGCCAGATCCCAATAGATCTTTGGGACTCGTTGGATTCCCGGAAGTTTAGTGTCTGCTGCGGTTGCTGCAGGTTCTGGATGGGTTGGGCTGTTAAGTTCCAATGTTCCTGGGTGGCCTTTTGGTTCCACCGGTGGTAACGGCCCAAGTCCAATAGTCACCTTTCTAACGCCATCCTCCCACTTTATGGTAGGTTCCCACTTGTCCAACCATGCAAGCCCTAGGATAACTGACTCCTGCATTCCAGGGGCCACGATGAATCTGAGGAACTCATAGTGGCGGCCTATCACCAGTTTTACTAACTCAGTGATCTTTGTAGCCGGAGCTCCCCCAATTAGGGTTCCATCCACTTGCTCAAACGGAATGGGTTGTTTCAGGGGTCTGGTGCGTATACCTAGTTGCTCCACTATTGACATGCTGATTAAGCATCGGGTGCAGCCGGTATCTATAATCACCCCAACTTCCCCTTCTACCCCCGTTTCCGGTATTTGGAGTTTGGCTTTTATTTGGAAGGGGTGGATAGGTGCACTCACCATTGGGTCGTCTTCTGGGTTTCCTTCCTCTTCCTCCTCTGAGGTGGCCAGGGCGTTTTCAGTGGCTCCGCTCTCTGCCCCTGCTGGCTGTTGTGCCAGACGACTTTTTTCTGGGGGTTTTCTGGGGGTTTTCTTGACTGTGCTGGCAGGTGGTTGGCGTGGTTGTGGAACTGGGGCTGGAGCCCAGCATGTAGATGCCCGGTGGCCAAGCTGACCACAACGGTAGCACTTTATTTTGTGGCCCCAGGAACGCGGGGTTGGCGGGAGCTTTTCAGTTTGCTGCCTCTGCGTTCGGTGGGCTAACGGTTTTTTTTCAGGGGTTCTGGTACCTGGCTTTGGATAGGTGTTAATCTCGTGGTCCAGTATGATTGCAGTGGTGTACCATTCTTGGATACGATCTGGGGTCCCCCTTACGGCACAAGCTTGTTTCAGTTTGGGATCTAAGGCCTTTTTGAACGTATAGACCAATAGTCTCTCTGGCCAGTAACGTAGTCTTCCAGCTATTCTCCGGAATTCCCAAACTAATTCTTTGACCGGCCGACCCCCCTGTCGTAATTCCTGGATCTGGTCTTCAGCATCTACCTGTTGGGCCACATCGTAAAATCGGGCCCGCATCAGTTGGATGAACCCCGTTATGTCATCTAACTCAGGAGCTGCTTCTTCATGGAGTTCCGCTATCCATTGTGCTGCCTCTCCTTCATTCATCCCCTCTGCTATTTCTTGGATCAGTTCTCGATCCGTCAGGTATTGTGGGCCTACTTGGTCAACGTATGCCAACACTCGATTCATAAAGTAAGCTAGTTTGTCTCGGCTGCCATCATAGGTTGCACGGAACCTTGGGGGTGTGGGAGGAGGCGGGGGTGCTGGTGGTTGAACCGGAGCAACCTGTCGGCCTGCTGCTTGGGGTGGTAAGCTTCTTTGTGGGGCCACAGCCATCGGTTGGGCAAAAGCCTGCTGAGGCATTGGTGGGGGGGGCTGGGCCCTGTGGTGGTCCCAGTCCCTGGCTCTGCCTCTGCCTCTGAGCAGCTATTTGGGGTGGCGCCATTAGTTGGGAAGGGGCAGGCGTCCACTGGCATTGAGCCCATCCATGACCCGGGAAGAAAGCCCAACCTGAATTGGCTTGATTGATGGGTCCAGAGCCATCGCTTTGCAGAGGGGGGGAGGTGAAAGTGTTCCAGGCCCCTTTCGGCTGGTTAAGTTTTACTTCCCAACTTTTTTTCACTCCAGGAGGGGGGTTGCTGATTCGCTGATGGCTGTGTGGAAAGACCCAAGGTCTCCGCTCCACTGCGCAGCAGTTTCTCTGCTGGGAAAGGATAATGTGGGCTTTGCTAGGCTCCACCCGGGTGGTTCTGGGGGCCCCAGGGGTTTTTGTTCACTCACATTTAGGCGTCGGAATTGGTCCGGAAGGCCCATCAAAGACTGGCTGCGTGAGAGCGACTGAGATCTCCATTCATTTGCTCTTCTCCCCATGCTCCAGTCGTCTGTCAGAGCCCCCTTGGGGGTCCCCTCTCCTTCTAGCAAGCATTCCTGAGAAGCAATAAATCCCGAAACTTCCTCCCGTAGGTCTAACTCCGTCTGTGAGGGAAATCTTGGTTTCGGTTCCTTTCGCCGGGCGCCCTGCTGAAGCTCCCTTTGCTTCGCCTCTGCTTGTTGAACTATTCCTTTAGAAGGTGCATAGATGGTTTCGACAAAATTAAGTGATCCATCATCCTTAGCTTTCTCTGCTGCATTCTTTCCTTCCTCCATCTTCACTGAAATTTCGTCCTGCCCAGGGTTGGGTCAGAGCTGGGATTCAGTACCCCAATGAAAGAAAATTTTTTAAGGGAGACTTGAAATAATGTCAGCGTTCCAAATATCATGCAGAATTAAATCATTGTCCAAGGCAAAGTAGTCCTTAAAACTCCAATTTAATAAGACAGTCAGGTTGGCATTAGGCTGGTGAATTTCAACTCTAATGTACATCCGGTGAATTCACCCAGTTAAAAGTTCATCATTTTTCCCCACACCCCATAATTCATCACATGGTCCAATCTTCATCTTCCACGCTGGCATGTACACCCCTCTTC
Source organism: Natrix helvetica (assembly GCF_964273705.1). Lineage (NCBI taxonomy): Eukaryota > Metazoa > Chordata > Lepidosauria > Squamata > Natricidae > Natrix > Natrix helvetica. The sequence goes on along the minus strand of NC_138552.1, from coordinate 113,010,523 downwards.
TTCCGGCCAGGTGTCGAGGTGCGGAGACAAAAGACGACCTTGAGCTTCTAAGAAATTCATAACAATACATTCCACAATCCTACTCCTTTCTATTCCCCCCTCCCAACTACTATACCAATGAAACAGCATAATATATATATGTTTTAATTATGTGGCAGGCCAAAGATCCTAAAAGGAACAGAATTACAGACCTGACAGCTGCCTCATTTGGCATAAATAGTGGCTATACTTTGTAGAACATCCATAGTGGGAACATTTGAAAAGTATCCTGGGTTTCCATCATAAATGGCAATGAATAGGCTTAGATTGATTTAATGCTAATAAGGTTCTCTTTCTTCCTACTCACTCTTCTTCTTACTCAAGATGGCTATGTATCAATCAACATGCCAGCTATTTTAAGAAGACTGGAGCTTTAATAAAGACAGTTAATCTGACAAAAGTGTCGAGGAGATAATTTACGAAAGCAGTTTAGTTTACTTGATCAAAGGTAGAAATTATAATGAACAGCTAAAGGCATCGTCCTGAACTTCACTCAGAAGAGATTCTCTGGAAGGATCAACTATATATCAATAAGTGACACAGGGAAGGACCTCCATTGGACCTGTTCACCCAGACAATAAATGACAGCTCTAAAAGATGTTTCACTCCATTTACAATTCCAATTTTAGTCCCAATGAATATGGAAAAAGGAGGCATACTTAATTTACTTAACATTTCCTCGACTGGCAAAGAGATCATCTATTTTTAATTGTTTTATTGGTTTAGCAGAAAATTGGCAGCTTAGTCCTTTTTCTGCATTGATGAGATCACACTTGGAGCACTATAATCTGTGGTATGAGCAAGTTAAAACACTTTCTAAGGCTGGTTGCAAAGATGATGCAAGGACTTGAAAACATGCCCTTTAAGGACAGGCTGATAGAAGTTGAAATGTAAAAAGAAGACTGAGGGAAGACATGATGTCAGATACATACAAGAATATCATAGAACTAGTCTCCAATGCCTCAGAAACTAGGATCAGAAATAATGGACGCAATTTGCAGCTACTTAGATTTTGCTTAAATGTAAGGAAAAAACTTTTTGACATTAAAATCTGTGACATTGCATGGCAGTTTACTAACAATAATTGGTGGTTCTTCATCTCTGGAAGTTTTTAAGAAGAGAGAGAGGGTCAGGACTGTTATGTCAGAAGCTGGTTTGGTTAGAAGTTAAGGCCCAGGATAGAAACTAAGGACCATGAGTTCTAATCTCATTTTAGGTACAAAACCAGCTGGATGACCTTGGGCAAATGATTCTCTCACAGTCCTAGGAAGAATGCCATAGCAAACCAGTCCAGCTAAATCTGCCAAGAAAACACTAGGGATTTGTTCAGGCAGTCATGAGGAGTTCAACAAGCCTCAAATTACAAGATGAGGCACAAATACATTTAATAATAATAATAATACTAACTTGAAGACAGATAAAAATGTAATGTTACAAAGATGATTGCATTAATTTTCCTGCATGTTTAAAAGGTTTGGACTAGATCAGTGATTCCCAAAGTGTGCGCCGCGGCTCCCTGGGGAGCCGCGCTATCGTCATAAGGGCGCCGCAAAGCCGGGCGCCCGCTTCCCTCCCTCCTCTCGGGTTTTGGAGGGAAGCTTCTGCAAAAGCCCGGGCATGACAAGTCTCCCAGGCTGAAATTTGCCGAGCTGTACGCGCGCACCTGTTTTCCACGGTGTGGAGCAGCGGTGAGATTCTGGGCGGCGAGCGATGATTCCGGGGGGCATCAGTGGGGGGGGCAGGGTCCCCCTCGCGTTCCTCATCTTCCCGGATGGCCCCTGGAATCATCGCTCGCCGCGCAGAATCTCGCCGCTGCTCCACGCCATGGAAAACAGGCGCGTGCGCACAGCTCGGCAAATTAAAGCCTGGGAGACTTGTTGCCACTCGCCTTGCTTTGCAGAAGCTTCCCTCCGAAGCGTTCCGAGGGAGGGCTGTAAACTTCCCTCCGAAGTCTTGGGAAGTTCTGAGGAGCCCCCCAAGGCAAAACGCCGCTGCCAGGTAGCTAAAAGTACGTCTCTGATTCGTCTCTGTCAGTCTCTCTCTGATTCCCTCTCTCACTCCCTCTCTCTGTTCCTCTCTCTGTCTGTCTGTCTCACTCACACACACACACACTGTGGTGACCACAGTGTGTGTGTGTGTGTGTGAGTGAGACAGACAGATAGAGAGAGGAACAGAGAGGGAGTGAGGGAGGAAATCAGAGAGAGACTGACAGACAGACACACACACACACACAGAGAGAGGGGGGGAGGGAGGGAGAGAAAGATAGACAGACAGAGAGAGACACACACACACAGAGTGAGTGATTAAGTGAATGAGTGAGAGACAGACACACCCACATACACAGAGTGACAGAGAGAGAGGAAGGGAGGGGAGAGAGACAGAGGGAGACACACACACACACACACACAGAGAGAGAGAGAGAGAGAGAGAGAGAGAGAGACAGAGAGGGGGAGGGAGGAAGAAAGAGACAGAGAGACACACAGAGAGTGAGTGATTAAGTGAATGAGTGAGAGACAGACACACCCACACACACAGAGTGACAGAGATGGGGGAAGGAGGAGAGAGAGACAGAGATACAGAGAGAGAGAGAGACAGATAGACACCCAGAGAAAATGACAGAGGGAGACAGAGAGGGAGGGAGGGAGAGAGAGACAAAGAGCCAGAGAGAGAGAGAGAAAGAAAAAGAAAAAAAGAAAGAAAGTGGGAGAGAGAGATGAAAGAAAGAAAGAAAAACAACATATGACCACAATTGAGCCCAAAATTTTGGTTGCTAAGCAAGAGCGGCTCTCCAAATAAATTTCAATCGTGGTTTTGGCGAGATTTGGCTCAGTTGAAAAAAAAGGTTGCCCACCACTGGGCTAGTGTGGTGGTTAAGTTACGTTTCAAAAGCTATTTTTCTGATCCAAGATTTGAGAAGTTGTGCAGCGAACAACAAGCCCATCCATCCCATTAATAATTTTAAATCATTAAACGATGTTCAATAAATTGTGAATTTAAAGCTCGTGTTTAATTTATTTTTCAATTAACCTAACCTTAACGAACTAAAAAGTAGATTTCCAAATCCTTAAAAAGTCAAAAATTAAAAAAAATTGGATGTACCTATTAAGGGAGCCTCGGAAAAAATCCGAAGTGTTATGGGAGCCGCAAACCGAAAAAGATTGGGAACCTCTGGACTAGATGATACTAATAGTTCCTTCCAACTCCAGAATATTATGATTCATTGGACTTGTGTTGTTTGTTGTTTCTATTTTAATTATACAGGGAACTGACAAACTGTGATTGTCTTATACTTCTCTCTCAGAAATATAAGCTCCAAAAGATAGAACAAATTATTTACTATGAGTTAATTAAGCATTTTACAGATTTTTATATACATATTTTAAATATTTTTAGAGTAGTAGTTATGGATCAGTTAATTACAGTTGGAAATGTTTCCTTTGTTGGACTATAATACATTTCCAACTAATTTTTAATTCACCTATATAGGAAATGTTACATGTGTAGGGACTAAACTTTAATTTGATACATCAAGAATATACTTTTTTCAGTTCAGATTTATTCCTGACATTTTTAGCATCTCACTCTTTAGTTGACTGGAAAAATAATTGTATTATAGGTCCATATGAGAAGAAAAACAGAGATCATTATAACTTGGTACAGAATATGTGAGATATCCAAATAATGTAAATTTTAAGTACAAATCTTAATTTAACAGCTGCCTTTTTACTAACTGCATTAAGATGTGCTATATTAATATTTGAGCCAAGAATATTACAAAATGAATTATTTCCTCATCTGTCTTGTGGAATTCATGAAGGATGGTTTTCATCACCTTATACAATAAATTAGATTTGGAAACTATTGACCTGTCTTATTGGACAATTGAAGGATATTCTGAATGCAAAAGGAACTGGCGTTGAACACTTATTATTCATGCTGATGATATATATCTGATCGTTAAGTATCAAAGTCTATGTAAAATTAGTTGATATAATATGAACATTTGATAAATTATCAGGTCAACTAATTGAAATAAGTCTCACATACTCCCTGTAGGCTTTTACCTATGGAAATCTGTAAAAATAGGAATCTCATATGTTGTTTAAATTTCAAACAATATTTTGAAATAATTTACATAAAAACATTTATTTGGAAAAGTAAATATTTGTTTATATTACTATTATGCAAATACAATCTCACTTAATTCTTTTTGTCCAACTGACTTAATAGCAACATCATAATCGGAAGAAGCAAACTGTTTAAAAGCGCTCAAACCTTAATGACTGATGATAATAAGAATATCATCTGGTGAGCTTTCCATCTTTTGTTTGGATATGATCACAGTCAGTTATACTTGATCATATGTTGAACAGTATGAAAATTTCTGAGAGGAGCCCATTTATAAAAGTTGCATATCTTTTTAAATAAAGAAACATGAACAATGGATAGTCAGTTGCATTTTTGTTGTCTCTAGGTTTAAATCAATTAATTAGTTTTAGTAATCCTACCATTGGAGGCATCAGTTACACTATGGAGGAAGTTGTAAACTCATTATGTAGCTAACTAATAGCATTGAAGAGTTTATGTCAGAATATATGATTTTTCTGCCTCCAGGAAGAAAAGTGTTTATTATAGTCAGAAGAAATCTATTGCAATATTATGGCCTCAGTATTAAGTATGAGAAGACCACATACACTTTGATTTACCAAAAACATCTAGTCACTAACAGGGTGACACTACAAAATATAGGTTTTTTTAAGACTGTGTTCAAGATATATATGTAGGGATCTGGTTGGCTCTATTAACAGTGCAAAATTCCTTCTTTATTCTACTGTTGGTCTTGACTGGGAGAAAGAAGTAGGGATTCGTCATCACTGTGTTAACTCCCCCTGCCTAAATTACATTATTTTATTTGAGATCAAATATGTTTCACTGCTGCCATGCCCTGCCTAATGATGCAAGGAATAGGTATAATTTTCAAAGGTAATAGAATTTTCAGCCATCCTAGGAATTCTGGTAAACAATATTTTTTATCCTTATCCTTTTATCATGATAATAAAATGTCAAATATTTTAATTTTTCTTCCAGAGACATCAAATACAACTGACTAGAACTATGGTAGGTACATTTGAAAAATAATAATTACAAAGAAGAAAAAAAATGTGTGGTTTTTATGTTAGTGTCATTTACTCTTCAGTTTTGTTTGAGGTGGTGATCTAATAATGGCTCTCTACAATAATAGCCAGCGGGTTAAAGTATAACTGTCTCTCAAATGTTAACTGAGTTGGCAATCTGCTAAATCAGGTTTGTTTCTCTAGTTTATTAAAATGAACTACAATGGCCACTTTCATACAGAAACAATTAAACCATGTTATAGTTTAGAATGATGAGTGGGATTCTGTTAAATTTCTGTTTCTCAGTTCCTTGCTATTTTTTCTATGTCCTAAATGAAAAATTGGGATATTAATCCAATAATTAAATGAATAATAAACTCTAAAAGCACTTAGTATCCTTGAATATTGCTTAAATTGATAGTTTAATAATTTCATACTCTGGTTTTTATAGAAAATAGCCATCTGATGCTAATTGCTTTTTGTGCTGGTGAGGAAAAAATATGTAAACAATTTATATGGCCACCCATCTTAAGCAATTCTGGGAGTCCTCAATTACAGTTAAACAATTAATGTAGAAATGAGCAAATTTCTATAACTGAAATTCTGTGCTGTTCAAATCTCAATTCCCTACTCAGTGAAAGAATGTAAATTAATGTATCACAAGCTGATGTTGTCCAGCCTCTGCTTGGAAAGTACTGTACTTTACTAGCTTTTACTAGTTTGCCAGTAAAGGGGAACTTATCACTATCTGGAATAAAACATTCCACTGTTAAACTGCTGATATTATAATATTTTTTCCAACAGTCCGATGATCCATAAAGATGTCAAGAGTCAAACATGTCTTACAGACTATATTTTACAAAAATAAACCCCAAACCCATAAGATTGTAAGATTATTAAAGCTCTTAGGATCTGAATATAGAAAAGTGTATTTCTTAAAAGTTTATAACACTGTCCTTTTCAACAAAGTAAGCTTTTATTTTTTGCTGGTATAAATTCATATTTTTTTGCATCATCTTTGGAAAGATGAGATATTTTAAAGAAAATAGACTGTTTCAAGTTGCTTAATTAGTTAAAGAGGACAATTAAGACATTTTCTTGTTTTCTTCTTATCTACCTGTTTTTTGCTTATTCTTTTTTTCTTCTCAAATTATCCACTGGTACACTCAAACAATCCACTTACATACCATATTAGTACATGTGCAACGTTGATCTTTAACCAGAGTTGGAAGGGACCTTGTAGGTCATTAGTCCAACCCCCCGCTGAAGCAGGACACCCTACACCATTTCTGACAGATGGCAGTCCAGTCTCTTCTTGAAAGCCTCCAGTGATGAAGCGCCCACAACTTCTGAAGGCAAGCTGTTCCGTTGGTTGACTGCTCTCACTGTCAGAAAATTTCTCCTTATTTCCAGGTTGAATCTCTCCTTGTTCAGTTTCCATCCATTATTCCTTGTCTGGCCTTCAGATGCTTTGGAAAGTACTGTGTTTCCCCGAAAATACGCCAGGGGCTTATTTTCTTTTGCCCCACGAAATATGCCCTTGGGTTTATTATCAGGGAGGGCTTATTGTTTTGGGGCTGCCGGGCGGCTGCTCCCTTGTGAACTGGCTCCCGAAGAGCCGGGCACAGCCTCAGTGGCGAAGCAGCCATGAGGTAACCATGCTCACGAGCAGCCGCCCGACAAATCCCCTCTCCAGCCGGGAAGAGCGCCATTCACTGACCTAGGGGGTAATCCCTAAGGTGCCAAGCCATGTGGTGCTCTGCCCGCCCCCCAGCTCCTGCGGCTTGGCACATTCGGGATACCCCCTAGGTCAGTGCATGGAGCTCTGCCTGGCTGGAGAAGTGGGTTGCGCGAGCGCCTGTTCCGCCCGCAGCCTCACCAAGCCCTTGCGCAGCTCTCCCAGGCCACCGCAGCTGGCTGCTGCTGCCCGCCACCGCCCGCCGCCGCCCCGTTCCGCTCCGCGCATAACTTCCAAATCCAAAATTCGGGGCCGAGTGTTCCAGCATCGGCCGCTCTAGGAGTGTCTCTATGGTGGGCTGGCTGCCGGACAGAGAGTCTTCCAGCAGCCGGCCCACCATAGAAAGCACTCCTAGAGCGGCCGATGCTGGAACACTTGGCCCCGAATTCTGGATTTGGAAGTTATGCGCGGAGCGGAACGGGGCGGCGGCGGGCAGCAGCAGCCAGCGGTGGTGGCCTGGGAGAGCTGCGCAAGGGCTTGGTGAGGCTGCGGGCAGAACAGGCGCTCGCGCAACCCCCTTCTCCAGCCGGGCAGAGCTCCATGCACTGACCTAGGGGGTATCCCGAATGTGCCAAGCCGCAGGAGCTGGGGGGCGGGCAGAGTGCCACATGGCTTGGCACCTTAGGGATTACCCCCTAGGTCAGTGAATGGCGCTCTTCCCGGCTGGAGAGGGGATTTGCCGGGCGGCTGCTCGTGGGCATGATTACCTCATGGCTGCTTTGCCCCTGAGGCTGTGCCCGGCTCTTCGGGAGCCAGTTCACAAGGGAGCAGCCGCCCGGCAACTCTCCCCTTCGGCCAGGCAGAATGCTACTCCCCAACCTAGCGGTATCCCGAAGGCGGCAAGCAACGTGAGCGCTCCCCCCCTGGCTCCTGCGACTTGGCGCTTTCAGAATAACGCTAGGTCAGTGAGCGGTGCTCTGCCTGGCCGGAGGGGGGGTTTATTTTCGGGGGTGGGCTTATATTTTTGCCCACGCGAAAAATGTGGCATGGGTTTAGTTTTGGGACAGGTTGTATTTTCGGGGAAACACGGTAGTTTGACCCACTCCTCTCTGTGGCAGTCCCTCAAATATTGGAACACTGCTATCATGTCTCCCCTGGTCTTTTTCTTCACTAGACTAGACATGCCCAGTTTCTGCAACCATTCATTTATATTGTAACCTCCAGTCCCCTAATCATCTAATCATCTTGGTTGCTTTTCTCTGTACTCTTTCTAGAGTCTCAACATCTCTTTTATAATGTGGTGACCAAAACTGGATGCAGTATTCTAGGTGTAGTCTTATTAAGGCTTTATAGAGTGGTATTAGTACCTCACTTGATCTTGATTGTATCCCTGTGTTAATGCAATTTAGGTTTGCATTGGCTTTTTTGGCCACTCATATTTAATTGGTTGTCTACTAAAACTCCAAGATCCCTCTCACAGTTACTGTTATTAAGCCTGCTTTCACCCAGTCTATATGTGTACTTTTTGTTTTTCTTGCTTGTGTAATACTTTACTTTCCTCTACACTGAATTTCATTTTGTTAGATAGGACCCAGTATTCAGGTCTGTCAAGATCTATCTGGATCTTGTGGTTATCATCTAGGGGTTTGGCTATTCCTGCCAGCTTAGTATCATTTGCAAATTTGGTAAGTTCCCCTTCTATTCCCTCATCTAAGTTGTTTATGAAGCTATTGAAGGGTACTGGGCCTAAGACAGAGCCTTGTGATACCCCACTGTTTACTTCCCTCCATGTAGAGGTAGTACCATTAAGGACTACTCGTTGATGATTTTTGTCTAAGTGCTCTGTAGAGAAGAAAAACAGGAAATATATCACAAACTATTTGAAGTTACAATGGCACTGAAAAAAGTGATCTATGACCAGTTTTCACACTTATGACTGGCAGGTCTTTATGACAGTTGCACTTTACCTAAGTCATGTGATCACCATTTGTAACCTTTACAGCTGACATGCAATGTCAATGGGATAAGTCAGATTTACATGATTCACAACAACTGCAGTGATTTGTTTATCAACTGTGGCAAAAAGGTCATAAAATGGGGCATAACTCAACAACTGCCTTGCTCAACAATGGAAATTCTGGGCTCAATTGTGGTAATAAGTCAAGGATTAACTGTAATATATTTCCAGGCAGGTTCAGTTTAGGGCTGATTTCTCTCCAATTAAGTGTTGGCCAAACACTGATCGCTTCTTCTCTGATTGAAGCTGATAACCTTTAAAACAGAAAAGTAGGCTTGGATAAAGGGGAAAGTACTTAAGGCATGTGCTGACCAGCTGGCCTCTATTCTTACAGGCATATTCAATCTTTTCCTGCATCAGGCCATGGCTCCATCAAGTTTTAAGACTGAAATCATTGTACCAGTCCCCCCACCCCCAAACTACCATCACATGCCTTAATGATTACTGTCCGGTTGCTCTCACTTCCATTATGATTAAGTGTTTTGAGAGATTGGTAAAGGACTATATGGTTTCATGCCTTCCCTCTACATTTGACTCATTACAGTTTGCTTATCTTAAGAACTGCTCTATAGATGATGCACTTTCCTGTGCTTCATTTTAGTTTGGCACATCTGGAGGAGAAGAATACTCATGTGCAAATGCTGTTTGTTGATTTTAGTTCGGCATTCAACCCAATCATTTCTTAGCATTTAGTGAACAGACTGGGCATAATACTTCTTTATGTTACTGGATACTTTATTTCCTTATTGATAGACCCCACTTCGTATGAGTTGGAAGGAAAGTTCCAATTCCATCTCTTTGAGTATAGGTTCCCCATAGGGCTATGTCTTGAATCGGTTAGTGTTCACCTTGATGATCCATGAATGCTGTGCCAAGTCTACTATGAATCACACTTTGAAGTTCGCGGATGACAGGGTAGTGGTGGGGTTTATTCAGGATGACAATAAAGATTCTTATAGGGAGGAGGTGAAGGCTTTGGTGGATTGGTGCAATAAAAATAACTCAGTTTTAAATGTTAGCAAAACAAAGGAGATTATTGTTGATTTTAGAAAGAACCGGCATAGTCATACTCCACTTTGTATCAAGGCTGCAGTTGTGGAGGTGGTCAATAGTACTAAGTATCTGGGGATGTAGATAACTAACAATCTGAACTGGTCTCTCCACATATCATCCTTAGTGAATCATGCAAACCAGCATTTGCATTTCGTGCATCAGATGAGGAGAGTACATCTTTCTCATTCTGTCCTGCTACTTTTTACAGAGGAATGATTTAACAACTGCATTACTGTTTGGTTTGCTGGTACCAGTGACATGCGGTGAGGGTTATGGCTGGGGAGGCTGGTGACGTCATCAGGAAGGCGGGGAATGGGACCACGTGTGCAGACCACGTGTGCAGACCACGTGGTCTCGTTCTCCGCCTTCCTGAGTGAACATTAAGGGGACCGCGGCGTAGCATTACTTCCTCTACCGGCACCAGTCCCTTTCACCCCGCTCAAGCCTTGCCGCCTGCAGCCACCGCCCGCCCTCACTGCTCCTTTCGTTGCTTGCCCGCCCGCCTCTAAGGCACGCCAAAGCCTCCTTCGTCCCCCCCAGCGCGCGCCCTTTTTATTTCCCGCGACACCCCCCCCCCATTTCGGGAAAGCTTTCCCCATTGCCTGGGGTTGAGGGGGGCGGCTCCTCTCCCCCCACTCCCTCCGTCCCTGCCTCTCTCCTCAGCCCCAAAGCTCCGTCCGCGCGACTCACTTCCAAGGCGATGGCTGCTCCATCCCGCTCCGGCTCTGGAAGCAACCGAAGATCAGGCTGCGTCGCTCGCTCGCTCGCCGGACTGCTTCGGCGCCATTCTGGCTACCTTCGTCCATCCGCACCCGGGAGATGCGGAAGCAGTCCGGTGGACGAGTGACCGAAGATCTCGCTGCCTCGCTCGCTCGCTCGCCGGACTGCTTCGGCGCCCGGGAGACGTGGAGGCAGAAATGTTGTCGGCCTCCCGATGACGAAAGCAAGCGACTGGTTCGTCATCCGGAGGCGCCGACAACATTGCTCCCTCCGCATCTCCCGGGCGCGGCCGGACGGATGTATATAATATTATATATAGTATATAATATTATATACTATTATTCCATGAAGAGAGGTGAGGCCCTGCCTCCCCTGCCTCTAGTGACCGCACGTCACTGGCTGGTACCAGTGCCTCAGATAGAAGGCCCATTCAGAGAGTGGTAAGGATAGCTGAGATTATAGGAAGATCACTTCCTGTTATTCAGGATACTGCTTATAAGCGCTATGGGCTTAGAGCTTGAAGCATTCATATTTTGCAATGATTCAGTCAGCCTTAATTTTCTCATTGGTTATGGATGAACCTGAATATATATATATTTGTAGATTTTCACGGGTGTAGGTATGCTGGTTTTGTTGTATTTTCCCGTGTAGGATTTCTACACGGGAAAAGACCCGAATCCTACACGGAAATCCTACACGGGAAAAGACCCGAATACAACAAATCCAGCATATATAGGTAGAGAGAGAGAGTAGGTAGGTAGGTAGGGGGAGGGACAGAGAGAGAAATAGAAAGAGAGAGAGAGAAATACAGTAGATAGGTAGGGAGAAAGAGTGAGTAGGTAGGTAGGTAGGTAGGTAGAAAGATAGAGAGAGAGAAATAGAAAGAGAGAGAGAGAGAAATACAGTAGATAGGTAGGGAGAGAGAGTGAGCAGGTAGGTAGGTAGATAGAGGGAGAGGGAGAGAGAGAGAGAGAGAAATACAATAGGTACGTAGGGGGAGAGAGAGAGAGAGTAGATAGGTATGTAGGTAGATGTTTCCAGGTGTATTTACCCATGTGCTGGAGAAGGAAATCACTGACTTTGTTCCTGCTGGCACAGCACTTGATCAATGTAATTCTCATCAATCAGTTAAAGAGCTTTCCAAAAGGAAAAAAAAAGTTTTTGCACTCTGCAAACCTCTCCAAAACGGCCAGTTTTTCGCGAAAATGGGCTCGTTTTTTTTCAAATAAAAGGCATGAATAGCCTTGGGGGGCTTACAAAGTGCTCCTGGGGGTGTGGGGGGAGGGAACAAGCATAAAACGGCCCGTTTTTTGCAAAAACGGGCTCGTTTTTTGTAAAAGAAATTGCATGCATAGCCTCATGGAGGCTTATAGAGTGCCCCGGGGGGGGGAACAGTCCATTTTTTGCTCATTTCTGCCCTCCCCAGCCCCCAGGAGCTCTCTGAAAATGCTGTTTTCGATGTATAAGATGCACCCAAATTTTCAGCCTCTTTTTTGAGGAAAAAAAGTGCGTCTTTTACTCCGAAAAATACGGTACTTGATTTTTATATTAAGATTTTAGAGTTGTAGCTACATGTCATAGTTATTTTGAAAGTGGCTGGCTATCTGCCAAACCTTTTTGTCTAAAATATTTCATGTACATTTCCGCATGCAGAATTCTTTTAGCTATGAACATTGTTTCAGTGTTCCTAAATGCTTTGAATACTTGCTTCTCCTCCCCCGCCCCGCCTTCCTTTAGATTAGCAGACGGCGGACTCCACTTGGACTACATAAGCACTGTGAGAAGTGTTTCAACAAATACTGCCAAGCTCCAGCAGAGCCTTCAGTCTCATGTGTAGTGATCAGTTGCCATTCTCACTGTGGTGCTGTCTTTCATATGTGCAAAGAGGATGATCATAAACTCCTGTGTCCCCTGGAACAAGTTTCATGCCTTAATTCTATTTATGGCTGCCCTTTTACAATGGCCCGTTTTAAAGTGGCAAAACATCTTCAAGTGTGCCCCGCCAGCATAGTTTCTTGTTCTATGGACTGGAACCGTTGGCCATGTGCAGATTCTGAAGCCATTCTTCATGAGAACATTATGAAGCAGCAGCCCAAGGAAGAGTGCCTGGATGTAGCCATAGCTCTGAGAGATCAGGCAGCTCTCTTTAAAACACTCAAAATGGCCGAGCTTTTCCCAGAATGCAGAGGGGCTTGTACCCTGGAAGAAACAACAGATGATATTGACTATTTTGAAGAAAAAGCTGTTGGAGGAATTGCTGAGCAGAAGACAACAAATGAAGCTGAGGCAGCTGTGCTCACCCAGCAGGAACGTGAAAATCTGGCAAAAAATAAAGAAGGAATGGATTTGATTGGTTACAAAAGCTGGGAAAAAATGTTTAGTAAAGAATTTAAAGCATGCCAAGTAGCAGACCTGTCACTCAGTAATACAGAAAATGCATCTGAAAGTGGATCTCCAGGTAAAGAACATGCTTCTGGTAGCACTGTGGAAGGAGCCAGCAGTACAGAAGGCACTGAAAAAACCGAAATCCATCAAAACCATTTAGCAGCTGAAATAACAGGGTTGGCTCCTTGGCAAGATGGAGTGCTAGAGAGGCTGAAGAATGAGGTTCCTGTTGGGGAATATAACATGTACTTGGTGCACCATGGAAGGATGCTCATTCATTTTGGTCAGATGCCTGCTTGCACTCCTAGAGAAAAAGACTTTGTATATGGAAACCTGGAAGTTCAGGAACTGAAGACTGAGACCACCTTCAGACTACCACTTAGTTATTGTGGCAAAAGAGCAAAGCTTGGGGATGCTATGGCACATAAAAAGCCAGGTAAGAGCATATCCCTGGATACTTCAGAGTTGGGCATAGATGTTGAAGAACTTCCCAGATCAAACATAATAAAAACGACACTGTTGTGCACTCTTGAGAAGGAACTAAAAGGTCATGAAATATCTAAAACAAAGTCCACTGATGCCTTATATGTGGATACTGGGACTCAAACATACAGCTTTGTTGCCCAGCCTTTTTCTTCAAGAGCTGTTCTAGCAGATATTTTAGATACAAAAGACCCACTGGATCTCCATCTGCAGCTCCGTACTGAGAGTGTAACTCAAAGATATAACAAAAGCAGCTCTACATTTACATTCTCTTGCAACCACTTTTTTAGGAGAGATGAGTTTTCTTCACATTTCAAGAATGTTCATGCAGATATCCAGTCCTCCTTAGATGGGTGGTTCCAGCGTCGCTGCCCACTTGCCTATTTGGGATGCACTTTTGTTCAATATCCTTGGCATCCTTCTGGGCAAAAGACAAATGTGATCTACAATCAGCACCTCATGGCATTTGTTGTTAAGCCAGAGATTGATCCTGTCCTCTCAGAAGCCAAGAAAAGTAATTTTATAAGTAATAGACAAAGGAATGAAAGGATTGCTCTAACTAATCTTCCCTTGGAGATCCTGAAGTACATTGCTGGATTTTTGGATAGTGTTAGCTTGTCTCAGCTGGCTCAGGTGTCAGTACAGATGAGGGATATCTGTGCTACTCTGCTGCATGAAAGAGGAATGGTTTTTCTGCTATGGAAAAAGAAAAGATATTCTCATGGAAGAACCTCATGGAGAGTCTGTGGAAAGGTAAGTGCTGGGGGTACCGAAAAGTGCAGCAGAATTATCCAAATAGAAGGATAAAGGGATATTTATAGTGGCTTCTAAGTTATGGATATTTTTAGCATTACAAAGTGCAGGTAGTCCGTTACTTACAACCATTTGTTTAGTGACAGTTCAAAATTACAATGGCACTGAAAAAAAGTGACTTATGACCACTTTTCACACTTAACAACAGGTGCCGCATCTCCCTGGTCATGTGATCAAAATTCAGACAGGTGGCAATTAACTGATATTTATGATTTGCGGTGTCCTGGGGTCATGGGATCACCTTTTGTGATCTTTCTGACAAGCAAAGTCACTGGGGAAGCCAGATAAACTTAACAACCTGGTTACTAAATGAACAACTGCTGTGATTCACTTAACAACTATGGCAAGAAAGATTGTAAAATGGGGCAAAATTCACTTAACAAATATCTCACTTAGCAACATAAATTTTGGGCTCAGTTGTGGTCTAAAGTCGGGGACTACCTGTAATTTTAGTTAAGCATGAACATACTATAAACAATCCTGTGACAATCAGAATTGCAAGATTATAGGATTTGATTTAAACTTCACAAATGAAGGGTCAAAGAGTCTCCAAATGACAAATTTCAAAATGATTGTCCAAACCATAGGCAGTTGACTGATTAAATCTAGGCAAGAGGGACTGTTTTTACAACTGTCAGAACTTACTACTGGTATAAAATGAGGCAGGTAGGCTGTTAACAGTGCAAAGTTCAAGGATCATATGATACTTACAATTGGGAGGTCTGTACTGATTATCAATTTTGTCACAGGTAGAACAGTGCATTACAGTTAATGCTGAAACATGAAATGACTTAGAAGTTGACAGTCTGAGGGACAATATATCCTATTGCAAACCTGGCTAGGTGATAACATCTATAGGAAAGATCATAGAATCATAGGGCTGGAAGGGACCTTGGAGGTCTTCTAGTCCAAACCCTTGCCCAAGCAGGATACTTGATTCCATCTTGGACAAATGGCTTCTAATCTTTTCTTGGAAACCTCTAGTAATGGAACACCCATAGCTTTGGGAGGTGTAAGCTGCTCTGTTGGTTAATTCAGTGGCCTCCAATACGCACCAGGGATTGCTTTCATGGAAAGAGATTTTCTGCAGACTGAGGAGGGGTGATTTCTTGTGCTGCCTGAATCCCAGGCGTAGGGCTTCGCTTGTTTGTGCGGACCTGTTTCTGGCATGACCGGTATCAGACCATGGATTGGGGAGAGCCCTGGGTTAATTGTTCTTACTGTCAGGAAATTTCTCTTTAGTTCCAAGTTGGATCTTGTTTAGATCCTCCATGAATCCAAAGAATTATATATTTTGAATTTGAATCAAGGAAATATGAATATTCAAATAAAAAGTATATTAACATCTTTACCCATACCACATCCATAGCTAAAGTTATCTAGAATTTTTACTATAATTTCCAACCATCTCAACTAAAGCATTTAAGCCAACAACTTGGTAATTCAACTTCAGATGGTACATAGATAAAAATGGGCCTTGGAATCACATTAAAATAAAAACATTTCTTCCCATAGAGAACAATTTATTTATCAGCAGATAGCAGAGATAGCACAGTTTTCCTGACCACAGGCACAATAATTAACATCTGGTGTTTGAATAAAATCCCTAATTCTGAAATGTCCTTTAAAAAAGGGTAATAACATAACATATGACTTAGTAGTTTAAAAAAATCAATGCAGGCTATAAAACTATGGATAGCCATGTTAAACCAGTACTTGTCCAAGAGTTTTAAAGAATGTAAATAAATAAAATACATAAACACTTTCCTGTTTTCACCATGACAAATATATTGAAATAATTAATATACAAATATTGTCCATGCTTTCCTTTGGTTCATATAGGGAAGAGTTATTTGCAACAACTTATTATCACAATACTGATATTTTCTTACTCTCTTTTGTTCATCTCTTTTGGTAGATCTGGAAATTTAGCACCTTGTTCTCCACTATCAATAGGTGGCAACTCAGCAATATTCCATCCATAGCTGTACACTTGAAAACTTGCCCTTTTTATGAAGTGGAACGTAAACAGGATCCTATTTTGCTTACTAGCATGCTTTTACCTCAAGAACAAACAGAAGAGAATTTGGTCTCCACATTTAAACACAGACGTGGATGTGGACCTGGTTCCAAGAAATTTCAAGAAGGCTGCACTGATTTCTGAAAGCATATGTCAAAGCATTTGGGGTTCTTTGAAATGCACTGCATAGTCTGTTTTAATAGGTCAACAAAGTATTTTTTTTATGGTTTGCTGATTGGTCAGGATGATATGCTGTGCTCTAATTTTATAATTTTTGGTTCCTACACTGGCTCTAGAAGTTCTAGAGAACCTTTTAATCTAGGAATATTATTTACAATAGTGCTATTATCTATTTTTCCTCTTTCCTACAGGTTTTTAAATCTACTGCTGCTTATTTTATATGATTTATTTAAATTCTTATTGCTGTTTTGGTCTATCATTGGACATTTAATAAATAAATGTAAAAAGAATATTATTAAAACCATTAATAGATATCATTAAGTGTACTTTAAACTAAACTAACCCAATTAAAGGGCCAAATGTGCATTGGAATAAAATTACTTTAGCTCTGAGGCGACAGTTTTCTATATAACAGCTTGATAACATTGCTCGGCACGGATTTCTCAAGAAGACTTGCTAGACTTTCCTTATTTTTTTTATTATATTATTTATTTAACTGATTATGAAAAATGGGGTAGATATATCTTTATTTTTATATAATGTAAGTAGAATGAAGAATCAAGTGGGATCGGGTGTCAAAAGGTTCCATTCTGGGCCTTTCTGCTCATTAATATTTTTACTAAAGACTTAGGTAAGATAGTGGAAGGTATTGATAGAAGATAATGTTTATAATTCAGGGTTGAACTGTAGGGTCCTTTGAGCTTGGTGGTTTTTGTGCAGACATTTCATTACCAAACTAGGTAACATCATCAGTGCTAGTAGGGACTGGGGTTTACTCTTATTTTTATATAAGCTCAGAGAGCATCAAAGAAGGAGTGCTTATCAGATATAAAGGTCAGACAAAATTGTGCGGGATACATTGTAATGGTGTATTCCTTTAACGTTAGACACATATTAAAACTTTAAATGTTCTTATTTTACATGGTAGAACATGAACACCAATATGTTAGATCCAAGGCTTAATTAATTGTTTGGGTTCTTCCTCAGTTATTTCAATAAAAAGCATACAATATTACTTGGGTTCAGTTCTCACTTTCATCATCAGTTGTCTCAATTCAACCTTTTTAACCACTAGAAAACTCTGACTGGAAAATTTCCTCAAACATCTATGTCAAAGATGTACACTGCACTTTAATTGAAGGAAAGAATATTCATTTGTTGACATTAGATCCCTCCGTTCCTCTGACCGATGTCTATATTTGCAGCAGTCAGGAGATAGAGAATTGGCTGAAGAGAAATGGAAAAGAAAAAAACAAAACAAAACAAAAAAAGCAGAAAGTTCTGCATACTTTTTCCTTCCTCCCTTTTTTCTGGTTGCCCAAGTCCCAAAAGTTTCTGCTTTTCAGATTTGCTACTTTAGGGACTCTCTGAGTCCCTAAACTTTTCTTTATATTTCCCATTTAAATTTTTGTTTTTTTGCTGATTTACATTCCCAAAATTCATACCTCTCTCCCAATTCATTGCTTACTTGCCTAATGGATCCTAATGCCTGATGTGATCCTTCAAATTGTCCGTCTTGAGTCATCAAGAGAGGTGTCCATATTGTTGGGGGGGACAAGGGAATGCAATAGCTTTCTTCAATGAAAGAAAGTCTAATCTGTTATCCCAGAATGCACTAACTTGTTACAAGCAAGCAGATTCCATTTATGTTTCTTATGAATTTGGATCTGGATTCAAAAGTTCAGTTCTGGTGTATATGTTTGATATTCATTATGCTTTAACGCTGCTTGAGAACTGCTTTTTTTTTGGAGAATGTCCTTGTAAGTTAAGATTGGACAAAAGATAAAGTATCTAAATAAATATTTTATGTGATCACTTGTATGTATTTCATAATTTTTTTTTCAGTTTCATGACATAATACTTTAGAATTCAGCACCAAATATGAAGGACCTATAAAGGCTGCATCTAGGTCTGGGGGGGGGGGGGCATTGCATGTGATCACGAGGACTCACAATTGCATCATGAAATGCCTATGTATTTAACATGAATCAGAAATGGGGAGACTAGAATTCTACCACTATTCAACCACAGAGTTCTATGAATGACTTTGGATTAACTTCTCTTTTTTCAGAAACTTCTCTAAAAAATTAATAAAAACAAAAAACCATTTACCTTATATATTAAACTTATCAAAGGTACCCAACTCTGTAGAGCACAGTGCTTGATGCAGAATGGACAATTTTTTTTTTCTCAATTGAAAGACAAAATTATATAACTTGTGTGTCCTGAGTCAATAAGTGTCTTACTGTACGTGAAAAGTTGGTGAATTCTTTTTTCTTCAACATTGCACGTCCGATGAAAGTTGTGAGCAGAAGAACCGGGTGCAAAAGCCCAGGGATCTTCCCGCTGCGGCAGCCGGGAAAAGAGGCGCGTGGGGGCGTCTCGCGAACCAACCGTGCCGCCGCCTCCTCCTCCTTCCTCTTCGGGCGAAGCGGAGGTCCAGCCGTAGCGGCCCCGAAGAAGTGTGGGGGGGATGGCGGGTGAGAAGGTAGGTCGGCCCAGGGCGACTGATACAGGCGGCCCAAGGGAAGCAGGTCGAGCTCCCCTTGCGAAGGAGAACGGGCAGGCCGTTAGAAGCCGTTTGGGAAACCGAGGCGGGAGGCAGTGGAGGGGGTCCGCTGAACTGAGGGCGGCCGAGAGGAGGCTGGCTTGACTCCCTCGCTCTCCCTTCCGTTAGGTTTAATGTAGCCCCGACCGTTTCTATGTGTAAAGGTTATTTGGAAGAGGAGAAAGGGCTGCTACTCAAGGAGCCAAAAAACCACTTTTGCGGGTATTTTCAAAGTCCTGCTTTCTAGTCTTTCTAGCCAAGTCGTTTGGCAGTAGTTGAGGAGAGAAGTCTTGGAGGAAGTTCACGTTTCTTCGACTCCACTCAACGCCAAAACCGGTGATCCAGTATATCTTATTTTACCTAAAACATTTACTTCCTTTCTCGCGTGTTATGTATCGCGTGTGTTAAACCTCAGTGAAATGTATTGTAAAAAAAGTAAACCAGTCTTCCTCAGCCACGGGGGCGGCGAGCAGTTTATCCCGTAGGGTTCTTTAAAAGTCCTTTATAAAAATTATTTTATACTTCATGGGGGCCGAAAATAATAATGATCTGGTTTAATTTATACCCCAATCCGACATAGGTTTTCATGGAACTAAGGTCAGTGGAGTGAATATCCTGTTACCTATTTATATCAAGTCCCTCCTTAATCGACTTGAATTTACTTGCAGATAAACATATGTTTTTACTGCCGGGAAGGATATACTATTGAAGTAAAAAAATTATCTGAGTGATAAATTATATTTCAGCAATGTTAAATGTAACTTTCTTTGGATGTAAGTCCTATTAAATGGAATACCATAGACTTCTGACTAAATGTTAAGATTCATGTGATTATATTGTATTATATGCAAGCTTAATAAACGTCTATTAAATTAATTATGAATATATTGATATATAAATAGGACATTGCAGAATTAAAGTAGTTTTGTTTAGATAATATAAAACTTTGTGATTTTGTTTTTGCATTTTGCTTGTGTGTGTGTGTGTGTGTGCGCGCGTGCGCGCGTACACACACACACACACACACACACACACACACACACACGAGACAATCATTTAGTGGAGAGCAATTTTCAGTTTCAAAATATGTAAAGAGGTCTGCCTATATAGTTCAATTATATTAAATTTCATTTGCTGTCTAGAAGGATACCATTTTCAACATCTTTATGCTTAAATATACTAAACACAATCCAGAATTGTTATAATATTATGAACAATTTTTCTGAATTAAAGCCACAGCCAAATTCCAAGTAATTGGGATAGGAAATGACCCACATTCAGATTTGGCTTAAAAATAAATTGCTTCATTTTAAGTAGGTTACCCATCATTAAAAATAATAATGCTTCCATGAAGTATGCATTAAAATTGCATTTTGCGTACTAAACCCAGAACAGAGTATTTCATTTGACACACTTCCAATCAACAATCTAATCAAGTCCAATAAATAGGTTTGTATGACTTTTTATTACTGTTCTCAATGAGATTAGTGCCTAAGTATTTCAGATTCATTGATACATCATATAGCTATGTACTTCAACCTTGAAACTAAAGTCTAATTCTTCAGTTGTGAAGGACATTTAGTATCATTTTGTCCCATTGCTTTAGAGGAGCAATTTGCAAATTATTTATAAATCATTCAGTGTTTGGAAAATGTATTGACAATATTCAGACAGTAGTGTGCAAAAGAATTTGTATTCACAAACAGAAAATAAGAACAAGATCTAGAATGCCAGTACAGATAATATTTTGTCACTCAACAAGAGAGATGTCTTTAGTCTTTAGCATTATCCCTGTGTGAAAAATTCCTACCAAAGAATAATGGAACTGCTAGAACATAGGCTATGTACCCAGACTTACATATCAAAAAGATACAAATATGCACTGCCAGCATATTTTTTCTACCTCATTTCCGTGACTTTACCTTTATCTCACCCACTCATCTATGAGACAGGCATAAATCATCATTAGCTACACAAGTATTATAATAGTATTTCCTCCTTTATTCTAATATTATTGAAGAGCAATCTTAAAATGTGTAAATCTATATTTGCTCAATAACCGATATAATAGAGAGAGAGTAATGGGTAGCATATTTCATTCTGATACAACACTCTGATTTAAACACATATAAACAGTACTACAGCATGATTGTGGAAAGAAGCCTTAGATCAAGGTTCCACAAAATGATCAGTCTTGACCCTCAAGGTTGATGGGACTAACCAAAGGTCAGTATTATTATTTGCACTACTAGTAGTAAAGTCGATTTTATTTAATTATTTTCCTACTAATTATTTTTACAAGTCAATGAACTGAAAAGTTTGGGGACGCCACGTTAGATCATTGAAATGTTTGAAATAGCATCTTTGGTAACTTGCAGATTTAGCTTTCTAGTAGCAAAGCCCTCCTTTTTGGCAATTTTCTTTATCCTGAGATGGTTTGGGTGGCGTCTTATAAGCAAACTGCAACTATCCTCCAAAAAAAAAAAACTAAAGCCTCTGAGCATCAGGATTTCACAATATCCAGAAAGGTGAGAAGGATGCTAGCAAAAGCATCCATTCTAGAGTCCACCTTTTTCTCTAGTGTCCTCTCTGGAGGAAAAAAATGCTAGTGAACTGGAATTCTGAAAGGCTCTGCTCAGAAAGTTCTGTTCTTCCAGGGTGAGGGAGGATTTCCCCTCTGCATGGAGGTGAGGTAAAATCCCTCAGTGTGCTGGGGGTGGTGGTGTGGATGGCAAACCCTTTGTCCCCTTTGTTAGCAACTTTCCTTAAAACCAGGCAGGGAAGATTGTAAACTGATGATTGCAAAGCACTTGTCAACTAGTTGTAAATATGAGCAGGTTGCCAAACAGTTTGCCAGGTGTCCAAAATATGATTGTAACTGGAGGAGGGTAGCACAATGTTTTACATTGCCTGGAAGTGATTGTTTCTGTGACCATCCTGACTGTCAACCAATTAACCAATTCAATTAACCAATTGAAAGTTTTCTTGTGATTTTCTTGGGGTCATATCCTATTTGGTTTTTATTTTGAAATTATGTTAAAATTCTGCAATCTATTTCATTTGTCTAATAAATTAATGGTTATTCAACAAAGATATTTTTGACTAATCAAAACAGGTATCTAACATTTTAAAATAAAGTTAAGTAATTCAATAGGCTTCAGTATAAGCAATAGTAGCATTAGCTATTTAATTTTTTGGATAAGAATGTAGATGAAAACAATTGTGCTGAATCAACATTCACACTGGGAAAGATTAAGTTTATCCTACATATTAATCAAGTATTTGACAGAGGAATTCAGTTGAGGTGGAGACAAACTGTGCAATGAGTTAAAAGAGTTGTTACAGGAGGTAGAACAAAACTGCGGATATATATTCACTGTTCAGTGTTCACAGACAGCAGATTTGGGTTGATTATTAGGAAATACTTCTACATAGTAAGAGTTGTTCAACAATGATGCTGAACTCTTTCTTTGGAAGTATTTAAACAGAGCCACACAATCATTTATCATTAATACTATAATAACTGACATTTGCATTGGACAAAGGATTAGACTATGACCACCCAACTCAATAAAGTCACTCTCTGTTGAGTATACAAAAGTCAATTACAAACTGGAAAAAAGAGAAACACAATACTTAAAAATGAACTAAAGCCATAAAATGGCGACTGGATTAAGGTGAATTGTAGTTAATAATTGGGACTACAGTATATTCATTGCGATCCAAAGACCTTAGAAAAGAGCCACATCTCAACTGCTTTTCTAAAGACTTGGTGGATCAGGGGGCAGATTATTCAAATGTGGGGCTATATTATTAAAAAAATAATAAGGGACGTGGTGGCTAAGATGCTGAGCTTGTTGATTCAAAGGTTGGCAGTTCGATGGTTCGAATCCCTAGTGCCACGTAGCACGGTAACCTCCTGTTACTTGTGCCAGCTTCTGCTAACCTAGCAGTTCGAAAGCATGTAAAAAATGCAAGTAGAAAAATAGGGACCACCTTTGGTGGGAAGATAACAGCGTTCTGTGTGCCTTCAGTGTTTAGTTATGCTGGCCACATGACACAGAGACGTCTTCGGACAGCCCTGGCTCTTCAGCTTTGAAATGGAGATGAGCACCGCTCCCTAGAGTCGGGAACGACTAGCACATATGTGCAAGGAGAACCTTTACCTTTACCTATTAAAAAAAAGTAGAGGCTGCCACTCAGAAGACATGCCTTTGAGGTCCCAAAGGCGGCATTGTCCCAATAAGACACCTGGAGAATACTCTTCCAATTGGAAGGTGTGAGGTAGGCAGATATCCTAGCACTGTGATGGTGAACCTATGGCACGTGTGCCAGAAGTGGCATGCAGAGCCCTCTCCGTGGGCATGCATTGCCAGCTGCTCTTTGTGGGCACAAGAGCACTGGAAAACAGTCTGAAAACGCCCCCAAAATTGGCCAAAAACCAGGCTGTTTTTCAAGCCATTTCCTGGGCCATTTTCTGGCTGTTTGTCGGGCTATTTTCAGATCATTTTTGGGCCAAAAATGGCCTGAAAACAGCAAGAAAATGCCCCCAAAACAGGCATGCATGTGTTGGCTAGCTCGTCTTCCAGCACGCCCCGGTGCATGCACATTCACATACGTTCTGGTTTGGGCACTTGGTGCCGAAAAGGTTTGCTATCACTGTCCTAGCAGGTAGGCAGCTCTGCAAATAACCTGGTCCTATACTATTGGGATGTTTTGTAGGTAACAACGAAAACCTAAAATTATACTCAGAAGCCTATTGGGGGCCAGTGTAGATCGTGGAGTCAAGATGTCAAGAGGTGATAAGGAACCATTTGCTTTTCTGCATTATGTATCAATGAATTTTTTGAATGATTTTAAAGAGCAGCCCCAAGTAAAGTACATTGCTATAATCCATATTTGAGAAAGTCCTGGAGACCAAGAAGAAATGTTGCCTAGGGAATGGCCAAATGAGAGAGTGCATAGCTTGCAGCAGCATAATGGGTAGAGAAAAAGGCTCAGAAGGGACCCTCCCTTAGCTTCTCAGGATGTAAAGGAGATGATGGGAGGTTTGTACTTTTAGACTTGTACGATTATGTTCACATAGCCTTAACAATAAAGTAGAATGAGCTCATCTGCTTTTGTTTCCTGTCTGGTCTAGTCCTACCTGGGAAGGGTGACAGGAGGTGACTAAGGCATGAGAGATTGAGAACAGGGCTCCCAGCTCTAGGAATAGACGCAATTGATGCGCAAGACAAAGTTCTGTAAAAATGCCTTCAGCCACAGTTGCCACCTGTTCTTTCAATAAGAACTGTGAATTCAGAAGGATCCCCATGTTGCCAAATACATTCAAATGGGACAGGACTACCCCACTCAGAGACAAGATTTTAAAATTTTCCAGTTCTTGTAGGAGCCAAAACTGATAGCTACTCAGTCCTGGAAGGATTGAACTGGAGTCTGTGGTTCACCATCCAGATCCCATAACCTCTAGACACTGACAGAAGTTTGCTAGCTTCACTTGATAGCAACTATGGTGGAGATGTTAAATTGAATATCATCAGTATAGTGGTAAAACTGCACCCTAATGTTAAAAAGGAGAGAAAAATACCTATGGTCCCCCACAAAGCAGGGGCCTAGGGGTAAACCAACAACACTGGTCTGAAGGAAGGAGGAGACCATTGCAGGACAGTACTCAATCAATTAAGCCGGTCCAAAATATTACTATGGCTAATCAAATTATTGGAGGCTACTGAGAGGTTAAAAAAAAGCATAGGATGAATGAATTACTGCCATCCTGACCCCAAAATCTATCTACAAGTGTGACCAAAGCTTTCTCAGGACTGTATCTTGGACTGTATTTGACTAGAAAAGATCCACATAATCCTTTTCTTCCAGGACTTTTAAAAACTTGGGCCTTCCTAGGAAAGCATGTTTCAGACTGGATGAAGATTGTCCAGATATGCAGGATTCAATGATGATTTCTTCTTGAAAAGGAGCATAGACTATAGCCTGATTCAAGCATCAGGACTATCCGTTCTCTTAAGGAAGAATTGGCCACTAGACAGACCCACCCACATGCCACCTTCCTGGCCTTGACCAGCCAGGAGGGGATTGAATCAAAATTACAGGTACTGTATCCACAGTACCAAGGACTGTGTTATAGATAACACAGAATCAAACTTCAGTCAAGCTTGATCCATAGGACTTGCCCAGCTGGAGTCTAACTTGGAACAAATCCAAGCAATTTGATACACAAGGTACTGAGAATAATTATTACAGCAGAACTGTAGGTATTCTCATATCAGTGGTGCTGTGAGCATTTCTTTTGCTACTTCACCCACCCAAGATCCTTCCAAGTTCCTCCTGAAACTAGGAAACATGCCAGAGTCTGCACAAGAAGAGTGCAGTGGTGTAATCTATTTGAAGGCATCACCACTCCCTTATTCAAGCAGTGACCAGGGCCTCAACCAAACTTAAGAATAATCTTAAGCGCCCTCTGAAACCTGATTGGGTCTGCACTCAAAAACTATTTTTATTTATTGTTTCTAAACTATACTGGGAATCTTCTGGTTTGATTAAATGCTTAAAATGAATATTAAAAAAAATATTAAAACCATCGTTTTATTGCTTGCATCAAATATAGGTTCACATGGTGCTCTACTATTAATAATCATTTGTTTTCTATTAGATGGCTAAATGTGAACCCTGTGAAAGAAGTTATGATAACATGGTAAAAATGCTTGAGGATTTGAACAGGGATTTGGAAAAGCTTCTGGAAGACATGGAAAAATTATCAGGTGTGACATATTCCTGAAGTGTATCTCTATATTGCTAACAAATTGTCAATTCATTGTAATAAGAATTTACTGCAGTTTTTGTATATGTTCATTCAAATTACAATGCTTATTAGTAGCTTTTGGATGTGCATTCCCATTTGGTAGCAGTGGTCATATGTAGCACATAGTTAAGAACTATGGATTTCTATGCTAGAACTGTTTTATGTAACCTGATCTGTTTCTGCAGATTATTATTTTATTGAATTAAGCTTAATGTAGTTTGTTTTTATGAACTTTTTACTTTGCTTTTCCAGAAAAATTGCTCATTTAAGTACCACAATTTCTTATAGGAAATGCCACCATTTTGCAAATGTGCAGACTCAATTATAAACACTCAAATAAAGAATGCTAGAAAGAAAATTTTGTTTAACTATCTTTAACTAATTTTTTCTGTCTTTTCATATTAAATGTTCCATATGTATTAAGGGCCTTTAAAAACATATGGAAAAATAGTTGTCAAGGAAGCAGATCAGAGATGGGTTGCTCCCGGTTTGGCCCAGTTCGACTGAACCGGTAGTGGCGGCAGCAGGAGGCTCCGCCCACCCACCCAAACACTTCTGCACATGTGCGGAAGCGTCGTGCGCGCACAAGCGAACCAGTAGTAAAACTGGTACAAACCCACCACTGAAGCAGATAATATGTTGTGGGAAAAGATTAAATATTTTCAATTCATTATGTATCTGTACTGAAATCCTTCTTTGCAGATTAAGTTTTCCAGTTCATGAAAGAATATTGTATTATTGGAAACGCATTAAAAAAACTCTGGAAGAAAAATTCCAATAATAAGGCTAAGTGATATGGCTGCTTAGCTAAATATTACATGACCCTGATGGATTTAGGATCTCACTTTCATGACAGTCATTAAGTGAATTACCCACAGTCATTAAGCAAGACATCACATGACTGCAGCTTTCAATTTTACTGCCAGCTTCTCCATTGACTCTGCTCGTCAGAAGCTGGTTATGAAGTGTGCAAATTGTGATCATGTGATTGCAGAATGCTGTGACAATGCCCACTGATTATAAAGCACCTGCAATCTCAATCATAGGGACACTGCGATGATTATAAATATGAAGACTGTTCATAAAGTTATTTTTTCAGTACTGTTGTAATTTCAAATGGTCGCTAAATAGGGTAGTCATTTGACTGATTGCATTTGCTCTCATTAAAACATCATTTTACAAATAAAAATCTTGTCTCTCTAATTAGACATTCTAAACAGATAGCAACTATGATAATGTAAATCAGATTATGCAAAAAAACCCAACCCTTGATATACTGTTTTCATCAGGAGTGCATTTCAGGGAAGAGATTTTAACTTCCTTTTTATGGATCAATTCCTGATTCATTCATTCACACTACTGTTTCTAATGGACTAACTTAACATTGTGAGATTAATTATTTAACAATTTTGTTTATTGCATATCTGTACATTACAGCATAGTGTCCATGTTAAAAGTAATCAGGAATACGCACATAGTCAAAACAAGAACTTTTGTAATTAAAAATTGTGACACAGAACTACCCTGATGATTAGTGAAATGGAAAACAGTAGATGAATAATGCTATTTTCTGTAGCATAATACAAACATTTGCAAGCATTGTCTTGAATCCTTAAATACCATATTTGAAAAATATTTAGAATTAGAATTGGCAGTTCTGTTACTGTTTATTTTTTATTACCTCATTCATCCCATTCAAATTCACCCATTGAATCACTGAATTTATCTGTTGGGTTGTCCCAGTGCAGGCTACTTGGATGGCTTATGATATGGTGGTAATGCGCGCTAATCCAGACTTGGCCAATTCAATGAGACGTCTGGAAGATGCCTTTCTCACTTGTAAGGAAGAAATGGAGAAAAACTGGCAAGAAATGTTGAAGGAGACTAAAAGTGCTGAACCAAAACAATAACTGTTCTTGAAATCAGTGGTGGAAGAGTTAGTCTTGAGTAGTGTGCTCAGTGTTTATTTACAAAATACATTTTACAAATATGTTCCTGAGCTGTGTCTATTTCAATTTTTATTGTTGAATGAAAATGCTTTCAAACATTTAACCGGTATGCACAACTACAGTATGATTTTATTTGATTTTCATCATTGATGATGTCAGTCGCAGAACATATTCTTATCAAATTCATTTCCCACATTAACCTGTAAAATTAATAACCTTAAGACTAGGAGTTACTGAAACTAAAGTTACTGAAGTCTTGATCTTGCTATATATATTTACATGAAAGAAAAATTTATAAATTCAATCCAGTTTATTCCCATCAGCATTTGTAGGAGTGCAGCCCTAAATCACAAATAAGATGAGAATAATTTGACCACAAGATGGCACTCACACATAAGGATCAATTTTAGAAAAACAAATCTTAGCATGCCAACAACACAGGTTGTATCCATATATACAGTAATAGACAATTCAGGGAAGAGATAGGATAGCTGAATGTATGTTAAAGCCAAAGATGGAAATAGAATAATATAATTCATGAGAAGTGAAGGGGTAGAAGATGAAATAAAGACAATTACTCTCTTTTTCTGATTTGTGGCAAGTCAAGAGGAGCTGGAGGGGGGAAAGTACCTTCTGATATGAGATAAAGAACATACCCATCCTAGTGAAGTTAGCAGAGTGGAAGAAGATATGTTTGGAATTTTTGGCATTGATTGACAAGGAGAGAAGTCACCTTTGGAAAGTGACAAGGAGGTAGAAGCATGGATGCACCAAGAAGATGCAAAGAACCTGGTTAGCTCTCTTCTTGCCTTTTCTATGTCAAGAAGGTAGAGGGGGGTGAGAGTGAGAGTGAGAGTGAAAAGTTTCCCTTGTAAGATAGTACAGTACATCTGTACATCTACAGTATGGAAGATGCAAAAATCATGTATAGCAAGATACAGAGGGACTATTTGGATCAAAGTCTCTTTCTCTTCTTTGTGTTCAAAAGATGGGAGTGCATCTCATCTATTATGAGAGTGAGTGAGGGTTTTGTATGTTTTGGTGGTAGTGACTGCACTAGTGCTGCTGTGACTCCAGACATAGGCATGCCATACAATGCATGCAGAGAAGGAATCTGAAGCTCCACCCATTTGAAATATCCAGTGAAGCTGATTGAGAAGTGACCACTGTCATGATTGCTCTGCAAACAACAGATACTATACAGAATCTGGAGACAAAGTTTTTATTGGAATTTTGTTTGGTATATGCAAAGACTGCTGAAAATTGGTTTCTATTACATTTTGCTATAATATGCATTGGCTACCATTTATTATTGCAGTTTTATTGTGTACATAAGTACCACTCAGATGATACATTTTCATGAACAGGTACTCCCCAAACATAGCTGACACCTATCCCCATGAGTATAAGACAAGGAAGCTTCATAGAGCACATAGTTGCACTATTGATAGTTCTGATAACACAGCATGTCTTTATTGAGTGTCCCTTTACATGGGAGTTGGTATTAAACTACAGTATGGGGCAAGTATACTACACAGTATATTTCCAGAATAGAGTTACAGTTAATTACTTTTTAGTAATTAGTAATTGCTCTTTAATTACCTTTTCTTAATTACTATGTCACCCAGTCAGAAAAAAAAGTGTATTCAGGATGCATTTCTGCACTGATACAAATGTTGAGTGTTGAAGACTCATAGTTGTTTCTTAAAGCAGGAGATACAGCAGTACACATTGCTTCTATGTTTGCTTTCATTAGTCCTGTGACCTGTGAATGCACCTGCACCTGAAAAAAAGAAAGATCAGAATTCTAAGATTTTCAGAATGATTTGCCATTTGTAGCTTATGTCATATGAAAACATGCGAGTTTTTGAGTATTATAGACATAGGAAGCTATAAGAATTCTGAGCAAGCCCCTTGCATAACTGTAAGCATAATCCCAAGCATAACAATAACAGCAAAGATAACTGACTGACTGCTCCACACCTGTTTGTAGAAAAACTGGCTACAGATTATTCTTAAAAACATTTTTGCAAAAGCCTATTTTATAAATTTTATGGAAACAAGTGATAGATATTCTTCCTTTGCCCTTAAATATGAAAACATTCATTTTTCTCTCTCATTCCCCCTCACTCCCCTTGTTTAGAAAAACTCCCAATCTCCTACATTCCTTTCAGTAATTTATAGGGCAGGCTAATTACTTTTGGTCAGCCTACCGATATAATCAAGATTTCTTCAGAAATATTTAAAATCACTCTAAGTTGTCTAAATTTCTGTCAGCAATCTAGAACTTTGCAGTTCAGCCTCCAAAATTATGTTGTTTTGGGCAACTTGGCACTAATTAACTCTGGGAAACAACAAAACAGAAGATTCTGTTTTAGCTTTGTGGAATGAGAACATTAAAGATACTTAAACCCGCTATTTAAAACGTTTTTTGCAACATAATGCAAAATTTGAACGGTAGTGGCAGAACATAGGAGCATGAGATGACATGCGTACACTAAACAAATCCACAGATGAACCAGAATGAAATATGTCTATGGAAATTCTCAGTCAGGACATGGTTGTCCCAAAGGTGCTTTTTCAAGAGGCAACTGGACTTTCTGGCTTTTCTTTGGAGATATTTCACTTCTCATCCAAGAAGCTATGACCCATAATGGCCTTGTTGAATCATTGATCCAACAGGTCAGACAACCATTGCCTTTGAGACCACATATGTATAATGTGCTTTGATGAATCAATGACTGAGTCTCAGCATTTTGTGAATAGCTAACTTACTCCACTTTAGACATTTCATGATTTTGTTATAACATCCCAGTGTCACAAGAATGAAATGAAATGTGAGAAAAATGCCCCTGGGTTTCTGAATTTCAAAGATTATTGTCAAGACTGGTTCAAAGGTTTGTTTCTTTTCAAAAGCCAGGACAGTACTCTATGAACTAGACAAGTGACTATTTAAGAGTAAGATGCCTAAAGTGTGAATCGGAGGTGATTTTATCCGGTAGTACCTGACCAACTTTGGCTGAAGAAAAGTCAAGACAGGCCAGATCAGATTAATAATAGGGTGGGAGACCACCAGGAAAGTTTGGGCAGTAAATTGGCCTGGAAAAATCTCAGAAAAAGACAAAAGCTTTTCTGTATTGCTCCTGGGACAATCACATAGATGTTTTAAAGTTACCAGGAATTGAGCTTGATTTGAACAATTTGTTTTTGCTTTCAAACAGATAAATAAGAGTACTTCAGAAACAAGTGAAAGTGCTTTGTGTTGGCCTTAACTTTAGTCATTGTATCTAATAGGCAAGTGTATTTATTTCCAAGGTAACTATTGTCTATGACTGACACCTTCCTTTCCTTTTGCCAAATCATTTTTTACTCAGGAAACAACTTTATATAAAACTTCATCCCTTTCTTCTCCAGAGCCTTCACAGTTAGAAAGCTGGAATCTGTTCCTGTCTCTAAAGTCCTGAGTCCCACAGCCTCTTCTCCACTCCCTGTCACCAATTGCACACTTACGTTTAGAAGAGTTCCAGAGATCATGTGAGGAAAAAGGGCAGGCCACTATGTCTCTTGGCGTTGCTGGGCCGCATGGCTCCATCTTGGAGACAGGTGCCATTTTCGGAGGGGACACAATACATTACAGGCACTCTGAAAATGGCCCCTGCTTCTGCAACAGAGCCATGTGGCTTAGGGACAGAGTAGCCTGCTCTGCTTAACTAATGCAATCTCTGGAGAAGAGCAACCGTAGAACAGGCTTCTCCATCCCTAGGTTGTATGGGTCTCTTCCAGAAGCAGGCACCATTTTTGGAGTGACTGAAATGAATTGTGGCTGCTCCGAAAATGGTACCCATTTCTGGGATGGAGCCCTGCAGCTGAGGGATGCAGAAGAATGTAGCAGCCTTCCCACTTTCTCTCCTGTGCACTTCAGAGCTCTTCTAAATGTAAGTGTGCAATCGGTGACAGGTAGAGAGGAGGCTGTGTGACTCAGTGGGGTGGAAAGCAAGCCCAAGGCCTTTAGGGATCCAATAGAGCTAGATGAGAAAGAGAAACAGGCAATAGAGACAGGCATCAGCAGTGAAGTTTTCATGCAGTAGAGCTGTTGTTGGCTCAAAGAGGGTCAGAGGGTATGAGGTCAACATTAGGAATGGGCTACAACCTGCAAAAAACAAAACAAAACAAAACTGAGACCTAATTCAAATATGCTTTTCTCTAAATGGTTCCTTTTACACTATTTGTATCTTGGTTCAGTTTCTTTCTTTCTTCCTCTTGTTATTCTTTTTTATATTTCTCCCTTTCCTTCTATGTCATCTCCTGTGGTTTATCTTGAACTTTGTTTCTGGTCTTCCATGATCTGAAAATGGAGTAGGTCAGAAGTGCATGCCCATTGGTCCTGGAAAGCCTTGTGTAGATTCTTTAGGTTTCCAAATGATGATTTCAAATGAGAATTGGTTAACAATTAATAATTGGTTAATGAATAACTCATGTTTTGTGGTAAATAATTTAAAGTATATCTAACCCAAAGCTCACCTTAAAAGGTGAGTTGCAGATGAAGTTGCAGTGGGTTGTAAGCCGAGTAAAAATGGTTTACATCATTTCTGGGATCTGCATAGAATCATTCAATATACACTGCTTTCCTCCCAAGTCAAGCAACTTTTAGAAACTGAAGCCTGGCAAATCTGTTTACCAGTCAAAGCTGAGACAATTGCTATAAAGCAAGCCCAGTAGTTCATCTGCCAGTTGCCTGAAAAAGACTGATTCTCAGTCTTCAGCGTAAATAAATACATAAATTATGCAAAATTTTATAATTATGCAAATCAAACAAGAAAATCTCTTCTGCTATTATTTCTAAGGAACTTTTGACCCTAGCTTCTTTTGTATATTTATTTATGGTAATGGCTTTATAGACTTGGCAATAAATCTTCTCAGGTAATTTCAGATTACAGTTTACAATTTTACAAAGATTAGGAAATTATGGGACTTTCTGCAAATTATGTGTTTTTAATGCTTACTAAGTATTTATAGTATAAATAAAATGTATTTATTGATATGGTTTATAATTCACATTAGTTTAAAAGGCACTTATAGTTTTCAGAGATGAACTCTTACAGGCTGATTTGTTTTTGATAGTAACATAACGAAAAATATTGATAGACTCTTACACAGAGTAGATTGTTGACAGTTTGTAATAAAATTTTGTGCAATGGCCTGATATTTAAGATGCAGCTGCCAATGTTAATTGTGAAGGTAGTCCATGGCAAGCTAATTATAGACTGTTTCTAACTTGTTTATTTCCAAAACCAGTATAGGTTTTCCAGCATATGTTCACTCACATATGCTGGAAAAACTATGCATACACATGTTGTAAAAACTATTCTGAATAATACATACATACATACATACATACATACATACCCACATACATACATACATATATACACACACATACACATAAACTGAGCAACCAAAGTTAAGCAAGGTATGCTATCCTACACATGTGCGTAACTTCCTCATTTTTTAAGTTAATCGTTCCTCAGTTTACTATACTTATAAAAAAATCAGTTTCTTTTTTTTTTCAATTTTATTAACAAACATGTAAAATACACACACAGAAAACTTAGACGTACAACACATTTACACAATGCAATACAAACAGGAGCTTCCTGTTCTTCTAATAGCAATTATCAATCGATACCGCTCACCTTATATTATTTCCCCTTCTATTGTATTTCATTTGGATTTCACCATTCTTAACTCTCTTATTTTACTCATAACTATTATTTTTGAGTTTTGTTATATTCCTTCATTGATTCCTGTTTCTTTCCTCCATCCACCTATACCATTTATCCCATATCTGATAGAATTCTGATTCTTCTTTTCACTGAATTTCTTTAGTTAGTTTGTCCATTTCAGCACAATCCATAACCTTTCTTATTATTTCATCTTCACTTGGAGTTAGTTTGTTTTTCCATTTCTGGACAAAGATAATTGTTGCCGCCGTAATTATATGTAGTATTAAATACTGGATTTCTTTTTTGTATTTCGCAGACATTATTCCTAGTAAAAAAAAATTCAGGTTTCCATTCTATTTTAACCCCTGTTATTGCCACCAGCCAATTTTTGATCTTTTTCCAAAAAATTTTAGCCTCCTCACAGGTCCACCATAAATGGTAATATGTTCCGTGTATTGATTCGCATTTCCAACATTTTGGGGAGGTATTTGTTGAGATTTTAGCTAACCTTGCTGGTGCCAGGTGCCATCTATAAAACATTTTGTACTGGTTTTCCTTGTATACAATTGATAATGTCATTTTAAAGTTTGTTCCCCAAAATTTTTCCCATTTGTCTAATTCAATATTATATCCAAAGTTCTGCACCCATTTTATCATTTGTTCTTTCACAATTTCCTCTTCCATTTTATACTTCAGGAGAAATTTATATATTCTCCCTTATCATCTTTCTATCTGAGCTCTGAATAATTTTATCCAATTTGTGTGGTTCTGTTTCAATGTCATATAATTTGGTATCTTTGTTGTATTTAGTTTTGATTTGAAGGTAAGTTAGCCAGTCAACTTTCATGTTCTGTTCTGCCAAATCTTCAATTGTTTTTAAATTTCCCTGTCTATCAATTAAGTCTCTATATCTTAGCATTTTGTTCAAATCTATAAAATTTGGATGGGTCGTCCTTTCTGTCGGTGATAGCCAATTGGGAATTTTCACATAGTGGATTTTTTTTTTATTTTGAGCCATTTTTGCAATAATGCTCTTCTAATTAAATGATTTTGAAAGTATTTGTGCGTTTTATTTTTATCATCCCATAGGAATGTATGCCAGCCTGCTTGCAAATCATGGCCTTCTAAGGTCAAAATTCTTTTATTCTTTAGCTCTATCCAGTCCTTCACCCTGTTATTGTTACTGCTGACGCGTATAGATCCCAATTTGGTACTGCTAAACCTCCCCTCTCCTTGCTGCCTTGCATTGACTTTAGTTTAATCCTCGCTTTTTGTCCCTGCCAAATAAACCTAGCGGTTATTTTGTTTAATTCTTGAAAGAATTTTTTACCCGGATTAATAGATGTGGCTTGCAACAGGAATAAGATTCTTGGTAAGATATTCATTTTAATTGTCACTATACGTCGCATGAGTGATAGTTGAATATTTTTCCAATTTTCTAAATCTTTCTTTATTTGTATCACTAATTTATTATAATTATCGTCTTTAATTGTGGAACATTTTGCCGACAATCAGTTTCTAAATACATCACAGATAGTCACAAAATATGTCAAAAGTATTTCAATGGAACATTGTCAGCTTCTACTTGCTACATACCAGTCTTGAAAGCCATACCTAAAATTTGGACTCCACATAATGGTTTCTAATGGCTCTCATCCTGATATCAATGCCCTCTGCAAACAAGCTGCTCATATCTCTAGCCGTTCTGGGCTGTTCTTTACTGATAAGACTGATGCATTGAAAGGGACAGTAAAAGAGCTGCCAGTAACAGGAAAGAAGCAATAACAAATGCCAGGGTAAAAGCAAGTGAATGGCAGCCTGATCCATTTTCCATCCTGCTTCTCCCAGGCTCTTGAGAGACAAAAAGTTCAGCCAACACTAGAGCCTTCAAGAGGGCATAAATAGGCACTATACAGAAATGGGCTCCTGACCTCAGGCTCCCGCCGCCACCACCTATAGCTGTGAGCATGGATCTCTTCTTCATAGCAAATACTCTAAGACACTATAGCCTGGAGCAAACCATTTAAATGGGAATCCAGGAAGTTGTCTTTCTGTGTAAACACATTTAGCAATGATATGCTAAACTCATTTTATATTAACTAACTGTTCAGTGTTGAAATTGCTGTAATTCAATAAAAGTAAAAATCTTTAATGTTTTTCATTAAGCCGCATCACCTTCTATAAGATAATCCTATTTGCAATTCTAATTTCTGGAACTTGTTTCTGAAAAATCCATAATTTCATTTTGTTTTCCAGAAATGTTAAGTATTGACTATGTCAGTGATATTTGGCAGGGACACCATTGCTGAGTGCAAACCCAGCAATTCTGAATTGGGGAGTAAATCATGGTTTTGCTATTCCTCTATTCCATTTATATATTACACATATATGTATGTTCTTGCAAGACAGGCAGAAGGATTTTAACTAGCTATATAGATGTGTATAATGATAGGTGGTCAACTGAGCAGTACATTTTATTAATTTCCCTCCAACAAGCCTATTGTTTAGTTCAGGGGTTGGCAACCTTAAACATTCAAAGAGCCACAAAGATCCTATTTGGAAGCCCCCCTGTTCATTTCTGGAGCCGACTGGAAGTCAGTTCCCCCATCATAGAGTCTCCTCCTAGCATGGCATCCTTTTTCCTTTTACTGACTGGCGACAGGAGCCACAGCAGATGGATGAAAGAGCCACATGTGGCTCCAGAGCCATGGGTTCCTGACCCCTGGTTTAATTTAAGAGAATAAACCATCTTTCTAGTCCATTTGATAATCCTTAGTAATTTCTCAATGCAGGTAAGACACAAGTGTGATAACTGGGAGGTGGAATTGCCAGTCAAAAGAAGACAGCATAGGGTATCCCCTCCTAGGTTGTATTCTGGCAGGGGGATGGAACTGGAAGAGAAGAATTGAAAGGTGTGGGTAAAAGAACAGCCTGGGAATTGCTCCATTGGTCTGAGAGTCAGGATTTAGTCTATTTTTAGTGCTGGTAAGCTGGTATTGATGGTATTATATACTGTAGACACTTTGTAGAATAAATGGCCCATATTAAGAATTATTTTTGATTAAACAATTTAGTTCCTTTGTTTTCATATTTCCCAATGGCCAGCTGATTAGAGCAGAAAACTTAGAAAGGTTAGGAACCAATCTTCGCCACAGAAAGG
The DNA here is from genome assembly GCF_964273705.1 of Natrix helvetica. NCBI lineage: Eukaryota > Metazoa > Chordata > Lepidosauria > Squamata > Natricidae > Natrix > Natrix helvetica. The sequence continues at coordinate 112,973,824 of NC_138552.1, read as the reverse complement.
CAGGACCATTTTGGCAGGAGGAAGGGTAGCAGCAAAAGTAGGAAAGGCAGGTGCTCAGCATTTTTCTTCCACATTGTTTCTTGCTGACAACGCAGACAAGCTCTTTTTCTCTAGGCCATGTTCCCTTCCAGAAGCAAGCACCATTTTGAAGACCCCACAATTCATGATGGCTATTCTGGAAATGGCACTGCTTCAGGACTGCAGCCATGCGTTCTAGGGACATCAAGTAATGAAACAGCTTGCTCTTAATCTCAATACAAAAGTGCTTCCAGAAGGCAAGAGTCAGTCACCGGTTGACAAGGCTGGGAAGGACTTTTACCCATAATCTGCCACTAGACTCATCCCATATGTTTTCCTTTCCTATAACAACGTTCATTCTCATTGGCTGCTTACATGTTAAAGTTGTTCAATAAAAAGTGAAATGCTGCTTTTGACTTTTGTCACTTACATTATTTCATGATTTTGCTCCATTATGTTTCTTCATTTGTCTGCCTCTGATCCAAGAGTAAAAAAGTTGCAAAAATAATCAAGGATATTGTTGTGGAAATAGTGAGTGGAGAAGAGCAATTGATGCTGCTGTCTATGTCATTCCATTGGAAGGTAGGTATGCAGCTGAGGAGCAAATCCACCCACCTTAGAACAGTAATTGTCCCCTTTCCCGTGGACAGGATGGATCACGGAGTTCCTTCTCAGAAGACCCAGGAATCATTTCCTCTATCTCTGCTTGCATAGAGCCCATTGTCTCACTTTTTAGTGCTTTCCATTTGTATCGGTTGGGATGATTTTGAAAGGAGAGGGAAGACAGACCTGAGCAGGCAATGGATTTGAGCAGGCTTGGAGTCATGGAGGATGGCAGCTTTTGTCACCTGCCTGGAAGCTGCACCCTTCGGAATGTTCCTCTTCTAAGCAACAGCAAGGGGTGTGCTTCATTCATGCTCCCTCCCCAAAAGAACATGAGGCCTGCAACTTCAATCAAGTTGCTCCTGAAGAGATCCTGAGGTAAGTTGAGGAATGAGGTAGGAATGGAATGGATATTTATTCACATCATGTGGGCTTACCTCACATGTTAAGATGATTGTGGGAAGAATAAAAGTCTTTAAATAACAGTCTTTCTGAATTACATGCCAACCTTTGGAATATATGCTTATTTAAAAAATTGTGCACATATTGAGAGTAAGGCGTAGCAAAGTATTTGACCATTTTCAGAGGCAAAAATGATGCCATGCTGGATTTACAACCTTGGGTGGATCAGATGTTTTTAGTGTTTGCTGGCAAACTTGCCCTCTGCTGACATAATAGACAGATCAATCTTATCCAAGTCTGACTCTATCCATACACAAAGTTTATCACTGAGTTTCAAACGGAATAGGGCGGAGGTCTATTTATAGGAGGTTTCTAGCCCCCGTGTTAACCCAGAGAAGGAATCTGAGCTTGAGAGCTGATTTAAAGGAACTCCCAGGCTGGCCCTTTCTCTGCTCTGATAGGCCTTCTGTCAAATCTTTCCCTAGCAGAGGAGCTTTAAGAGCCAATTTTCCTCCCTTTTGGGACATCCCAAAGAAACATTCCCCACCTCAAAATATAGACCTTTGAGTCTGATCCATTGGGCAGCTTCCTCACTGGGGAAACCGGCAACTGCTCGCCCTCCAACTTTCTGCCCACAGATAGGGACTCTTCACCTCACTGGTCCAAATGCTCCACCTGTCTTCTTTCTCTCTCCCCCTCTGCCTTGCCTCCTCCCAACCTAACATCCCATCCACTCAGTGTTTCTCCATTTGCACACTGCTTCCTTCTCCCTGCAGATTTCCTTTCCTCCACTCAGTCCCCTTCCCTACCACTGGGCCTTAGATCTTCTATTACTAGAACCCAGAGGGCAAATCCTGCCATCTTCAAAGATCCCTTTCCCTGCATCTTGCAAACTAACTTTTAGTTGAACAATTTTAAACTGCCTTGTACCATCCTCCTTAGAAACCCTGAACTGCTTCCCCTCCTGGATTTTTCTGTTTTGCTCTCTTTTGGCCCACTAGTAGGCAGTTGCTGGGTTAAGAATGCCTGGCTTAAAGACAATCCTTATATGCAAATCAAATTGCCTGTTACAAAGTGGCAGAGGGCTGACCTTTTTTAGTATGTAAGATGGCAGATGGCTGACCTGTTACAAAACTTAAAATGTTGGACACCATTCTCCTTCCTTGAGCTGATGAACCACTGAAATTACAAAATGCTGTCATGAAATACTATTTTTTAATATTGTATACACTCTGTTTTCAGCAGCTTATAAAGCAATAAGCAGATTCAATGGTTCATGGAAGAAGAGAAGAGAATGTAGTCCGCCATTTTGTCCCTCAGCAAGGCCCTAAGGGATGTGAAGTGGGAAATGAGTCCCAATCCATCAAGGTATGTGACACCTCAGAGAGTGAAAATGTGCAGTTTCCCAGGGAGTAAATGATTGGAGTTTAGGGGCCTGCACAGGCTGATGAATCTGGAGGAAAGGTGATCCACCAACTACATTCTTTTTTCTCCTGCTAGTTCAAAGGTCTCTAACTTCAGCAACATTATAGCCAATATTTTAAAAAGTGAGGTTTTGGTCAAATCCTGTCCTTAAGGTAGGGGTATCAAACTTGCGTTGTCACATTGTTGTCACATGACGTATCATGACTTTTCCCCCTTTTCTAAAATGAGGGTGGGCGTGGCCAGCACATGATGCATCTGGACTGCAAGCTGTGAGTTTGACACCCTTGCCTTAAGGGCTCCACTAACTGTGGCGAGTTTGATGTCTTGTCCTTGTCTCCCAACTGCTTCACTCACAAGTCAATGACCAGGATCATCAAATCCTGTGGTCTACTCATGAGGAGCAGCAGCTGTCTAGACTACAGATGGGCAATATCTCCATCTCTTTTTATCCATAGACTGCCCAGGCCTGGACTTGTTGTCATATCACTGGTCTCCACTTCCTCGGAAATGTCTTAGTTTGCCTTAGTCATCATTCAGAAGCCAAAGAGTAGGTGACCCTCTTGTTAGGGATGTAACCCTAGGCTTGGCTTGGCAATGTATATAAGCTATGATTACTTTACTGTTACTTTAAATGCTTAAGACATGTAATTGGTTTGTTACCTCAAGCAGCCATAAGAGAGAGCCAGAATGGCTGTTAGCTCTCTGTTTTGTTAGAAGCTGATCGGTGTATTTTGAGGTATTGTGGTTTGCTACTGTTTAGCTATATTTTGTTAGACTGACTATTTTGATAACTAAATTACTGAACCATGTATGACTTGGACTGTTAACCGGACTCTGTATACCTCTATATTTCTACATAGTAAACCACTATATTTTTATACTATTCAGTGTCTCTGTATGCTGGTTTGTGTGTGTTATTCCATATCACTCTCATTACGCTTCTCTGCATACTCGCTCTCCTAACGGGGAGCTTAAGTACTTAACACCTCTTGCATATCCCCCAAACTCACTCTCCACCTTTGTACCCTTGGGCTCCCATGCCAGAAAAAAGATTTCTCCTCTGAACAGATAGGATTTGGACCTGTTGAAAGTTTGGCAGGGGGTAATAAGCTTTGCTAGCTTGAAAGGGAAAAAAAAATTAAATTGCCCAAGAGGCCCAGCAGAGAAGCAAGTCACTATCCCTATCTGTCTCTGCTTTGTACTACACATAACTGGGCTTTTGCATTGCTCACGAACGATGACTGAATTGTGCTATGATGAGATGGACTACTGTTGAAGCAGCACTTTCCCAGGAAGGAGGAGGCACATTTCCAAAGAGAGAGGACAAGACAAGAGACTACATAGCCCAGAGCTGGATCAGAGACAGTTAGAGAAGCTCCTCCCTAGAATCTGTAGGGTTTATGTAAGAGTAGTATTGGTTTAGTCTGGCAAGGTTCTGCCTATTAGACATCAGCAAATAAAGAACTGTACTTTGGCTGGATCTTTCTATGTCATTCTGGGACTGGACCTGACATGAACAGACAACTTGCCATGCAAAAGGGCAGAGGCCAAAGGCCACTAAGAGAGGATCACCAAGCCCTGCAACTGGCCTGAGAGAAACAGCATTCTTGTGTAGATTCAAAAAGTGGCTGTTGGGGATGTTTCCACTGTTGCTAAGGGAACAAGGTTCTGAACCGCCATCTTTGTGTAGATTCAAAAAATGGCCACTGAATGACTCAGGCACTGGAGCATGTTGAGGAGCCGGAGAGCTCTTCTGATGGGGTCAGTTCTTGTACCTCAGAAGCACCTTCTCCAAGAAATCCACTTCCTTTCTTTATCCATCTCTGTCTCTGATAAAAGGAAGGACTCATGGTCACTCTTGAAAGAGGGTGAATGGCTAGTTTTGATCTTTAATCTTTCCCCAGTGGTGATGAGCAGAAGAGGCAGGGACTGTATATGCTAGAGGAGATCTTCAATGAGTTGGTAAGTCATGACCATCTTCTTGCCTTTGCAAAGGCAGAAGCCCTGTCTCTGTGGCGTTGATATACCGGCAGATGGATGGGATGAGGCTGGAGGCTGGGTGATAGTTTTGTATCCTGTTTTCTCTATTTCTCCTTCACCCTCTCTCTGCTGCTTTCCTTTATGCTGAGTAATTTCAGCTAGATGGGAACTCTGCTAGGCTGGAATTTAGCTTATGGATGGTTTGCTAAAGAGTCAGCAAAGAAAGAACAAAAGATCAGAGGTGGTATTCAGCAGGTTCTGACCAGTTCTGGAGAACCAGTAGTGGAAATTTTGAGTAGTTCGGAGAACTGGTAAATACCACCTCTGACTGGCCCTGCCTCCATTTATTCTCTGCCTCCTGAGTCCCAGCTGATCGGGAGGAAATGGGGATTTTGCAGTAACCTTCTCCTGGAGTGGGATGGGAATGGAGATTTTACAGTATCCTTCCTCTTCCATGCCCACCAAGCAACTCCCACAGAACCGGTAGTAAAATTTTTGAATCCCACGACTGCAAAGGAGTCTCTCTGTTCCTTCTTCCACTAAAAGTTCCTCATGAGTAAAGTGAGGACAGTTGGTTTTGCCAATTAGTGCAACCTTTCCAATCCAACTGCCAGATGTGCCTGACCATGCGTTGCCTCCCTTACTCAGTATGGCCAGCCCTGATTTGACAAATCTGAAAATGAACCTCACATTCTTTCCAATTTCCAAAGAAAACAATCCCCTTTAGCTCTGTATTCAGTTAAAGAAAGTTTAGATTGTAACTTTAGAATTCATCAAAAGTAACACTGCTTTTAGATAAGACGAGCTGCCTGGGGGACATGAAGTAGGACATGAGTCCCAAACTATCAAGGTAGACAGCACCTTGATGGGTGAAGATGTTATGGCAGCTTCCCAAAGAGGAAGGGTTCAAAGGCTTTGGTGCATACACAGGCTAAAGATTTGTTTTCAAGAGGCGAGCTTATCAGATCCCTCCTTCCATCCCATTTGGGACATTTCTCCAAGGACCAAGAAGAGACAGGCATATGCTGCAGAGGAATTGCTGGAGGCCAACATCTCTTCCAGCTTATGGATAAAAAAGGATTTACTGTTCTTCTTCTGGATCACATGACTCCAGTTCTTTTAGTCTTTGTCTAGCAGTTGTCTGGAATTAATTTTTCCAGATTAGGTACCTGCCATATTTTAGACATGTTTTGGTTTGGGATAAAGCCAAATTCTAAAGATAAAATTTCAGTGAATATAAATACAGAAAAGGGGAATCTTTTTATTTTAAAGCTTTTCCTACTTTTTAGTGTGTCTGATTACAAAAGATCTGGTATTGACTAAGGTTTTGTTGATATTCTTGTTCTACTACTTGCAGGTATACTGAACTGATGCTTCATTCCACATTGTTTTTTCTTCTTCTTATGGTCTGGTTCCAGGAGTTAGCTTGTTGTTTTCTGTTGCCATTTGGAGAAATATAATGTTGAAGAGGAGTATTTGTCAGCAAAATAATTACTTTGTGATTGTTAGTACAAAACTATTACAGTTCCAGGTTTCATAACATTTCTGCATTGGAATCTTTGGTGATGGTAATAATTGTGTCCGCTGAAATATATGCAAATGTCTTTTTAAAATTCTTTTCTCTGTTATTCTCTTCTATTCTAAATGAAGACAGGAATAAGAATTGGGAAAAAAATGATGTATTGTGAAAAGTAAATGTGGGACAGGCCATAATCTTTTTATTATCAAGAGTGGACTTCTTAGATTAAAAAGAAAAGTAACTAAAAAAAACTGTTGGAAGAATAAAAGTGATCTGAAATAATAACCACTTTTATTAGGTAAAATTTATGAAGGAGAGATGCAACCTAGAAATAAAGAGGAATTTCCTGATAGTGAAAACAATTAATCAGAGGAACAGCTTCCCTTTAGAAGTTTAAAATCACTGAAGATTTTAAGATTAGACAACCATTTGTTTGAAATGGTATATGGTCTGTTTATATTTCTATTTATTTTTATTTCCATTCCCATTCTCATATAATTCCAGAAAACCTAAAGGAAAAAATATCACAGTTTACTAAGATATATGCTAACAGCTGCATTGGAAAAAGTGAATCTTGATGATACCAGATTGGGAGATCAAAATGAGAAAATGGCCAAGTGGATAGTATAGGTAGTACTCGAGTTGCAAATGGAATTGAGCCTGCTAATTACATTTGTAACCTGAGGATTTGGAGGAGTGGATCACGTAACTTGACCGCAATCACTCCCTGCTTTTGCACACGCATTCGCTAATCAAATGCATGGGTCATTAACTGCACATGAAATATCCCAGGGTAGAGAAGGCCATGCCAGGGGGCGGGGCGGCTAGTGATGGAATAGGCCACTTAAGACCACCCAAGGCCTCCCCAACCCAATGAAATACCTTGTGCTCCCCACAATCTCTGCCTAAAAGTCCCATCGGCTTGGAAGTACTTTGTCAACCCATTGTAAAAAGTCTTGCAGCAGGGACGGAGCTTGTGAGGGATGTGCTGGCCATTCCCAGGCTCTGCTGTTCATAGCAAAGGAATTTTCAAAGGGCTGCCAAAGCCTACAGGGATGCAATCTTTGTAAAAAACCTTTGCCAGTATGGCAGAACTTCGGAGGGATGTGTGCACCATTCTGGGGCTCCATTTTCGGTGGCAAAATGCTTGAGGAGGCCTTTGCTGATGAGAAAAGAGGCCCGGAGGGATGCACACACGCAAAAAGCCTTTGCCGGTTTGAACAGAGCTTTGGGGGGACGTGCCTGCTCCTCTCAAGCTGCACTTGTGCTGGCAAAGGATTTTTGCAAAGGGCTGCCAAAACCTACAGTGACACAATCTCTCTGTGGCTCCAATAAGGAAATGGCAAATGGAGGGAAGTCCTGAAGAATTGAAGCCTTCCTTCCATTTGCAAAGTCTTTTGCCACAGATCTTGTCCAGGATTTAATTTGCAGAGAACAGAGGCCTAAATTAGTACGAGATCACAGGGACGAGATCTTGGGCTAATGATCTCACATGATCTTATTGTGTTAATGATCTCATGTGATCTCATGGTACTTTAGGCCTCTGTTCTCTGTGAATGCACCAAAGGCCTCAAGCAATGAAGCAGGCAAAGAAACCACGGCAGAGAGGAGATCTTCACAAGGTAAGTGGGTCTCCATAGGCAGAGTGCCTGTGAAGACACAAGTGGGCGGGGGGAATAGGCAAGGTGAATGTTGCAGCGCCTCTACCATCGTTCATAAGTGTGAACGACAGCTGTGATGCTGAAACATTCCTAATTTCGGGACTGGTTCGTAAATACTTGAGGCTACACCATAACTTTGAATGGTCGCTAAGTGACCTGATGTAACTCAGAGATTACCTGTATATATTTGTAATAGTAGTCCAAAATGAATCAAGAATGGCTCTCTTATAAACTACATATTGTAAACAAGACAATGTAGACAATGGTTTTGAGGAAAAAAAGTTATGAACAGTCAAAATAATACATGAAAGGACTTAAATAGATACTAGCAACATTCTTGAGTGTTCGCTGTAAAGAAAAAATATCCAGATTGTGGACAATGGTTCGGGAAAACAATGGAAAGGAATGGGAGAACATGTAACTCAAAAAATGTATTCATGCTTAGCATAATTGTTTGTTTCTTTATATTCTACTATTACTATATAATGCAGGTGTTTTCCCCTTTACAATAAATTAAGAAGTGAAAGTAAGTACAGTGAAAATAAAATGACTGTAAGAAGAGAAAATTTGAACCTGATATGAAAAAGAGGAAAAATAGACTTTTAACAAATTGAATGGAAAGTAAATGTAAGGAAAAAAAGATGTGGAAGCTGCTTGTAACAGAGTGAAAGTAATTGTGTTATAAAAGTTGCAGAAATGTATGGAGTTATGCAAATGGAACGTAGAAAAAAGGAGGCTGGTTAGAATAATGAACTTTGAATAAGACAAATACTTAGATGTATGATGTTGCAAATATATGATGATAAGTATATTGTACAATTCATATCTAAAGAAAAAGATGACTCCAGCAAAAATTGAATTAAAGACATCAAGGTATAATAAAAGAAAGACAGAAAATGCTGAGTAATTTCAATGGACATTTTAAAAAAATGTTGGGAGTAATTGAAAAATGCTATACAAGCAGCTTTCAGAGGAGTACATAAGTAAAAGTGGTAGTAAATGAATACTTTCATATTAAACAAGTGAGGGCATGCTGGAAGGTACCTTTTAAAGATTTGTATGGTATGAGCTGTGGTGGCACAATGGGAGAATGTAGTACTGCAGGTTACATCTGTTGACTGCCAGCTGTTCAGCAGTTTGAATGTCACCAACTCAAGGTTGACTCAGCCTTCCATCCTTCTGAGGTTGGTAAAATGAGGACCCAGACTATTGGGAGCAATATGCTGACTTAGAAACCACTTAGAGGGGGCTATGAAGCACTGTGAAGTGGTATATAAGTTGAAGTGCTATCTATAGGTAAAGGTTCCCCTCGCACACATGTGATGGTCGACTAGGAGGTGGCACTCATCTGAGTTTCAAAGCCGAAGAACCAGTGCTGTCCGAAAACATCTCCGTGGCCATGTGGCCGGCATGACTGAATGGCGGCCACATGCAAGACTACTTGCATTTTTTATGTGCTTTCAAACTGCTAGATGGGCAGAAGCTGGGACAAGTAATGGGAGCTCACTCCGTTACGCGGTGCTAGGGATTTGAACAACCGAACTGCCGACTTTTCTGATTGACAAGCTCAGTGTTGTAGCCACTGAGCCACTGCTATCTATAGTGGTATATTAAAAGATGGAATAATTGTCCAGAAAAAAATGAATAAAAATGAAATTATTGGTTAGAGAACATTGAAAAATGCTAAGATTAGAAAGGAATATGATATAATTGGAAATGGATATTAAAATAAGGGTGCATTTTGCTTATGAAGTGGCTATGCAATTTATTCAACATTAGAATGTGCAAAAAAAAACCCACTCTAAATTATTTGTAGCTAATGTTAAGATAGGTTACATGCTGCAACAAGGAGTATGAATTTGAAATTAATTCATCACAAAGATAATTGTGTTTAACAAGGAAAAAAGTGAACAATAGGGAATTATATGTGCTGTAAATAGCAAAGAACAGGAGTAAGTAGATGGATTTATGTATCTTGATACAGTACCAACTAAAAATGGAAAAATAAATGATGTTAAGATTTGTAAATGCTGGTAGAAGTGGATAATATGTATGTTAATGTGTATAAAGAAATTAACACTGAAATAAGCAAAATAGGCAAAAATGGCTGTGTATGGGACTGTTTGCCTACTTTATTATATGAGATCTATATAGTCAGATCTGAGTCTTAGGAAAAACATATAAGTTATCTGAATGCAATGAGAATGGGGAACTTGAGAAGTGTGTGTGATATAAAAGAGGTAGTGTGCTGAATGATTAGAGGCTAAAATCAAAAGAAATCAATACAATAATACAATACAATAGTAGAGTTGGAAGGGACCTTGGAGGTCTTCTAGTCCAACCCCCTGCCTAGGCAGGAAACCCTATACCGTTTCAGACAAATAGCTATCCAACATCTTCTTAAAGACTTCCAGTGTTGGGGCATTCACAACTTCTGGAGGCAAGCTGTTCCACTGATTAATTGTTCTCACTGTCAGGAAATTTCTCCTCAGTTCTAAGTTGCTTCTCTCCTTGATTAGTACATTGAGTACAATAAGTACATTGAAATGATTAAATCATATAGAGGGAATGAATGTGAGCACTCCAAAACAAATATATGAAGAGGGGCTAGAACAGCGATGGCGAACCTTTTTTGGCTCGCGTGCCATAAGTGGGGGGAGCGCAGGGGGGTCGACAGGTATGGCAAATGTTGTGGGTGTAGCCTAGATCTGGCTGAATTTCCTTTTCTCATGGCCTTTGTTTCGTCTTGATTTACTATTTCTTTCCTTTTTCTTTGCACACTCTTGCTTATCTCAAAAAGGAATAGAGACATAGTAAGTAAATTTTTGTCGGTAGTAGTAGTTTTCATTTCAATTAAATTTAGAATTGCACAATTTATTTACAAGGACAGCTACTGAAAGACACGTTGACAAACACAGAGGAACACTGCTTTGACATAAAATAGATTTTAATGCAATTGTACAGCTAAGAATTTTATTAATTCAGATCTTCTAGACATTATTACTTTGCTTAAACTACCACATTATATGCTATTCAACTTGTTTGGAATAATTTGAACTGAAATCCTTCATTTAATTTTTAAAATTCCCTCATTTTTCTTTTACTCACTAGGGGGAGCTCCAACATAAGAAATATTTATTTGAAATTAAATATTCAGTTGGAATTATATGAATTGTAACTAACCGTAATGAAACTCAGTTCATAATATATAAATTGATTGTTCAATGACTGTTTTAACTTAATACTTAAGGACATTTTTTGTCATTTTTTTGTCATTTGGTTATTTATATATCTTGTTATACAATGTTATTGAACTTTCTTTTTTCTGTTTTTGTACTCTTATTTATACAGGTAATTCTTGAGTTGTGACAGTTCACTTAGTGACTATTTGAAGTTACAAGATAACTCCCCCAAATATTACAAATGTTGCAGCACCACAGCAGTCGTTCACCCTTACGAACCTGCTGGGACTCCACAATTGCTTCCCCCCCACTAATTCTGCCACACTGGATTCAGTTACCTTGTGAAGATCTGTCTCCTCTCTGCCATGGTTTCTTTGAGAGCAGTACAATTTCACTGCCAGCATCCGATCAGCTTGCAAACATTTTGCATGGAGACTGGAAGCTTTTGAGGATTTTGCGGGAGTTCAGGCCGCAAGATCAGAGCACCGAGAAATTTCCAGTCTCCATGCAAAATGTTTGCAAGCCAATGGGACGCTTTGAGGCAGTGGGATTTCATTCCCTCAAAGCATCCCATCAGCTTTCAAATGTTCTATGTGGAGATTGTAAGCTTCTGGGGACCATGATCTTGTACACCAGAGAGGTTGGAGAAAAGACAGTTCATTAGATCTTCAGAAGGTAAGTGACCTGGTATGGCAGGATTGGGGGAAGCAATTGTGGGGAGCATGAGATATCTCAGTGTGTTGTGGGAGGCCTTGGCTGGTCTTAAGCAGGTGGCCTGTTCCATCACTAGGCCCCCCCATGGCCTTCCTCACCCTGAGATACGTCATGTGCATTTAATGACCTGTTCATTTGATTAGCCAATTTCACCTATTCTATACCTGTACATTTGTTTTTTCTTGCCTAAGTGTAAAACCTTGCTTTTCTCCATATTAAATTTCATTTTGTTGGATAGGGCCCATTATTCCATTCTATCAAGATCTTTTTGGATCTTGAGCTGGTCTTCTGGGATGTGGGCTATTCTTGTCAGTATAGCATCATCAGTAAAGTCACCTGGCTGAGTTGGATGGCTATAGAAATAAATGAATAAATATTCGAATGATATTGAATTGCATATATTTGCCCCAGTGAAATTGTCAGTATCTGGAAACCCTGAGGATATAGATGAGTTTGGCGCCTCACAGGTTCTGGAACTGGAAAGAGTTCGCCTTGGTCTCTGAGGCAAGTGGCACTTTGTTCAGTTGTGATGTTCAGGTAGCAGCCATGACCAGGATGGTCTTTGTATAACTTTGTCTTAATGCCAGTTGAACACATTACTGGCTCAAGGATACCTGTTCATGGTCATTTATGCCTTAATTGTCCTCTGATTAGATTATTGCAATGTCCTCTACATGGGACTCCTCTTGAAAACCATCCAGAAGCTTCAATTGGTCCAGAATGTAGTGATGCAGGTAGTAATGGGCATTTCTTATATTTATGTAGCATCTCTCTTCTCCACAAAATGCTATGGCTCTCAGTAGGCTTCGGGGTGTAATTCAAGGTACTAAAGTTCAGCTATATAGTATGTATGTTATAGGCCCAGTTTTTTTCTGGGATCACATTTTCCCAACAGTTATCTGCCTAATTCCACATGCTACAGCAGGCAGGACAGATTCTGGGTCCCTTCTCTGAAAGAATGTCATCTTATGAGATGTAGGAGATCTTTGGTGGCAGACTCTGATCTTTAGAATGATTCCCCTTCTCCCATATACCGTTGGCTGCAATCCTGTAGACCTTTAGAAAGTTAATTTATGACTCATCCCCAAGCATTTAATCCAAGATGAGTAGATTGATAGGATACAATACATTTCATTTCTGATCATGATTTGTTTTATTTTGTTTTACTGACATTTACCAATATGTTATTTTCTTTTGTGTTCTTTAATAATTTTATATGCTGCTCAGTCATATTGTTTGAGTTGGTGGCCATATAAATACATGATTCTTGGAGTTATGAATGAGGTTTTCTTCCCAACTGACAAACCTCCCCAAACCTCTAAACTTATATATCATTGTTCTCTCTCTTGGATGTGTGGAGATATAAATATGCGACAGAGGGAATATTTATTCTTCTTCAGTTTAACACTTATTCAAGGATAGACATGTGTTGGATTTCTAACTCCTTGTTAACCAATCTCATAAGTGTGGAAGTGACATCTTCTTATCCAGATTGTAGTCCAATAATTGTAAGACTAAACAGAGAAACTTCCAGATCAAAAAGGTGGAGACTTAACGACCTTTTATATTACAAGAGGATATTATACTCTAGTGCATTCAGGAATCAATTTCACTTCTGATATCTCTTTATTGACAGTATGGGAGCTTAGCAGAATATTCACGAGATGGTTGTTGAATCTCTGCCATTAAATTAGAAAGCAAACCACGAAGAAACAGATTGAATCATTGGTCTAATGATCAATGATCTAAAATCGTTAGAAGAAAGGCATACTTTTAATCTAGTTTTGGGTTTTAGAATAAAAGTTAAAAGTAATACAGAATTAGGTAGAGATAATGGAAGTAAAAAATTATAAGAAGTTAATCAAGAAAAATGTTTTAAAAATAGCAATAATTCAGATAAATTGACCTATCAAATATACAAGAAACGAAAAATCATTATGTCTATTCGGGATGGAGTTAAGTATGTTTCTGTGACAAAAGAGAGCAATTTGTAACCATTATTCCAGATTATAAAGCAGATCTCATTCCCCAAACATTAACAAATATATGATTAAAACATTATTTACAAAATTTACGGATCAAGAAAAAGAACTCCTTAATCAACTGAAGACAAAATTAAAGAGGCAGGACTCAATGGTATTTCTCCAACAAATATTTCCAATCAATTCTGGTTATATCATTAACTGAAGTGATACAAGGAAGTTTTTATTTTAATTTTTTTTAGATGAAGGAAAGCAAGCTTTGACTTCCCCAGAGTCATTCCTAACTGTTTTATTATTAAAAGTAGATTATTTGTTTTTCATGGCAATACTTACAAAAAGAATACATAAAATATATTCTTGAAGTGAATGATAACATTTCGATCAGATTGGATTTGTTCCAAACAGATATGAAAGACATATTTTAAAAGTTATTGACAAAGAAAGTGACTATGGTTTTTCTTGATGTAGAAAAAGTCTTTGATAATTTGGAATGGCTTCCATATTTGCAGTTCTGAGAAAGATGAATTGTGATTGTAATTTTTTCACTTGGACACAAATATTTATAAAGAACAAAAAACCATGGCAACATAAATGACTCTTTAACACAACAATGCACCATCTGCAGGGAACACAATGTCACTTCTTTTCCTGATTTTTATTTTTACTGGCTTTAGAACCTTTTAGAACCATTAACAATGAAAATATGTGAAGATAATATTTTGAGAGTTACATTAGCAATTCAAGTTCATAAAATGAAATATGTTGATAACCCAATAACCAAGCCAAATTATTCCTTTATACTCTTAATGACATAAAAGCAATGTGTTTTTCTGCAAATTATTATTGGATTAATCAACAAAAATATCCAAATTTTTACATGAAATTTATCAGAGGAAGAAAAGCATAGTAACAAGGCTCAACGTTACTATAAAAAAGTTGAAATTCTTAGGAATATACTTGAGAAAAAAACAAGGGTACATTTAAAAGTAATTACTTACCAAGTTGGAAAATGTAACAGATATTACTATATGGAAAAACTTTGTCAGGTAGGCGAAATAACAGCTTTCAAAAGTCATTAGATACTAACTGCAATAGTGGACTGGACTCAAGCAGAATTAAAAGCCCTAGATAGGACTTCTGTCATTACAGGAACGTAATGACAATGAACCATGCCCTTCATCCACACAACAATGTTGACAGACTATACTTACCAAGGAAAATAAGTGAGTGTGGAATGTTGCAAGTACATCAGAATCCAAAGAAGAAAAAAGTGGCATTGGAGGAATATATGAAAGAGATGTACTGAAGCTAGTATATCATGAAGGTTTACTGAGTTCTGGAAAGATCAAACTGGTACAAGAAACAATAAATGAAGAATAGAAAAGAGACATGGCAATGCAAACTAGTACATTTAGGAAAAAGTGGGCAAAGCAAATAACAAGCCCAACAATGGCTAAGTGCAGGAAAATTGAAGCAGAGATGGAGGGGTTAATTCTGACTGCACAAGACCAATCCTAAGAACAAATGCATACAAAGCCAGAATTGAGAAGACAACAACAGATGGGAAGTGCCTCCTCTGGAAAGAAGCTGAAAAAACAGTGGACCACCTCATTAGCTGCTGCAAGAAGATCACACAGATTACAAGCAACATCATGACAAATAGCAACAATAGCGGATTGCAATATCTGCAAGAAATATCATATGCCTGCAAACAAAACTGATGGGACCATAAAATAGACAAAATGACAAAAAATGAAGAAGCTAAATTACTCCAGGATTTCTCAAACAGACGGGCAACTAACACATAACACTGCAGACTTAACAACTGTCAATAAATAGGACAAAAATGTCTGGATAGCGGATGTGAGAGAATCTGGAGACAGCAGAATAGAAGAGAAAGAACTGTAGAATATCACAAAATGCAAAGAGAAATAGAACAACTAGCAAAAGAAAGCAAAGATAGAACCAATAGTAATAGGGGCCTTGAATGCAATCCCAGAACATCTGGAGTACCATTTGAACGCCATTGGCATTGGGAAAAATCACCACCAGTCATTTGCAAAAGGCAGCTTTACTTGGAATAGTTTACATTCTGCAATGATACTGAAACACCACCAAACACCACCTGCCTATCCCAGGTTCCTGGAAGGATTCTTTAGGTCACAGGTGTCAAACCCGCTGCGTCACATTGCCGTCACAAGATGTTTCATGATAGTTTTCCCTTTATGGAGCTGGGGTGGACGTGGCCTGTACGTGACGCATCTGGCCTGCGAGCCGCCAGTTTGATACCCCTGCTTTAGGTGGATAAAAATGCCAAATTCTTTCTAAATGTATGGCTGACTATGCAAGCAACCATAGTAATGAGATTTTTCATCCTGCCTTTTTATATATATATATAAAACTTAAAGCAATAATATACTGTACCTGCCTATTTTCCCCACAACAACAACCCTGTGAGTTGTTTTTAGGCTAATCACTTTCTTTCAGCTAAACTCATCTCACAGGGTTGTTGATGTGGGGAAAATAGGAGAAAGGAGTATTACATATGCTTGCTGCCTTGAGTTATTTACAAAAAAAGCCAAGATGAGAGACATCAATCTGCCTTTCATGCCAAAGGCAAGCCTAGAACTCAATCTCCAGGTTTTTACACCAGCACCTTTAGTATTACACCAATTGGCTCTCTCTTTTAGTTATTAAGAAATTGTTGATTGAATGTTTGGGGAAATGGCAGATTTTTCTTCTCTTGCCTTATTATCAAATATTTTGTTTTAAGTAGAGTTAAGCATAGAAATTCCTCAGTGGAGGGATAATAATGCATTTTAAAGTACACTTGTACAGTGTTTTACTTTTTATTCCTTGTTCTTTTCTTAAAGATTGTATATTTTCTTCAAAATGCAAGAACAAAAGAAGAACGATAGAGAGTAAAAAATTCTTTTTCAAATGCCGAGCTTTTTCCTCAGCTCCTTGTGTCTCATTTCATGACTGATATGATAACTATTCACCCACTTCTAACACTGCTTCTGTCTCATATGCATTTCCTAAAATATCAACTATTTCTGCTGCCCAGCTCCTGTCAAACTTTCCGCTAGGAATTATTTTAAAAGCTGCATTGCCTATTTCAATTTGTGATTGTTAAGGTGTGCTAGCCCTGTAACCCATGATATATGAAAGAGTCTTCTCATGAGTAATTTCTGCAAGTGTGAGGAGCTGCCAGTTAAATTTTAACAAAAATAATGCTACCCTGAGCATAATTCAAGGTTTTAGGGTTGCAATAAAATTCAATGTAATAGTATTTTATTTTTTAGTAAAATTAGTTTCCTTGGTAAAAAGTTTGTTTACTCATGTCAGAAGCATCACAATTAAAATAAGCCATACTAAATGACATAAATTTTAAAATATAAAATACAAGATTAAAATATGTACAAGTTTAGCAGTTCTTGCCCAGAAACTAGCAGAATGCATAATTGCATTCTGTCTTGCTGCCTTGACAGAGGAGGGTTTTAGGGGGTATGGTCTGGTACGCACGTACCGGTGCCAGAAATCCGACGTACATTTGCGTACCTGGTCCTCTGGAGGCCCCATACTGGAATAGTCCCTCCCGTAGCCTTCCCCCCCTGCTCACTGTCCCTGCCCGCCCGGTTGCCACTCGCTTGCTCTCTTTCCCTGCCTGTCTGCACCATGCTTGCCCCACCCACTCACTTCCTTTGCCCACCCAGTTGGCGGGGCTGCAGCCGGCGGGCTGAAGGGGCATCGGTGGTGAGCGGTAAGTGAAGCGAGTGCTGGCCAGTATCCCTTCCTAAAAGCAAAAGGCCTTTGGAAACTGCAGCTGCCCCCTCCCCCTCCCTTTTGCAGAAACTCCTCTTGCTGCAGAATTGGAACTGCTCCATCTTTCCTGGCTTTCAGCTTCTCTTGTTGGATTATCTTCTGCTGCTCCCCCCTCCTCCTCCCTGCACAGTCTTAGTTGCTGCTTGGAGGTGGGGGGAGATTTCTGGTTTTGCAGGGCTGAGGGGAAAAGGGGAAGGAGGAACCACCCCTCCAAAGCTACCCCCCTTGGCATTTCTGCAACCAAATTCTCCCCCCAAACAGAAGAAATGCTCCACCCAAATACTGCAGTGCAGAGCAGGCTGCCCCATAACTGAGCAGCATGTGAAGAGGCTGCAGCAGCTCTGCTCTGAATGGAGGGAGAGGAAAAAAGTTGGGATTCTCTGCTGCAGCCCTTAACCTTGAATGCTTGAATGGCAGAGAGAAGCTGAACTTTCCCCCCTCCATTCACAGAGGAGCTGCTGCTCCCTTTATGCCCCCCCTGACCCCGACCCTCCTGGGGGTCAAAGTACTGAAAGGGACAGGCAGGCTGCCAGAGCTCCTCTGAGAAGACTTTTCTGAGAAGAGAAAGTACGCCGATCCGGCTGCACCCTAGCTGGTGGAATGCTGGCAACTGCCCCGTTGCCAGGAAGACAGCCAGTGCAGATGAGCCGCGTGGTTGCCCGAGCGGGTGGGTGCTCCATAAGCTTGGGTGCAGCCGGACCGGAGCACTTTCTCTTCTCAGAAAAGTCTTCTCAGAAGAGTTGTGGCAGCATGCCTGTCCCTTTCAGGTACTTCGACCCCCAGGAGGGAGGGTGTGGGAGGGCCATAAAGGGAGCTCCTCTGTGAATGGAGGGGAAAAAGTTCAGCTTCTCTCTGTGGCTCTTCTTTAGGGGTCAGCGGAGGATTGGCTGCGACAGCCCGGCACTGGCTGCCTTTCCCCAAACCTAGACAGCACTACTCCCGCCTCCCCGGTGTCCGAGCTGCAGCAAGTGAAGTACCACTTCAGAGACAGTTATCTCCAGCCAGACTACAAAGCACAGGGAGCAGAAACCAGCTACCACCGCCGCTGCTACCCCGCTGTTGCTGCTGCTGGTGATAGTAATAGTAGACATGGACGCATCTTTGCTGTATGT
The DNA here is from genome assembly GCF_964273705.1 of Natrix helvetica. Classification (NCBI taxonomy): domain Eukaryota; kingdom Metazoa; phylum Chordata; class Lepidosauria; order Squamata; family Natricidae; genus Natrix; species Natrix helvetica. The sequence continues at coordinate 112,955,401 of NC_138552.1, read as the reverse complement.
TCCGCAGTACCCAGTCTCATGGGAGGCGAAATGGGAGGCGCCCTGCCAGCAGAGCAGATGGAAGGCGAGTGAAGGGCGCAATGGCACGGGCCTGGCTGCCCCCGAAGCCAGCTCTCGAGGAAGGAGGCAGAGGCCCGGGGCTCGCTTTCCTTCCTCCTTCCTCTGAGAACTGCAGGCGGCAGGGAAAATGAGGCTTCTTTGCCAGTCTCCCAGCTGGAAAACAGATTTTTTTGTCAACTGGAAGGTATGTGTGAGAGAGGGGGGGGAAGGAGAGAGAGTGAGAAAGAAAGAGTAAGAGAAAGAAAGGAAGGAAGAGAGAGAGAAAAAAGAGACAGAGAAAGAGAAAGAGAAAGAGAGAGAAAGAAAGAAAAAAGAAAGAGAAAGAAAGTTGGAGAGAGAGACCCAAGAAAGAAGGAAGGAAGGAAGGAAGAAAGAAAGTGGGGGAGAGACACACAAGAAGGAAGGAAGAAAGGAAGGAAAGAAAGAAAGGCAGAGAGAGACACAAGAAAGAAAGGAAGGAAGAAAAAGAAAGGAAAGAAAGAAAGAAAGAAAGAAAGGGAGAGAGAGAGACACATACAAGAAAGAAAGAAAGAAAGAAAGAAGGAAGCAAGAAAGAAAGAAAAAGAAAGAACTTATGATCACAATTGAGCCCAAAATTTCACCATATTTTACAAGATGGTCACTCCCCCCCAGACACATGACCGCCAAGCCATGCCCACAAAATAGGCCACACCTACAGAATAGGTTCTAAAAAAAATTGAAACTCATCACTGTGCCATGAGGTCCATCAGGACACAAGAACAGGGATACATACATATGCATTGTTTTCTGCACGTAATCACAACTGCAAAGGGCAGAAACCACTAAATAGCCCCATTTGTTCAGAGTATCTTTGGATCTTGTTCTATTCATAGTTCTTCTCTGCTTTTACATTCTTTGGAGTCTTCTGTCCACCTAAGGAAGTTTTCTCTAGATTTTAATCTCTGATGAACTAGTTATAGGCTATAGAGAGGGTGTTGATTTAAGCCTCTATCTGTACGCTGCTACTTCTCTGTGAACAGCAGGTAGGGCAAGGCTGGCTAGATGGTAGATCTTATCTAGAAGGGTAGGTTTAAGGTATCTGTTAATAGTTCTGCTAACTTGGCTCAGAGCAACATCTACTTTCCCAGTATGTGCTGATTTATATACCAGACTGCGGGCATATTCGCCTGTTGAGTAGCAAAGAGCTTAAGCTATTGTCTGAAGGACCCTTGGTTTGGCAGTCCAGGTAGAGCTCATTATTTTCCTGAGGCTATTATTTTATCCACTGACCTTCAGTTTAGTGTTGGTATAGTGCTGCTTATATGTTAGGGCCCTATCTAGAGTGACCCCTAAATATTTAGGGCTGTAGCAATGCTCCAATAAGGTCCCTTTCCATATAATATACACTTTTCTACTGTAGCTGCCTGCTTATTGCAAAGATGGAAGGCATGTACCTGAGTTTTTGCTGGATTTGACCTTAATTGATTATTGATCCAGCTCTGGCAGATCTTCAATTAAATCTTCAATTAAATATTGTTCAACTCCTCAAATGTTTTTCCCTGTTCATCCATCGCTCGATTATCAGCATACGTATATTTGTTAGTACCTTTAGGGAGTGGATGATCATTGGTGTAAATCAGAGATGAAATCTACTTACCTTGGCTATCGGTTTGCAAATATTAAAAATGTTAAAATGCAAAAATGCAGTGGGCTCCCCCCACCCCTCAGATTCATAATTCTGTCCCAGGAAGAAACTGAAAGAGACTTTCCTATCCTAGGACAGAGTGAGTGGGTGAGCCTACTACCGGAGCTCAACATCCAAGTAGAAAACAGACTTAGTGTTTATTGGGACCTATATCACTTCTTTGTCTCTAATTTGCCTAGTTGAAACATTGATGCTCTTGAATGTAGATTTACTGTCTCTGAATGCTGAATGCAACTGATTTTAACTGTTGCTTGGCTTTACAAGTATCGCACTTATACTCTCCCACTTACACCATGCTTGACCCATACATTCCTACCGAAATGGATCTTTCTGCCCTTCTGTTCTTTCCCATTAAACTCTTTCCTTTCCACTGATAAAACCTGTGAGGTGAAAAAATAGATTGTCCACAGTTCGTTATAAGCAAGTAAGTAGAGTTTTAGGGGCAGACAGGCTTTTGCCACCATTACCACTGACAAAGGTTAAGGCCCAGAATGGCTCTGGATAGCACCAACTGAGGGAAGCGGCTGAATCAGTACAATGGAACGTTCACTACCAGATATAACCTCACATTACCACTTTGTACATGCTTTCCTGAGCCTTGATTAGCCAGCTTCTGTAGCCCGCTCTCCTCTTCTTTTCAATGTGATCATGTGATGTTCTTTGTCAATCATTTTAGGCTGCTAGTATTTATTCCAGTCAAGAGCTGCACTTAGCTTTAGGATTCAGAGGACCACATTCCGAAAAGCACATAAGACTGCATTCTCCCACTTGTCAAGTAGGTAATTCTCCCTCATCTTTTGGAGGGCATGTAGTAGGCCTCACTCAGTTATGTGCCTTGAAATAATGAATTCAGTAAAAAATAACAACCTCCAATGCAAGGAAATGATATAATTTGGCATATTACAACAGATTTCTACTTGTAGGAAAATTTTGCTGAGCGGCATGAAAATATGTACTTCCGCTAATAATGCTGGCCAAGAGCAACTTCACTTCTTTATAAATGAGTTATTTAAGCTAGGTTTCAGTGGTTTCACTAATTTGCATTTAGGGTCATGTAGACAAATGACAAGTTCTCATACAAGCAGTGTTGATACATGCTCTGATGTTCATGTGGATAAAAACCTGCCATCTTACAGAATAGTAAGCCAATGTCGAGATTTCCTCAGTGGCATCTGCAGCAAGTAGCAATAAAGAAAAAAGATAGCAAGTGTACAATGACATCATGAAGTCAATACTGGTGTTAGTACTCACATCTCTTTTTATTGGTATATTTTATTAAAACCTTTTAAAATGGCAATAAAAACTAATACAAACTAATATAAAGATGAAGAGAAGAGAGAAATCAAAGAAAAGCAAAAAGTGCAAGAAAAGAAACACTTAAAATAGAAAGGAAAAGTTAAAAATTAGGTTTGGATGGGGTTTAAAAGCACAATGACTATATATGTATACTTTTTGTTATATTGGTTTTTTTTTTTTACTAAAAAGGAGGAGAAAAATTAAAAATGTATATTGAAAAGGAATTATAAATACCATCAACATAAAATGGAGCTCGCTCAGAAGCTGGAATACACCAAGTAAATGGGGTGAGGAGTGGGAAGTAGAGGAGAAAGGTAAGGGAAGAAGAGAGGGATAGGAGAGAGGGTAAGGGGGGGAGGAGGAGGAGAGAATTGAGTGGTAAGGGGAAGGAGGAAAAGGAGAGAGGAAAGGGAAGTTGAGAAGGAAAGGATGACAGAGGGAAGAAAGGAGGTAGGGAGGGGGAGGAGAGAGGGAGAAGAAAGTGATAGATAAAGTACAAATATGGTCTATGGAAAGCAGAAGAGCCAATAATTGGTTTTTGGGAGCTGTTGGTAAGATAAATTGATGTAAACATTTAATAATACAATATGATGTTGGTTATGTAATAGTATACATGTGATTATATGTTATGAAAATGAAAAAATAAAAAACCTTAATTAGGAAAAAAATAGAAAGGAAAAGTATATAAAACAGTGGCTTCTGACATTCTTCATAGCAGTTCTAAGTACAATTATATTTTAACCTCTCTAAAGTTACATCTTCTAGTATCAGCAGCTCAATGACTGACACTAGCCCATAAAAGTGGAATTTCTACTGTGACACTATGACGTTAGCTTCATCTTTCCTCTAGATACACATGGGTTTGTTCTTACTAGAAGTAGATACTGACAACAATAATTGCATTTGTCCAGAGTCTACTTTAGCTCAGGGTTAAAATCAGGGCTGTCTGCTTTGTTTGTCACCTGGTTATAAAGATTATTAACTCCCTTTGTATGGCATGGGGGAAAAAATCTATTAAAGTGGATGAAGTGTGCAAGCGTAGCAAAGTCTGAAGAGATGGACCATTGGTAGTAAACATGGGTACAGGAGGAATAGATTTGTTGGAGGAAATGATTTGTTTTAAGTGTATGAAACTAAGACCAATAGTATTATATATCTCAATTACAAAATGCATGCTGTACTAGATTGCACAAGGAGTTTTCTTTTGTGATCATACAGATTTCTGTTGCTAGGGTACAGTATTTATAGAATGAGATATAATTTACATAGTTAGTAGCTACTATTTTAGCAGGCATGGTGGCCCAGCAGTTGACGCTGGGCTTGTCAACTGGAAACTTGACAGTTTGAAACCCAAGTACATATGACAGAGTGAGCACCTGTTCTTACCACAGCTCCTGACAACCTAGCAATTTGAAATAATGCATTACATCACAGTTGTGTTAGAAGATCCAAGGTGCTTCTGATTTAAAGGATTAGTCAATGCCATCACCATTGTCCGTGGATGCCCAGTTGAGGTTCTTTTCATGTCTCTGGAAGAATCTGGAGCAAAGGACAGAAGCTCACCCTGCTCAACGGCAACACTTGGGTTTTGAACTTGGGCTTGCTAACCTCCAATCCAGCATCTTAACCACATGAGTCACCTTGCTCCTGAAAGCATGCAAATGCATGGAGATAAGGTAACAAAGCATCTTTGGAAAACACTGTCTCCATTGGTTAGGAAATGGAGATGAGCACCAATCCTAGATTAGGACATGACTGGACAGGAAGAAACCTTTACCTTTTTTTTAAAGCTACTATTTGGAGAAAAATGCTTGTCCAATTGAAACAAATGGGATTTTTTATTTAAAAAATTGGGAGTAATATTAATTGACCTCTTTCTTTTCATTGTTTAATAACTATTGAATGAAAATTTTAAATCTGCCACATTACATACTGATAGACTTCATTGGTGTTTTTTTTTGTTACTACTGGTGACATTTGCTAATAAGATGCAGTATTTAAATACGTATAATCATTTGAGTATATCCTAAACATTAAAACCAACATTTGTGGATGGTCCATAAATTTTCCTATTGTCATTTAGTTAAGATTTCTTCTATGATATCCTACATCTATTTAGAAGGAACCATGGTGCAAGCCAATTTGATACAGGTGAAGGGTTTCTCCAAAGTTCTGCAACTAGAAAGCAACAGAGTACAAAATGCAAATTAGAAATATTCAGAACTTGAAATACTCTGTTTCAACTTCAAAAACAGTTGTATCATTTCTTTCTTAACTGATCTGACCTCAGGACCTTAGGTCATTTCAAACTTCGAATACTTAGTTATATGAAAACATTTTTGAAGACTAGCCTCGGTAATAAAAGGTGCACCTGATGTTGTATATTATTTAGAAACCAAAACAATGTAAAAGTTTTTATAGATATCAGCCCAGCTTTTGTAGCATTTTGAAGATCTAAATCATTGATCAACCACAGGTTAAAGTCATAGATTCAGTTTGAATCTATGTAGAGATAGATTCTTTGTAGAGATTCTGCTTTACTACATGCAATTACAGTTCTACTATAAAATGGAACCATTTAATGTGAAATATGGATGATTATGATACAGTACATATCCCTGGGGTTAATAGTTTGTTACCAAATCTTAGTTAATTTTGCGTACTGTACAGTACGTTCTTTTTTGGCCCATTCTGGGTTTGCTCTTCTTTCTTTCTACTCGAGAAGCAGAAAAAAGCTGTCTTATATACAGCTTATATTATTTTTTCTTGGTTTTTTGCTACATATTTTTCTATAGCAAACAAGGTACAAATGCTTGTTGTAGGTATGGAAAATTGTTTTTGGAGGGTGCATATATTCCCTGAGAGTTGCATTTGTGGTTTTGTAAATCTTGCATTAGTAGAGTTTTTGAAAGTGGTGTTGGGCTTTTATGTGGTTTTGTTTAAATATGCATTTTCCAAATCCCCACAAAGCTGATAAGTTGTTCCCTCTGCTGAGACAAAGGGAGAGATCCAGACCAGACCAGTGTAGCTAGGACTGATCTGTAAAAAAGTATGGTCACCATTGTTGTTGTTGTTGGTCAATCCAGGGCTGTTGGCTGAAAAAGAATCAGGAGGAAGGCTTCAGAAATTGAACTTGATAAAAAGATTTTCTTTTCTTTTCTTTTTGCAAAGTTAACATTTCATAGAAATATAACTGGATGATTTTTCTTTACATGAAGGTATTTGTCAACAGATTAAGATGTTGAATTTATCAACAGTATATAGAGTTTTTGCAACAATTCACAACTGAATATTATGTGCAAATCAGCTGCTCTGTGATAGAAAGGAATATGTTGGAAAATAACCTGCAGAAGTGTGGGGCAGATGGGGATTTGGGAGGGAGGAGTTTTGCTTGAGAAAATCTGCTGCTTTTCAAGGATTCTTCTCCCATGGAAGATGGGCATCTGGCTAAGGGAAGAGTTTCTGGGCATTTTGATGAGGGCACCCCTAGCCCAGCTCTACAAAGTCACTTTGTAAATCCTTTTCCATATCCCAAAAATACAAACACAGAACAAAAGCTCAACAAACAATTGAACAAAATTCTAATAACTATGTTAGAAACCTTTTATGAGAAATTATTTTTTAAAAAAAAACAATAGACTCAAATGTCCAGATATAAAAACAAGTTTATTTGGATATGGAAGATTAAGGAAGGCAACAAACACATGTCTATAAGAAACCAGTAAATCAGCTAGTTACATGTTACCAGGGTGAGTTGGATCTCGGTTTTCAAAGCAGTACAGAGATGTTGGTCTGAAATCAAAGCCAATAAGCATCCAGGTTAGATGTCATTAGGTAGGCTGAAAATCTCATTTTTTGTGTATCTGTGATCAGCAAATGCCAGTCTTTTAGTAAAGACTGGGAGGATTTATTTGAAGAAACCTTCCATATATTTGAATGATAAAAAACCCCTAACGATGTGGTACAGGAAAGTTTTGAATGGATATTAGAGAAGGAAACATAAGATCTAGATTATTCAAACTTTCTAGCATGTTATCAATTTCCCAGACACTAAAGGATGAAGAGCATAATTAGGTTTTATCAGAATGCAGGGATTTGTTCCAGGATGATAATAGATATAATAATTAGGATATTTTTTTATTTCAAAGCTTTCTGGTAAATTACCTTAATTCTGGTCATTTGTATTGTTCATCGGGATTTTTTGTCAATTCTTTCAAGATGGGTTGAGAGAATAGGGCATGAAAAATCCTGCAGATTCTCAATTATATTTCTTAGCAGGTTAAAAAGCTCTGTGAGGGAGTTGCTCACTATTCATTTAAGGCCAAAGCTTGGCCTGCTTAAGATCTTCCTCAGATTAGTTCTCCGATCAGTACTCACACTTCATTATGTGCAAAAACCTCACCTGCAATGATTTGCATGCAGATTGGCTGCACTTGTAAATGCTTAGAACTTTCTTAAAAAAAGAATTGCACCTGAAATAAAGTCCACTTTAGAGTAAATACTCCTGCTTTTTAGACTTTTGTTTTCCAACCTCTTTAAGACACTGGCTTAGACCCTGGACCCTGAGTGACCTGCATGTTTATACTAATAGTTAATCAGTTCTCCCAAAACAGAACCATCCTTTAACATGAAGAAAGTACAAGGCAACAGTGGCAAAATGAGGAAAATGATAAAAGACTCAAGCGGAAGCATGCTCTCCCAGAATCCCGTGAAACAGACTTTCTGGGTGAGCACAAAACACATATGCAGGGGACGGGGGGGGGGAGGGGGGGGAGGAATTCAAGGGAGAGAGGCAGTGTATCCCTACGAAGGAGATGAAACTAGAATTTGGACTAGAATGGTGTGCCTCACATTGTAAGAATCTCTTTCACGTGCTGCTTTTCTATCACCCTCCCTTTACCTTGCATTTATGCTCAACACAGAAAATGCCTGTGTTTGTAAGCAAAATGGTAACGATTTTGCACAATTTAGGAACATCTCAAAGGAATGGAGCATTTGGAATCCTGATCATCAGAGGTATTCTGCAATGTAATGATTTTCAATTTGTATTTGTTCTGTCCAATTCCAAACTTGGGCAAACTCTTCATTTGAAGTGTGTGTGTGTGTGTGTGTGTGTGTGTGTGTGTGTATGTGTACGTATGTGTGTGTGTATGTATATGTATGTGTGTATACACACACACACACACACCATATTTTTCGGAATATAAGATGAACCAAGGTTGTGAAGAGGCAAATTTTTAAAAAAGTAGGTAGGCAGATAGAGAGGAAGAGAAAGAGAGAGTACTACAGTAGGTAGGGAGGTAGGGAGAGAGAGAGAGAGTAGTTATGTAGGTAGATAGGTAGGTAAATAAAGGGATAGAGAGAGAGAGAAATATATATATATATATATATATATATATATATATATATATATATATATATATATATATATATATATATATATATAGAGAGAGAGAGAGAGAGAGAGAGAGAGAGAGAGAGAGAGAGAGAGAGAGAGAGAGAGAGAGAGAGAGAAATACAGTAGGTAGGTAGGGAGAGAGAGAGGATGTAGGTAGGTAGGTAGAGGGATAGAGAGGGAAATAGAAAGAGAGAGAAATACAGTAGGTAGGTAGGTAGGGAGAGAGAGAGAGAGTAGTTAGGTAGGTAGGTAGATAAAGGGATAGAAAGAGAGAGAGAAATAGAGAGAAATGTAGTAGGGAGGGAGGGAGAGAGGGTGTAGGTAGGTAGGTAGAGGGATAGAGAGGGAAATAGAAAGAGAGAGAAATACAATAGGTAGTTAGGTAGGGAAAGAGAGAAAGAGTAGTTAGGTAGGTAGGTAGATAAAGGGATGAAAGAGAGAGAAATAGAGAGAAATATAATAGGGAGGGAGGGAGGGAGAGAGGGTGTAGGTAGGTAGGTAGAGGGATAGAGAGGGAAATAGAAAGAGAGAGAAATACAGTAGATAGGTAGGTAGGGAGAGAGAGAGAAAGAGTAGTTAGGTAGGTAGGTAGATAAAGGGATAGAAAGAGAGAGAGAAATAAAGAAATATAGTAGGGAGGGAGAGAGGGTGTAGGTAGGTAGGTAGAGGGATAGAGAGGAAAATAGAAAGAGAGAGAAATACAGTAGGTAGGTAGGTAGGGAGAGAGAGTAGGTAGGTAGGTAGATGTTTCCAGGTGTATTTATCCATGTGCTGGAGAAGAAAGTCGCTGACAATCTGCAGCATCTAAGAATTTGTTTCTGATGGTACAGAATTTGATCAATGTAATTCTCATCAATCAGTTAAAGAGCTTTCTAAAAGGAAAAAAAACTTTTTGCACTCTGCAAACCTCCCCAAAACGGCCCGTTTTTCACAAAAATGCCCCCCCCCCTTTTTAAAAAGGGCATGAATAGCCTTGAGGCAGTTTGTAGAGTGCTCCTGGGGGTTGGGGGTGGCAAAAATGAGCAAAAAACAAAAACGGGCCCGTTTTTTGTCAGAAAAATTGCATGCATACCTTATGGAGGCTTATAGAGTGCTGCTGGGGGTTGGGGGGGCAAAAAACTTCCCTGGTACTGAAGAATTATATATTTATATATATAAATAAATAAATATAAAAATAAATATATAATTCTTCAGTACCAGGGAAGTTTCCAAGATACTATATGTGGGAATATTTAAATTTGCACAAACTCATGCACATATTCCAAAATGACATAAGGATACAGCTTAACTTCTTGTGAAGATATGAGTGGATAATGAACTAAAATAATTATTGTATCTGGCAAGTGTGAGAAAGGTAAAAGAAAGAAAGCCACAGTTATGATTCAAGAGGAATGGAGTGCTCATATTAGAATGGGAAGTGTTCATGCATCTACCAGACAGCAAATTTAATTTATGATTCCTATTCATGGTAGGAAATGTTTGGGTTCATTTCAGTGATGGGTTCCGGGTGGTACGGCCTGGTATGGGCATACCGGTGGCAGCTGAGAGCAGCGCCCACCGTACCGGAACGGTGTTTTGGTGGGCCCACCCACCCGCCCACATTCCTTACCTCTTTTTGAGAGAAACAGGGCAATTGTGCATGCGCATAAAGCGTACGGCGCCTGCGCGACCTCACCGAGCAGCTGGGGTATCGCAGGGAGGCCGTGTGCGCACACGCGCACAGCACGCATGCCCAAGGTGGATGTCCAGCCCCGTCACAACCTACCAGTTACGAAGGGATCTGGAACCCACCACTGGTTCACTTTAACCATCCAAGACATTCATATGAAGGCTTTTCCTAGGTAAATAAATGCCTGCTGTCAGTTCTTACATTTTTCATATCAACTTCTGTCCATAAAAAAGAAGCTGAAGGAATCAGAAAGGTGGCAAACTGAAGAGTACTCGGGTTTGAGACATGGGTACAGAAGATACGGAGAAGCAGTGGGAAAGAGATGACAATACCTGTCAATGACACCCTGCATGTCAGTTTTGCTTCCTATCTCTTCCCCTGCTCCCCCTTAGTAATGCAGGGAATTAATTCAATAAAATGTCTCATGGGTGTATATAAGCCTTTTGGGGGGAAAATGGTGTAGATAAATATAATTGTTAGGAATCTAGTATTCAAAACACAATATTAGTTAATAAGGTTTGGTCTTGTGCTTTGGTGGCTCCCTTTGAAAGAAAATTTGTTTTTCTTTTTGAGGATTCATAATTTTTGTAGATGATCATATTCTCTTCATTGTATTGGAAATTAACAGAGCGACTACTGTATATAGTTAGATATTGCATAGTTTTATGATTGCAATTAAAAGTATTTTAAAAGGGCAATATTAGAAGGATAGCTATTCTCTGTCAATTCCTATCAATGTGATGTTGAAGTCATTATATGGTTTACTTAATAATGTTACTTAATAGAAAATAAAAAAGAAGTAAAACATAAATATATACGGTCCAAATTTTTAAAAATAATTTCCTATTTTTGACTTCTGACAGCAAAATGCTTGTTCAGATATTAAAAACAGTAATTTCTTCAGATTGCTGTAAAATGGGAATGGGTATCCCTTTGATTTGTCAACAATAGCTGGTCAGGAATGTTTTGTATGTGAAATGACATCACAATGAGATGACAAGGTTTTTGATGTAGGTAGGAATAGATAATGTGTCACTCTTCATTCCTTCATCCCTAATTAGGGATGCCACAAACTATCTTTGTGGCATCCCTAATTACTGACAATGTTACCTAGGTTTGCTGGGGTTGTCTAGGTCTAGGCTTAAAAACAGAAAGGAAAATAGTGTAATTGTGCCACCGGAGTTCTTAGTTTCCTGTCCTCAGTGGAATCCTGAACAGCAGCAATCCTATAGAGTTGTCATACACTGCAACATTTTTGTTTACAAAGACCACTTACTAGTTGAATAATTACGTTAACAAGGTGTTGTGATGAATGTAGTCTGGATTCCCAGAAGAAGTGGGTACATTCCAGACAGCAAAAGACAGTGAAGTTTAGATCATTTGAGCGGGAGAAAGGAAGCCAGAACAGTTCTTCCAAAGGAGACCTCAGAGAATATATTTAATGGTGTAAGTAGTTTGCTTTAGTTTGGAAATATTTCATCTATGGGAGAGAAACAATAAACAAAATTGCTTAGAAGAACTTCAGTGTGTCTTTCTTGGTTTTTGGAGCCCAACTGGTATTTTGAGAAGACTCTGTCCCTAATTTATGCTTCTGATATTCAGCTATCTAATATACAGTAACAAAGTTTTGAGTGAATGTTTGAAATGTGGGGTCTATGCAGGAAGACAGATCCTGAGGTGTGGCCAAATAAGCTGACAAATCAGGGAGGGAGGAGAATAAGATTTAGTCTTCAGTTGTGAGCTTTATGTTCAGCATTTAAGTCTTGCAGAGTCAATGAAATGGCTCTCCCACCACCTAGAGTTTAGTAGCCTGTGTGTTTCTAAAATGTTGTGTGTTCCTGTTGGCCCCTCAGAGCTAAGCCATATACTCATTGATACTTGTAGTTCTTTCATGGTAGCTTTCTTACTGGACTTATCTCTCACCAAGAGACCTTCTTTGTCACAGAAGCTGCTCTTTCACCAGCTGCCTTAATATTTCTTCTATTTATCTTCCCCTGCACATATGGCAAGGGAGCAGAACACCTTCTTTGGTCAGGTTTACAGCTGATGGGTAGTCAGCTGAATCTTAGCAATGCATTGCGTCTACATAGAATGAATGATTGGGTGCTGACATTTGCACATTTGTGTGGGTGGAGAACACACACTTAAGAGAAAGATGACAACAGGAAGGCCATGCTGTTGATTTTAGAACACCGAGGTAAGAAAAATGCAATAATAAAAGAACTGTCTTTTGCAAAGGACAGATATCATTGATGAACATTTCTGTGTGTTGTGTGTTGATTGGGAAATGGGAAGAGTGAATGAAATGACATTTCCCTTCATACATTGATTCAGTCTTGTCACCTGGGCTAAAAGTTAGGGGTATGAAAAATATTGGTCTGCTTCCGTGTAAATTCAAGGAAAATTTACCTGAGATGTTCCTAAAAGCTGGAAGAATGTGCACAACACTCCCAAAAGTAATAAATTATGTTGGCCATATCTCATTTCCTGAGATGTCCTCTTCTGTTTTCTTTGATTTATTCTAATCTTTTCCTAATCAAGTCACTTAAAAATGATTAATGTATGTGTCTCAATAAATCAACTTCAGATAGAACTGGTGGATTTTAATTTTATTTTGCAAAATCCTGCAAGCAAGTATCAACAAAAGAGCACTTAGGTTGGGGGTGTATGGAATAGCAAAGGGATTTTATCTACATCTCTTCAAAGGATACAATTCAGCACAGCTATTTGATCTCTTCCTGAATTTAAGAAGGCTTTCTCCATGGTTAAAGCCAGTTAAAGCAACTGAGAGTAATATTGCCTTTCCAGAGAATTAACGAGGACCAAGTAGTAAAACAAGAACAAAAGATCTAGGAGAGACTTCAAATGTGTTTGCATTTCTGTTTCACAAAACAGAATCAAATTAGCCATTACTGTACGTGAATGCCATTAATGCAAGTAATGTGCCCTTCATAATATAGTAGCTTCAACCAAGTAAGAGCTGGAACATCCTTGAAGCAGCTGCTACTTCTGTTTCAAGGAATTCATCCAAATGCTTCTGAAAATGGAAATAATGTAACAATTAGGATTTTTCTTGGGATTATGATAGGGAGAAGAGAAGTAAGCAAATCCCAAAGCTGATCGAGAAGTCCCTTGCTCTGTATACAGGCAGTCCTCGACTTATGACCAAAATTAAGCCTAAAATTACTGTTGCTATGCGAGATGTTTGTTAAGTCAGTTTTTACACTGTTTAATGACCTTTCTTGTCACAGTTGTTAAGTGAATCACTGCAGTTGTTAAATTAGTGTCACTAATTAGTTGTAAAGTGAATCTGGTTTCCCTATTGACTTTGCTTGTAAGAAGGTTGCAAATGGTGATCACATGACGGTGGGACACTGCAATTGTCAGAAATATGAGTCAGTTGCCATGTGTCCTGATTTTGAGCATGTAAACGGGGTGGGGTGGGGGGAGGGATGCTGCAATCATAAGTGTGAAAAATGGTCATAATTCTCTTTTTTGAGTGCCGTTGTAACTTTGGTCACTAAATGAACTGTTGTAAGTCGAGGACTACCTGTACTACATCCTGTTCTAGTATTCTGGGTAGCTGTAACAGGAAGACTGAGTTAATTCCCAGTTTTGTCACCTGTGAGTATCATAAGAGCTATTGCTGTTATCCACAACTGCAAAACATGAATTATGCATTCACAGATTACCCCAGGAGTGCCCTACAGCACTCACATAATATCAGTGGTGGAGTTAAGGGCCTTCTGTTATCTGTTGGAATTAACTCTTCAAAACGGCTACATAAAAGGTGCACAGGGACTGTTTCATGCCACTATGTTATGGGCTGGTATGATCTACAAAGATCCATCAAACAGTAAATGCTACAGACAGTATAAATATGGTAGAAAAATGTATGTAAAAAAAAATAGCTCCTCTTTTTAGCTAAAGCTAAAGTCAGCGTGTCCCCAGCTAAACCCCAGGCCCTTCCTTTTTATGCCTGCCCCACAAGTTTAGATACCTGGTTTATTTCCTTCTCTACATCAGTCTGTGCTGAGTAATCCTTTCATTTGTATAGCTACCTTCAGCACTAAAAGAACTAATATTCTTTGCTAAAGATAGAAAGGGAGATAAATCAGAAGAGACTGATTGTACAGGACATATATACAGTGCCTTCTAAATCTTAATCAGTTGTTTATTGGTTGGCAAACAAATTTCACTGTTACAACAAATATTAGTAATGAGGTCATTCAACTGGGTGACCATACAAAATGCATCATAAATTAAAAAAAAGAGTAAAATCTGTGCTGCTAATTTACCTCCTGGGAAGGTCTACATTACTTTAAACCTTGTCAAATAAATACATTTCCTGTTAGGAAAAATAATGGAAGGGTTTGTATATATATATATTTTACCACTTCAAAATAGGCTTTTAAAAATATCTTTGCTATGAAGCAGTTTTTCAAACCATCGCAGTGAAAGTTCCTAGCCTGAGGTTAGATTTTGACTCCTGTAAAGGCATTATGTTCATCTGCATAAGTCCCATTATGAAATCCCACCTACTGGAAGGGACATAATGCCTTGGTGAAGGGACTGATGACTACAAAGGCTGCTGCATCTCATCAATTGTGCCCTGGAAACACACGTGGGTCAAGTTTCTAATCTGAAAAAAAGAAACTGTTGGCAAATCCGTAGATAGAAGAAACGCTGTATATTGTGTGGATGTTTATCTGTGTCTATATGCATATTTTACGTATATTGCATACCGACACACAAACACACACACAAACACAGAATGTGATATCACATAACCCAAAATCAAAGAATCATTACTTTGTTTACTCAATGATTTTTTTTAAATGAGAGAGAGTGGGGGTGGGGGGGAAAGGCCAAATAAAAAATACATGAAAAGAATTGTTTCTACTGGTAGACAAACTTGCAAGACCAGCACAACAGAAAAAGTTTTTTTTTTCCACCACATTAACAGGGACGCAAGTTTTGGCGGAACAAAGAGTAGACTATATGTGCAATGCTAGTATCTGTACATTACATAGGAACTGTTCCATTTTTTCTGCCATTAGAATTATCATCAGTTAATACAGAAAAACATAAAAATATACCATGTAGCATACAATTACCAACTTTCTTTCTATTTCATTAGATGTTGTTTGCTCCACAGTTCAGTGAGCTTTGGCTAAATTAAGTGGTGAGAGAGAAAAAGAGAGACACACATACACAAAAAAAACCCAAAACCAAAAACCAAAACCCCAAACTATTGTGTGATACAGATTCAGAATCAACAGTTTTGCTATTTTTGCTTCTGTTTTGTGCAGCACTCCAATCTAGACGCATCATTGCTAGTAGTTTCAAATGCATGTTTGGCCTTTTGTAAGTCAGGTCCTTGGTACTAAGACAGCACCCAAAGATGCTTAAACAAATACAGTATAATGTGAGAAGGCCACACAACGGACCACTTCCTTTTGTATCTCATTCATTAGCATAGGGTCTCTCGGATGTGACGCCAGTGTATATGATGAGTGAGGGGGAACAACAGGCAGTTAGCCTTTTTTCCTTCGTGGGCCTATCAATTCCATTAAAAAGTTATGAGAACTGTTGGTTGTTTAGAACAATATGGAGTAGGAGAACACACAATATTACCACTGCTTTGATTTAAATCCAGACAATAATCCAGATGTTGTACAGGGAGCATTTGTTTTATTAAAATGTTTACTTAGTGTTCTATAGACTAGTGACCAAGTGAGCTGGTCCTTTCAAGGTTTCTTCTGTCAGGGTCCCATCCTTGTTTGGTGGAACTATAAATCCATCACTACTGCCCCGCCCCAACTGATAGTAAGTGTGTAGCTGTTGGATATGGTTCCTGGAGCCCAGGTTTGGCATACTCTTGTAGTACACATCATCGCCATCGCCACCTTTAGTTGATGGGGGATCGGTCTGAGTGCTGGTGTTGACACTTTCTGTGCCTGACATGCTGGCCAGAGCAGGCATACTAGTGTAAAGAGAATCCCTATTCGGTGACTGGAGATCTTCTGTGTGCTCATTGGTTAGCAAGGGAAAAAAACTTTCACTGTTGTCTTGTGGAATCCGTCTTTTGCTATAATGGTGAGGCTGGTGGTTCTCTGCAGAATATGCCCTTGGGGGTAACAGTGGGGCATCTGATTCCTCATGAATGAGTTCTAAGCCCAGGTTCTCCTCCTGGTTAAACAAGGTGACGTCATCGAGAACAATGGCATCGTCACTCCCACTGCCAAGATTATTGACAAATTTGTTCATCAGATTCCTACTTTGTTCATTAGAACATTCATGTTTGTTCAGGTAGGAAGGTATATAATTGGAAGTGAGTTCTTTCAGAATCTTTTTCTCTAAGGCAGTCTCACTGTGGTTATAGCTATGGTCAATTATTTGCACACAGTTGCTCAAGTACTCACTGCTAGCAATGCTGTAGCTATTGCCGTGGTTACCATTCAGTGGTAGAGTATCCATGACACTTGTATCCCTGGCATTGTTCAGAAGCCCCTCTGAAAAATATCACACAAGAAAATTTGATTTGTACCAAAAAGTATTTGTATATACTCTTGATTTGCATGGCTATTGTCCTAAGAAACAATAATATACTGTTGGTTGCAATATACAGTAATTGTGTAAAAGAGGGAATAAAGAGAAAAGAAATTATATTGGGTTTCAAAACATGGAACATGTGGACTTAAATCTTATCCATTAATTATTGTTTCAATTTGTAAATTGTTTTTCTTCCATAGTACACTGTAGATGGCTAAAAAGTCAACATGTAAAGAACAAACAATTGAAATCCAATGTAAAAAACTTGAAATTATTATTATGTGAACTCAAAAGGCCTGGTTGAAGAGAAAGAGCTTGATTCTTTTCTTGTAGACTAAAAGAGTGGGAGTTAAAAACAATTAAAAGAAACTGGGATTGATACAAATAAAGATATTTTGCTTTGTGCTCAACAAATGGGGCATTAAAAACAGTAGCCTTGCTTGCGGAATCTCAATGCCTGCTCACTTTCATATTGAAAAAGACACTCCTTCAGAGAGTCTTGCTCTAACATTTTTAGAGATAAAACCAATTTAACTGTGCTGAGAAAACAAATGGCAACTACAGGTCTTTCACGATAGGCCTAAATTAATTCTAGGGCTCTGTATGCTTTGAAATGAACAGATCCGTAAGCCTGGCAACTATATAATTTTTCAGGCTGATAGTGAAGCTTCAAAAAAAGATAAAGATGCTTTAAAGAGATGAGCCTATATGCCTGTGTGTTCCATAGTATCTGTTTTACATTTTAAAGCATACATGATGTTATTGCATACTAGTTAACATCTTAACTGCTGCAGTTGAAGTATCTGGATACTCTAAAGTTAGTTCCATATAGGTTACACTGAAGTAGTCTAACTGTGATAGAACCAAAGCTTGAGTAAATATGGTCTAATCTAACTGGTTCAAAATGGCCATAACTGATAAAGGAGACAAATTCTAGAAATGCGTAATTTTGCCACCATTACCATCTAGGGATTCAGAAACAGCTGGGATTCAAGAAGGATTCCTGGGCTCTGGGGCTATTTTTTTTCAAGATAGATTCTAATCCCAAAACTTAATTTTTTATTGATTAGCATCAACTGCGTGTTATACATATTCAATTGCAACTTATTCATCTTATATATTGAATATTGAAAATAAAACCTTAAATATGGGAATTATAGTCCTACATCTAGACGGCCATAAATTTCCCCACTTTATTCTAAATGACCTAAGCATTGGCAGTTCAGATTATCTAATTATGATTGTTAGGCACATCAAATATAATCAAAGAAGGAGTAAGGCAGTGATAGGCAGTCTTCAGCTCATCTCCCTCCCCCTAGAATTTTGAGAAACTGAATCTGAACCTGTTGTAAAGGATAAACAATGAGTACAAAAATTGGATCAGAATACCAGTGGTGAAGTGGGCTCAGAAATCTTCCATACTAAAATCCTGTCCTAGTTAGCATACATGTTTTCATACCAGCTATATTATTTGAGTAGATTAATAATTTTGTAACTGCTACTGTTAAAATATTAAATGTTTGACGCTTCAGCAATCTAACCCAGAGATCTATCAGAAGATCCAGATCTGCTTTCTTCCCACTCACAAATTAAGGCATACAAAGTTCCTAAATATTATGAACTATCACAAGTTCATTGCATCCCTTAGACGTAAGGCAGGTAGAATGCCAAGAAACCTGTCTTTTGATTCTCTACTGTTTTTGTTTTAGAGCAAAGCGGGGATGTGCCAATGGATGACAAAAAGGATTGAGATATGGGAAGTAGCACTGGGAGGACTGACTTTAATTCTTCCTCTCATGTTAGTTTTCTGAATGAAATCATAATGCCCCTGATAACTAATTTATATTCTGGAATTAATAGATTCTTATGTCTTCCCTTTAAACACAGATATGTACTATAATTATGAACACGGAGAATGTTTTCCCACTATCCTTCTCATCATACTCCATTTGCTATTGTTACAGTCTTGGCATATTGTAATACAACAAAACCTACCTATAGAGCTTTATCACCAGATTATATACTGTAGCTAAAAAATATAAGCATCTGTGATCATATTAACCATCTGAAATACTTGGTTGGTGTAATCATGATGATAATTCAAATTACCCCAGCTAATCTGTTCCTTTAATTTACAACTGCACTCAAAATCAACTCAAATTGATTCATCTTCAATTAATTGCCCACTTCAGCTATGCTCCTAAATAACAGTCTTTCAATCAATTATTTCATTTGTATTTACTAATCAGGAATAAAAAAAAAGAAATAGAGTGGACCAAGTTTTGGGTGGCTGATTCTACCTGATAAGGTAGCTAAGGCAATGTTAGTTTATGTAAAAGCATTGGGGAAGGCACCCAGAATCCCATAGAATCCTTCCCAAAAGCAGTTGTCTAAAAGAGCTTACCATCTTTGTTTGAGATGCAAAGAAAATCCTCTAGTCTTCCTGCTGTTTGTGGTCCTTATTCTCCCTCCCAGGCAAATGTCCCAGTAGCTAGTTCTAGGCAAGGATCTCCAGATCCTTGGAAAGAGTCCCCTGATGAGTTTGGTGAGAAGTGCCCATGAGGCTACACTTCCCAGGACAACAATTATAATGAGACCATCAGGGCAGGGAGCAGGTCACTTTAGTAGTCACGATAATCACTACCTGGGCCAGCTAGTCTTATCAGCTCTTTGGCTGCTTTATGCCACTGAGCTTTAAGGTTAGGCCTGCCTTCCAAAATACGCTGGGTGTAAAAAAAAAGCTCTTTGAATGCATGCCGTTCCCTATTATCCACCCTGTTTAGGAAAGAAAGGCTTCCAGGTCCTTCTCAATAAATATGTAGAGTATTAAATGATCCTAACCATAAAGAAGGCTGAGTGCCGAAGAATTGAGGCTGTTGAATTGTGATGTTGGAGAAGACTCTTTAAAGTCCCTTGGACTGCAAGTGGATCAGATCGAATCAGGATGAAACACATGAATGGAATAGACAGTTAGAGGGATTTAAATTGTTTAAACGAAACAGACCTGTATCTCTACAGAAATACGGCAGAACAATGATGAAAACTATCTTGAATACATTTCAATATAAAAGTAAAAAAGAACGACATTGCCATAGGTGTATACTACAGGCCACCCAACCAAACAGAGGAAATAGATGAATTTTTGCTATCAGTTAACTAAGGTGTGCAGGAAGCATACCACAATAATAATGGGGGACTTTAACTATACCGACATGAATTGGGAGACAAACTCTAGTGGAAGATTAAATAGATTCATGACAAGCCTAGCACAGAACTTTGTTTTCCAAAACACAGAGAAGGAAACTAGAGGGTCAGTCATACTGGACTTAATCCTCATTAACAGAGATGAAATGATAGAAGGTGTTGAAGTTACAGGAACCTTGGCAGAGAGTGACCATGCAATATTGGAATTCAACACTATGCAAACCCAAGCAATAGAACAAAGTCAAACTAGGGTCTTGGACTTCAAAATACCTGACTTCAATAAACTTAAGGAGAGTTTCAAAAGGATTCCATGGATGAGAATTCTCAAGGGAAAAACAATCAAAGAATCTTGGAAAATTTTGAAAAGTGAGATTATAAAATCCCAGTCTAGCACAATTCCAACGAAGAAGAAAAATAAGAAATCTCAAAAGAAACCAGTATGGCTGCAAAAAGAATTCTTTGATAAACTGAAAAACAAAAAGGACAAGTATAAAAAGTGGAAAGAGGAGCAAACAACTTAAAGTAGAATATCAGCAAACAGCCTGAACCTGCGAAAATAAAGTCAGGAAAGCTGAGGCTAAAAATGAACTAAGGCTTTCAACAAAAGTCAAAAATAACAAATATAAGCTTCTTTCAACATGTAAAACACTAGAAAAAAGTCAAGGAAATGATTGCTCCATTAATGCAGGGGTTCCCAACTCCCAGGCTGTGGCCCACTACCAGGCCTTGAGCCATTCGGAACTGGGCTATGGAAGTGACGAGCGAGCGCACATGTGCGTGCATCCCCACTTGTGCAAGCAGTGAGCAGGCGTGTGCATGCATGCTCCATTTGTGTGAGTGGCGTGTGCGTGTGCCCACCACTTGTGCAAATAAAGTTGTGTGCATGCATGCTTGCCTGCCGCTCACACAGAACCATCCCCTCTCCCCCAATAGTCAGAAAAATTGGAAAGGTTGGGGAACTCTGCATTAATGGGAGAAAATGACAAAAAGGTGATGAGCAGCAGGGAGAAAGCAGAACTGCTTAACTGCACTCCAACCTATTAAAAAGAAAGCTGTAAAATGCAGATTAGGCATGCAAGTTGAAATAAGAAAGAAGCCATGGATGGAAACTAATCAAGAAGAGAAGCAACCTAGAACTAAGGAGAAGTTTCCTGACAGTTAGAACAATTAATCAGTGGAATAATTGCCTCCAGAAGTTGTGGATTCTCCAACATTGGAGGTTTTTAGGAAGAGACTGAACAACTATTTGAACTATCTGAAATCATATAGGGTTCCCTGCTTGAGCAGGTGATTGGACTAGAAGACTACCAAGATCCTTTCCAGCTATGTTATTCTGTAGTCACTGCTAAAGAAAATCAACCCCGATTGTTCTTTGGAAGGACAGATGCTGAAACTAAAGCTCAAATACTTTGGCCACCAAATGAGAAGAGAGGATTCATTGGAAAAGACCCTGATGTTGGGAAAGATTGAAGTTAATGAAGAATGAAGAAAAGAGAATGGCATTGGAAAATATAGTTAGATAGCACCATTGACATGAATTTGGGCAAACTCCAGAAGACACTGGAAAGGGCGGGGGGTAATGTGCTATGGTC
Organism: Natrix helvetica; assembly: GCF_964273705.1. Taxonomy (NCBI): domain Eukaryota; kingdom Metazoa; phylum Chordata; class Lepidosauria; order Squamata; family Natricidae; genus Natrix; species Natrix helvetica. The sequence continues at coordinate 112,933,961 of NC_138552.1, read as the reverse complement.
CATGGGGTTGCAAAGAGTCAGACAGTACTTAACAATTGAACAACAAATGGTCCTAAACTCAGTTGTGGCAGCATGTGGCTGATCTGGCTCAGAGGCTACGCAAGTTTAGCCCAGTTGGGTGTGAGGTTAAGATGAAATACTAGGGATACATAAGAAGACAATGACAAGCCACTTTGGCATCATTGCCAAGAAGGCTGAAAGGAGGATTCCACGTAGCAGTTTAGTGTCAAGCTCAAAATGACTGCACCTAGCTGATTTGGGGGGGGGGGGGGAGAGGGGCGGAGAAACATAGTAGGTAGTCCTCAGTGGTGGGTTCCGGATCCCATTGCAATCGGTATGATGCAACGGGGTCGGGCGTCCACCACATGTATGCTTACTGCCCGCGATGCTCCACAACGCTCTAGCTGCTCGGTGGAGCATTGCACAGATGCCGTACGCTCCGTGTGTGTGCGCGGAAGCCCCGATCGGCTCAAATACAGGTAAGGAGGGCTGGCGGGTGGGTGAGCCTTCCAGAGCACCGTACCAGAATGGTACCTGGTGCTCCCAGCAGGCACCGCTACGCCCATAACAGGGCATACTGGTCATATACCACTACTGGTAGTTCTATAGGTAGTCCTCAGGTTACAAAGGCAAATCAAAATCCCACCACTGGCTTCCCCTACCCCCCACCCTCCCTTCCCTTCCACACCCAGGAGTCTTCACGTGGCCCATTTTGGATGTGAGGTAAATACAGGGCCTGCACGTAGGCTCAGGGAGGGGAAAAAATGGGCCTCCCGAAATGGCCTTCAGAGGACCTCCAGAGCCCGAGGGAAGCAGTTTTCACCTTCCCAGAGGCTCAAGGAAAATCTCAGAGCCTGGGGAAGGTGAAAACGGCCATTGCCGTGGTGCAGGAGGCCATGCCCACCATGGCCATGCTTACCCAGCAACTGGGCAGAGAACCCGTTGCTGAAATTTTTGAAGCCCACCCCTGCCTGGACTGCATGGGTTATTAACTGAGGATCTCATGTGATGACATGGGAAGAGGTGGGACTCCCAGGCGAGGAGTCCACTGGGCAAGACCTATGGATGGTGAGTGTTGTGGGCAGATACTATGGGGCAAGTTCAGGTATTTAGGTAGGGTGGGCAGGTTGGCAAAAAAGTGGTGGGAGGAATTTGCTATCTGTCAGAAGCTAACTGACCACTTTGGGGGAATTTGGTTTAGGTCAACGTATATTTTCAGTTTAAGAAACCCTCCTTGGGAAAACTATTTTTTCCAACTTTAATGTTCACTGAGAAAGTTACGCTGTAGATTGGTGGCTGGGAGTTGTAGTCCATACATAATAATGTTGCATAGGTTGAGAAACACTGACCAATACTACCATAGTAGTCTTGCTTCTGCCTGCCTTCTGACAGGTGTCAGACAACTATTGCACATATCCAGATTTACTACATTAGATGTTTTCTCTTCTTTGCGTTAATTTTTACTAACGACTGTGATTTGAAGCTTTGGTATTTTTAACTGGAGTATAAGCACTGTTGCTTTCTCCTAGCATGTCCAGCTGCATCTTCACACTTTCCTGGGGGATGCAAAGTAACTGAGTTCCTAGCTGATGGCATTTTTAGATAGCAACATACTGCAAACAGGGTTTTGTCATACAACACAAAAAACATGCTTTTCTTCTTTTTAACAGTAGGGCAAGCACTAGGACATTCAAAAACTAGCTCCTTTTCTTAGCTGATCCCAAGTATTGTGACACTGTTTCTATTTGTCAGTCATGTAAATCAACACGCTTCTCAAATAGCTGGAGTTGGAAGTACCAAAAAAAGTACCTCACTGCAGGGTTTTGGGCGATAACCCTTATTTAGAATAACTAACAGTCTTCAAGCACTCATGATCCACCTGAGTATCTCTAATATTATAATCTTTTAAATGCATGCAAAAGATGAGACATGCAAAGGGTTCACATTTTTCTATTAATTCAGATGCTATTGCCAGAAAGAGCAGACAAGGCTAAACCAGCACTGTTTTATTGAATTAAATTGCTGGCCATTTGTTGGCCTTTCACTTTCAGAAGACAAAGTTTCTGAAAACAATGAATTCAATCTGCATCTGTGAAGCCCTGTGGACTGGGGAATGTCAATACATGTAGACCTTGCAATTTTTCTGATCTTAAGTATGTTTTCCCCCAAGTTCTCTCCCCCTCCCCCGTGTTTTCAGGCTTATTTTAACATACTGAAATTTGGGTGTTATATGTAGTATCTGGTTTTCATATAGACAAAAAAATATGAATGAAAAATAGCCATTACAGATGCAGAACAAAATCATTCATTTTTTAAATAGTTTAAATTGATATTAACAATCCACATAATGGTTGGAGATTGCAAAGATTAGTGGATCGCTCCAGACTGGTTATGCCTACCCATTAAGGCATTGCTGCTTGCTTTTTCAGCAAAAGCATACAATTATTAGCTGGAAGTTATCAATTTTATATATTTGAGGAAAATAAAAGATTGCCTTGCATTGAAAATGAAATACAGTTCTCATGAAATGTGCCACAGCAAGAAAACAGTATGACTTTGCAGACAAAAATATTATTAATTAAAAAGAAATGTCATTCTCATATACAGTTACACAAAACTAAACATACTGGATGAAAAACAAAATGAAACAGACACAACATATCTATTATCTGTATGTAGTTATAAAATATGGCTTATTATTCTTGATTCTGTATTGTGAGAGATGAATTGTTTTAAATATGTACATCACTGATATATGATGCATTAAAAAGTGAACTTAAAAAATTACATTTGATATGCAATGTTTAGCTTTACTCCCATACTTGTCTCTCTGTAGGGCTCTAAACGACAGCATGAAGAAAAGGAAAGAAAAAACAACAAGTAAGCTTACAGTGACAATAGAAGAAATATGAATCAAAAGCAAATTGATGATATGCAGAAAAAAGTATTAACAGAAGCTATTTCAACTCCCTGAAGCAAATGAAATTATTTACATGGGTTGTTTGAGTATAAGTCACACATTTATAATAATAAATGAAGTTGTTTTCACCTCATCATCAGCTTTTTAAAAGAAAATTTCAGAATTAGAAACTGAAATTGGAAGTATCATGGCATATATCCATATATAAAAATATTGAATGTTTATTACACTGGCAAATGCTTTTTTGGGTTAATTACATCATCTGATGCATAAATATTGAAATCCAATTCGGTATTAATATGTGTGTTTCTCTTAGTGGACGTCATGTTAGCTTTCTTCAACCATAACATTCAGTGTACCCTTAAACAAACATTGTTGTCTTGAGAAACATTCAGAAACAAGGTTAAGCATTCCTAGATTCTAGTGCAGAGCCTGATGCAATTGGTAAAATACTGTTTGGATGCAAGAACACTACTTAGTCTAATAGGAAAACTTCAGTGAAAACTGGTCTTCATAAATGGAAAGACTTGGAATAAATAGATTAGCCTTCAATAATGTTGAAATTTCATTTTACTGTAGGTTATTTCCCCTGGATTTCCAGTTAGATCTCAACCAGTTTACCCAATTTATGTACAGGGCCTTCCTAATCTACGAAAACTAATGCAGAAGCTACCAAGAAACATAGTAACGATCTCTCATGCACTTGTAAAGTATATACAAAATTTTATAGAGATTGAATGTTTTATTATGCAAAAATATTGCAGTTTTCTTTGGAGATGTTTGGTCTAGTTTTGATAAAAGATAGAAATATTAACTGTAGCTACAGTATATTAAAGTGTATGATTGATTGCACATGTATGCACTATACCAGGTGGTGTAGTCTTGTTGGATTATTTGAAGTAGTTTTTCATGTGGACTAGCATTGACAATTTTTTGTTTTCATACCAAAATAACAGGATCTGATAATCTAAATTAGTATAAACTGTCTGTTTTTCATAACTGTTGTTTTTTTGCTATGAAAAGCCATATTTTAAAGAGCAAGTATACTTCTACTACAGTACTTATATGCCTCTGTAGGTTGTTTGAAAAAACAAAAATTGCAGATGCTTTAAAGGGATGGTTGGAGATTAAAATACAGATTCAATGAAATTCACACTAGGGCAACTGCACCCCTTCAGCTCCTTTGTCACCACAATAAGCCTTCTGAAATATGCCTTCATCTACTCTGTGCTGTTCTGCCCTTATTCTTACACAATTCCTCTCCATTCAGCCAACATAGTAGCAGAAAGAAGGTAATGAGAAATAGAATACAGGTAGTCCTCACTTAACAATGCTAATTAGATACAGAAGCTCCATTGTTATACAACATGGTCATAAATAGAAAAAAACATATAATATGCTACTTGGCAAGGGCAGTTACAGTTCTCCTGGTTATTGTTGTTAAATGAGGACTAAGCAAGGACCTCACTTGGCTGTGACTTGTGACTTTTTACCAACTTCCCTGTTGATTTGCTTATTTGAAGCTGAAAGGGGAAGGTCACAAATCACAACGATATAACCATGAGGCCACTGATGGCCATCAGGAGTGGTCATACAATATTCAGCGTGGTCATATGTTTGAAAAGTCACTGAGTGATTGGTTCTTAAACAAGAGCCACCTGTAGATGTAAAAACTCTCTTGTCTGGCTTTCCAACTCTTTCCAACTTACTTAGATCTACTTAGATCCTTCGGGGAGAGGGGGCGGTCTAGAAATCAAATAAAATAAATAAATAAATAAATAATATATTCACAGGCATCTTACTAACTATCAAATAATCACTGGATAATAGTAACACTTCTTTTCTTGCACCTTTGAGTCAGTCTTGACTCCTAGTGACTGCCTGGACAAACCCTTTTGGTTTTCTTGTTAAGATTATGGAAGTTGTTTGCCTCTGACTGCATCCAAGGGCTGAGCGAGAAGGCCTGGCCCAAGGTCATCCAGCTGGCTTCATGCCTAAAATGGGATTTGAACTCATAGTCTCCTTGTTTCTAGCAGAGTACTTTTAATTATTACACCAAACCAATTTTCAGTGACATATACAAGACTCATTAGATATGTACTGTAGAACTAGAACTATGTATAACATTTTAACATCCTACTTTTAATTTCCACTGTTATGAATGAAGGTGCCTGAGGGAAAAAGAACAGCATTTGTAAACATTTTTAAAAATAAATGTAGTGTTGCCTGATCAGTCATATTTACTAAGAAGGAGTAATAGGGCTCTCATAAAACTTGAAAGAATGCACAGCCATTTTTTTCCAAGAAAAAAGGAAAGCAGTAAGTTGTCTTCCTTCCTTTCACTCTCCTTCATGCCAGAGTATGGGAAAGTGATCTTATTACTGTCTTTGTTGAATGTACATACAAGCAGTAAAATAAGCTTGCATACTCTTCCTTCTCACTAAATAAGGATCACTTGAACCTGCACAGCCAGGTGGTAATTGTTTACTGAAAAGAAAATATGCAAGCTCTTGGAGGAGGAGGAGGAGGAGGAGGAAGAGGAACAGGAGAAGGAGAGGAGAGAAAATGAATTATAAAAAAGGTGACTTCCTCTTCCCTCCCCCTTTGTATTCCACACAAAATTAGAATGAAGGTGATTTTTCACCATTGTTCTAGTTTTCTCTATTACTCAATAACAAGCAGTTATTGAGCTATGGTTCATCAAGCAGTTCACATTTATCTCTTATGGTTATAAGAAGAAGGTTTTTTTTCCAATCAAATCATGTTAATTACCTAAGCAGTGAAAACATTATTGAGTTATTATTCAACAATCTGGGAATGCTACTATTAATAAAATATCCTAATTTTTTTACTAAATTAATGTTTTAATTTGTTTTGATGTGGTTGCCTATGATTTTCATTCCCAGTAATGTGTACATTACGGTGGACATTGACTTTGGTTGAGGCATGGATAAAGAGAGTGATTCTATTTCTATTTCTCTAGGGAGGAATCTACCAATCATGATCCACTCTGTCTGGATCCTTGGGCTTCCATCAAGTTCTCATTCTGATCTCTTCCTCCTGAGCTGCAGAGTGCTGGAAAGTGTTTCAGTTAAGCAGCAGTGATAAAAGCAGGAGACAGACAAAATGATTCTTTTGACATTTATGTAAAATGTCATGATTGGGAAGGAAAGTGGTTTGTCCAAAACTGCTACTGATCTTTGCAAGTTCAGCTAGTCACAGCTCTTGGGTTGTAAAAAGACTAGTGGTAGGGAAAGAGCAGCTTTTCCTGTACACCGCTTGGAGAGTCCAAGCAATGGGTTAATTCAGTCTGCTTGCCCTTAGGACTGAGGAACTATTTTTCCTTAAGCCACACCTCCTCCTGGTGTGCTCAATCCCCCAGAATTCTTCCTCAGTCAGCCCGTTTGGACGTATTTAGTTAGAGCTCTGAGCTAAATTGATCTTTTTTTTTTGGCTTGGACTCTCTAATTGCGTTTAAAGTTTTTTCTCTAATATTCCCCAACCTCGTGAGACGTTTCTCTCTTCAATTCTGCGACTTTCTTCAATAGAATCTGCACTTGAAGGCCAGGAGGTAAGCTACAAGGTGGTGGGGGGTGCCCCTCAGCCGATCCTCTTGGGACGGCTTCGGAGGCCTGCCGCTTGTCGTTTAAAACGGCGCGGCTGCAGCGGCGAGGTTCCTAAGTCCCCAGGCCCCTCGTTTGTTATTTTCGTCGAAGTTTTTTCGCTCCCCGGCCTGCTAGAGGACCTCTGCCGCAGGGAGGAGTGGGCGATCGTCGCCATTGCGAGGCGCGTTCGCCCCTCGCTCTCCCTTAGCCCCACGCTGTTGCGGCGGCCATTTTTAGGCGCGAAAATAGCGCGCCCAGCCATGGCCGCCATTTTGCATCAGCCTCGTTGTCAGGAGGCCGCTGGAGGTGGCAGGGCCTAGCAAGGGTTTCTCGGGCTAGGATCGCCACCTTCGCCATTTGTCTATTTTTGCGAGCGGCGCTGGTTCCTGTGCCATTCCAACGGTCATCATACCGGCTCAGGGAGGAGGCCTAAGTAAGCGCAGGCCTGAAGATTTTTTCTATAGTCATTCTCCTCCCTGCTTCTCCTGCGGAGCCTTGCACCTCGGTGCAGGCCCCAATCCTACCCCTGGGCCTCCGACTGGTGTGAAACATGGGATGATTTCATAGTATTGATTCGATTAATTGTATATATGGCAATTTTAACGATCATTTCGTTTTGTTTCCCATTACAGCACCCAGTCTATATCTATCCTTCTGCCTTATCATAGCCTTGCTCCATCTTGTGTGGTCATTGACTATGGACCTGCCCAGTCCTCCCGATTCCCAAGACGCTAGGCCGAGCCTCTCGCAGGCCCTAGCAAGGGTTCCTCCTCTTCGGGGAGTGGGGGTGCGGGCAAGAGTGGTGGGGGTAGCTCTGGGAAACAGCGTTCCAGAACCCCTTCGGTAGCTGAGGCCAAGGATGCTGAAAGGCGCCAGCGGGCCCTTGACAAGCAATTCGAGAAGGCCAGACGCCAGGCAGACAGGGTGCAGTCCCTTTCAGGAGCCCCTCCCTCCCGGGAAGATCTCCAGTCGGTCCTCGCCGAGGAGGTGGAATCCCAGGACCTATCCCCTAATAGGTCATTTGCAGAGCCGGCTTCCCCGGTCCCTTCTTGGGCCTGTGAACAGGTTCCTCCCCCTGGGGATGCTAGCATAGACGATATGCAGGGTGAGGCTTCACCCCCCCTAGAAGAGGGCTTGGATCCCGATTCTGACTCTGAGGAGTTATCGCCCCGCATGCAGGAGCTAATGGCCCGCGCCATTGCCAAGGGCATCACGGAGGCCATGAAATTTAAAAGCCCTACCGCAGCGGCCCCTAGGGGTCCCAAGCCCGATCAGGCAGCTCCGCCCCCAAGCAAGCGTGCTCGCCATCCTTCCCTGGAATCCTCGGTGGTCAGCGAGGCCTCTGCCATTGAGGACCCTGACCCGGAGGTGCTAGGCCTCTCGGACGACGAGGACCTTCCCCCCGAAGCGCCCGCCTTTGCGGGTCTCTTCAAGCCCAGCCTTTTTAAATCGGTCCTTCACAAGGTCAAGGCTGCCACCAGGGTGGGGATCAAGCCCAAGCCGACCGCGCCGGCGGATGATGCCCCTCCGGCTAATCCCAATGCGGTCATGTTTGATGTGCCAGCGCCCCAGCAAGAGCTGGTTCCGGTCCCGGGGCTGTTCCTCGACTTAATCCAGCGCCAGTGGGCTCGGCCAGCCACGCAATCCTCTCCCAGTGGGGTAGATAGGAAGCTTTATACTATGGAGCCAGTGTTGGAGGACCTTCTGGCCCTTCCCACTGTCGACCCGCCCATCGCTGCGCTCACTTCCAACTCCTCGCTACCGGCCGACCTCCTGGAAGGCCTTAAGGCGGAGGACAAGAAGGCGGAAAAGGCGTGCCACAAGACCCATCTGGCGGCTGCCTGGGCCATCAGGGCCTCTTCTTCCGCTTCCTTTTTTAATAGGGCTTCTGTGATCTGGCTGCGCGAGCTCCTAAACAAGCTCCCGGCGGGAGACATCCGTCTCCACCAGGACGTGTCAAAAATAATCGCGGCCTCCCAGTATGCCGCTGACGCGTCCCTCAATGCCACCAAATTTGCCTCCAGGGCCCTCGGTTCTAACATAACTTCCCGTCGACTGATCTGGCTCCGACATTGGCAAGCGGACCAGAAAAACAAATGGAAACTGGCTTCCGCCCCCTTTAAGGGGTCCAAATTGTTTGGCGAGTCCCTGGATCCTCTCCTCATTGAGTCCAAGGACAAGAGGAAGATCCTACCTTCTCTAAATAAAAAGCAGGAACGTAAGGCCGCTCCCTACTCTAGGAGGCAGTCCTTTCGTGCCTCCGAGCCTTCCACCTCTGCCTCTTCCTTCTCTCCCTCTAATAGGTCCTTCGGCCAGCAGGGCGACAGGTCCCAAGACAGAGCGCCTTTTCGGGACAGAGGCAGGCAGCAGTTCGGCTTCCGCAAGTATAACCGCGGTGGGGCCTCCAACAGGCCGTTCCGTAAGTCAAAGTGACTGCCAGGGCTTGGCGCCCATCGGGGGTCGCCTCCAGCTGTTCGCCTCCCATTGGGCCCAGAACACCGAGGATGCTTGGGTTCTGCAGACAGTCAGGGAAGGCCTCTCCTTGGAATTCCTGTCCCTTCCCCCTCGGACCTTCATCCGGTGCCCTGTCCCGTCCTGCCCCCAAAAGAGGCAGCGTATGGACCAGGAAGTCCGTCATCTCCTGGACATCAGGGCCGTGGAACCAGTTCCCCAAGGCGAAGAGGGGAAGGGGTTTTACTCCATCCTCTTCCTGGTACCAAAGAACTCGGGGGGGTGGAGAGCCATCTTGGACCTCAAGAACCTCAACAGGCATATCGCCTACCGGAGGTTCAAGATGCAGTCTCTGCAGTCCATTCTGGCGGGGATTCGACAGGGAGATCTTCTCACATCTATAGATCTCAAAGAGGCATACCTCCACATCCCCATCCGTCCTCAGCACAGGAAGTTCCTGCGCTTCTATTATGCGGGTCGCCACTTCCAGTACAAAGCTCTTCCATTCGGCCTCTCGTCCGCTCCTCGGACGTTTACCAAAGTGCTGGCGGTAGTGGCGGCTCAGCTAAGACGCAGGCCCATAAGGCTCCAGTGCTACCTGGACGACATCCTGATCCAGTCGTCGTCCAGGCAGCAGGCCCTTCGGGATCTCCAAACCACTATGAGATCCCTCAGAAATCACGGCTTCACTCTAAACATAGAGAAGAGCCATCTCACTCCAACCAACAGACTTGTACACCTGGGGGCGGTGATAGATACCAACTTGTGCAGGGTTTTCCTTTCCCGAGACAGGTTGACCGGTCTAAGGTCCATGACCCACAAGGTGTTGAGCTTGAGGCAGGCTCCAGTGGTCCTTCTGTCGCAGCTGCTGGGAAAAATGATCTCCTGCATTTCCATCGTGCCGTGGGCCCGCCTGCATTCCAGGTCTCTTCAGTGGCTGCTGCTGCCGCACCAGAGGGCATCCAGGAGCAACTCTACCAGGCCGATTCGAGTTCCCCCGGACGTGAAGAGGTCTCTCCGCTGGTGGGTGTCTCCGGCCATCCTCAAGGGCCACCTATTCAAGGAACCCGAGAGGTTGATCATCACCACAGACGCCAGCCTCTCCGGCTGGGGAGCCCACATGGGGTCCCTGGTTGTTCAAGGCAAATGGTCCCAAGTGGAATCCAGCTACAGCATCAACCTGCTGGAACTGAGAGCTGCTCGCCTGGCCCTGCGACATTTCAGCCGGCCCATCCATCGTCAACATGTGCTTCTGATGACGGACAATGTGGCCACCAAGGCCCACATCAACCGTCAGGGCGGCACCAGATCCAGAGCACTGATGAGAGAGGCGGAGTCCCTGGGACGCTGGGCGGAGCGCCATCTGGAATCCCTTCGCTCCGACCATATCTCCGGAGTGGACAACACACAGGCCGACTGGCTGAGCAGGACGACCATAGATCCTGCGGAGTGGAAACTGGACCCTCGCCTGTTCCACCAGATGTCCGACAGATTCGGGACTCCGGCCGTAGACCTGTTTGCGTCAAGGGACAACAAGCAGCTCGACCGCTTCTACTCCCGGTTCTTCACCCCGGGGGCGGAGGGGACAGACGCACTGCGTTGCAAGTGGCCCCGCGAGCTACTGTATGCCTTCCCTCCCCTGCCTCTCCTTCCTCAATTCATCTCCAAAGTCATCGCAGAGGGAGCAGAGGTCCTTCTCGTGGCCCCGCATTGGCCCCGCAGGTCGTGGTTTGCCGACCTTGTCCACCTGTCGGTGTCTCCTCCGTGGCGCATTCCTCCGGACCAGATCTCCCTCAGCCAGGGGGCCGTGATTCACCCAGAGCCCCAGTGGCTCCAGTTGGCCGTCTGGCACTTGAGGGGGACCAACTAAAAGACCAAGGCCTGTCGGAGGAGGTAGTGAACACCATTCAGGCGGCTAGACGCCCTTCAACCACTAGGATTTATGATGCGTCCTGGGCCGCCTTCGCCAAGTGGTGTGAGGAGCTGCTCATCGAGCCGACGACCGCGCCTGTTCCCAGAGTGCTTGACTTCCTTCAAGCGGGACTCAACAAGGGCCTGGCCCCGAACACCCTTCGACGCCAAGTGGCGGCTTTGTCTACTGTCTGGTCGGGCGACCACCTTTTGCCTCTCAGCAAAATCCCGAAGGTGCGTCTTTTCCTCAAGGGCGCTTCTAACCTTCGCCCTCCCACCGTTCATCGCTATCCTACTTGGCAGCTGTCCGTGGTCCTGCGGGCCCTCTCTGGCCCTCCATTCGAGCCTTTACGCACTACTTCTCTTCGATTCCTGACGCTGAAGACGGCCTTCTTGATTGCCATCACGTCAGCTCGCCGGATTTCGGAGCTGGCGGCTCTCTCTGTTCGCCAGGATCTGTGCGTCATCCACCCTGACAGGGTCATTTTGAGGCTGGACCCGACCTTTACCCCCAAAGTAAACTCATGGTTCCATAGAGCGCAAGACATTGTGTTGCCAAATTTTTGTCCTCATCCGTCGCATCCCAGAGAGCGATCCTGGCACAATCTTGATGTCAGGAGGGCCCTGAAGGTCTACATCGCTCGTACTGCGGAATTCAGGAAATCAGAGGCTCTTTTCCTCTCCTTCCAGCCCGGTTCCCTAGGGAAGAAGGTCACTTCCTCCACAATTGGCAGGTGGCTTCGCGCTTGCATTGCGACTGCCTATGAAAGTCAATCCAAAGCCGTTCCGCGCGGCATCACTGCACACTCCACACGAAGTGCTGCTACTTCAGCGGCCTGGGCCACCCAGGCCTCGATCCTGGACATCTGCAGGGCCGCTACGTGGTCCTCTCCTTCTCCATTTGTGCGACACTATAAACTGGACATTTTCGCCTCGGCTGAGGCGTCTTTCGGCAGGCGTGTGCTCCAGGCGGTTGTGTCAGAGACCGAATCCCGGGAGCCTTCTTCTGCCCACCCAGATGGACAATAACTTTGGTATGTCCCATTGCTTGGACTCTCCAAGCGGTGTACAGGAAAATGACCATTGGCTTACCTGAAGGGTCCTTTTCTGTACACCGCGGGAGAGTCCAACCCACCCTGGCTCTCAAGGCCGGGATTCGGGTTCCTCGTGTCAACAGTACATCATCTTGGACGCTTCGCTCCGTCCGCACGAACTGACTCCTTCAAAGAATTCTGGGGGATTGAGCACACCAGGAGGAGGTGTGGCTTAAGGAAAAATAGTTCCTCAGTCCTAAGGGCAAGCAGACTGAATTAACCCATTGCTTGGACTCTCCCGCGGTGTACAGAAAAGGACCCTTCAGGTAAGCCAATGGTCATTTTAATTTTAGTATTTGCTTATTGATGAGACTGCCTCCCATCCAGAGCAGCTATGTGAGTTAGTTGAACAAAAACCTGATTTCATTCGAGGGCAAAAAAGTGATTTCATCTTCGAACTACTGCCTCAAACTCCAAACTCCAAACTCCAACAATCAGCTTCATTATAATCAGAAAGTCATTTGTATGTATGTGTGTGTTTGTGTGTGCCTGCACATGTGTTGCTTCTCACAAATATTTTTTTCTTTTGTACAGAACTCTCTCAATCAATCTATCTGAACTTGCCATGGAACTTATGCAGTATGAAGGGCATTTTTACTTGGTTCTTCAGATTTTGTCCCAAATGATGCTCTTAGGTTTCTCAAATGTATACCTTAATACCTCCTCATATCAATAAATATGTGTGTTACTAACGATTATTCAGTTGTTCCAACAATTTTAACTGATTTACACGACTACACAAACTATATGTAGACTACTTGTTGAAATATCAATGTTACTAGCTAAGGATACAAAACCTGAAAACCTGAGTACATATTTTCTTTACTATAGGTTTTAAAAATAATTATACTACCTTATTACTATAGTTAATAGAGAGTTGAAAGCAGACAGACGCTGAAACCAAAGTGAAAAATACTTTTACTGATGAATGGTAAAAGAGAAGGCAGTCTGAGTTTGGCTACTGCAATCTTTGGAGCGGGCATGTTGGAGGAAAATGAAAAACCACCATATCCCTTTTGAACTGATGACAAGAATGTCAATATTTGGATGCTTATATATTACTAACTGTTATATAAGCTAGGAAAAGTAATATAAGAGGAGAAAACAAGGAAGTAAAAGATAACTAGAAAGAAAGGAAATAACTTAAAAGGTAGAGAGCTCCTAGCTATCTCTCTGTGTTTTTTTATCTATTGCATATGTTATATTATAAAGGAGAGAAGATTGTGGAATGAGATAAGGGGTTTCTGAGTAGGCAAAATATCTATTGAGTCTGCTTTCTGAAGGGAGGGGAAACTTATCCTTAAAGCAATGTTTCTGACCCTTGGGAACTTTAAAATGGGTGGACCATGTTTATTTAGGGTGAGAAATACTACCCAAAAGTGTTAGGAGGGAAGAAACTCTAGAAAAGCAAGCAAGTCTAGGGGCAGTTGCAGACTTAGTAATTCAGTTTGAGGCAGAGGGATATGATACCTCTGAGTCTAAATTGGGTAACCCAAACATTTGTTGTTGTTGTTGTTACGGCTTCTCTTGCTTCTGCTTGTATAGTTTTCCTTTTCTTTTTGACATTTTCCATTCAGTTTCCTCAGTAAAATTAAATTATTACGAGGCCATTTTAATGAACAAAGATCACATTGTTGATAGTAATATTTTTATATAGTTTATGCCAATTTAGTAACTGATTTCATTAAAATCTGGAATGTCTTTGATATTGGTCATGTCCTTTCCTGCAACTAGATATTTTACATTAGACTAATGCAATGACAGATGCAAAGTTTGAAAGCTAAAGTTCTTTGAAATAGTTTTTCTTAGTTGAAATTTTGATTGTTCATATTTAAGTCGTGTTTCCTGTGTTAACACAATTGCAGAAAAATAAGAAACTTGTTGGAATTCAGAATGTCCATTGATATCATAATTCACTTTAAAGTGGCCCTGAGGAATGAAGAAGAAAGTAGCAGATAACAAGATCCAGGAATTGTGAATAAAACCATCTAACCATAATACTAGAAGGAATGTCTATCTTTTGGTTTATGAAATGTAAATTGGGGTGACAAGAAGTTTGAGTTATTAGCTGCAAGTTTGGGTCTGGTTAACTGCCCTGTAGCTGAATCTATGGAGTTGGGGGATTCCTATATCTGTAATGTAATCAGTGCTTCATGATTGATGATGGACTGTTTCTCTCCTTTGCCAACCTTTTGTCAAGGGTCAGTTTGGCTGGGAGCCCAGAGGTCATTGTTTGAGGGTATTTTAATACTATAAAAAATTTTGTTTCAGACCTTTATTGTTTTGGTTCCTATGGATCTCTATTTTTCTCATAGACATTGTTAAATGAGTGATTAAATTATTCTCATAGGGCAGTTTGGCAATCAGGAGAAATTATCTTTCCTAAAGAAGGAACACAGACAGGAGATTTTTCCACGTAATCAGTTCCTATACAGAAAATAAGTCTCAGCACTGAAGAAAATTGTACTGAATTCACATAGATCTTCTTTAGAGAGTTGCGGGATTGATCTGTAAAACACTTGTATAGAAGAGATAAAACTGAACACAGCAAAGAAAAATATAAAGTAACTATGAGCTAATGAATTGCAACTGAATTCTTAAACATTTTATCACAATAAATGAAGCCTTAAATAATTTCTTAAATATGTAAAACTCCATCATGCCATTGTTTCCTTTTGGGGAAAACAATGTTTTGCAAAGTGCAGAAAAGAACTAAGGTATAGTAAGTCAAAGAAATAAATCACGAGGTAAGAAAAAGGAACCAGAATAAATATAGTTTGCAATAGCACAACTCATCACATCTCTGTATACCTTCTAAACCCTACAAATCATTCTCATTTCACCACATTCATATACATTGGTAAACTGCTCTTTGGTTTTTAAACATATGAATTTCATTCAGCCATGACTTTTCTCAATCATTTTCTTCTTTCATTCATGCTACTTCAATACATCTGTCTGAAGACTCAGACTTCATACATTCTCTCTATATCATCAAACCACTTCCATGTACTTTTTTCATATTAATCACTCATCCTTGCATTACATCTCCATTGATCCAACATCTATTCACTCAACACCTTTTCTTCTTGTTTTATCCTATGTTCTAGTTTCCCCATTGCATTGAACTTTTAGATTTCCCCAGCTCTAATTGCAAAGAATTAAGTGGGCAAAAGCACTTTCTTATGCAAAGCCAATTTTATTTCTTTTGACAAATGTTCATTGCAATATATTTACATACTATTCACCAGGATTCTGCTAAAATACTCTAATTCATCTACATTTCTTTGTCATTTTCCCTGCTCAGTATTAAATAATTTTCTAAGCATTTCAATTCATGCTTTTCTTCCATCCTATATTGCTTTTTTTACATTGTGCTAACAACTTTCAGCTCCACATTTGTGGAAAATATCTTGTAGTTCTGCCTTATCACTTTTCATATGCTTTCTCTATATATCAATAGCCATGAAATTAGCTTTCTCACATCTATACTTTTCTCTTCTGAGAAGCAAAAATCTGACCAGCTCACCTTACCTGATGTAATGTCCCAACATTTGCAGTTCTCAAATAATTATTATCTTTGATCATTATCCTTTCTTGCCCCATTCCACCAGGACCTGACCAAGCATATTTAGCATAATAATCTCCCTGCAGTATTTTTCAGCATTCTCACAGCCTTGAATTCCTTTCATCTATTTTTTTCTTGGGCAACAAAATTTAAAGCATTTATTTCAGTTTGACTTCTTGACATATTATTCTCATACAAATCTTTCAAATACTCTCTCTGGTGTTCTGCTTCTTCAATTTCATCCCAAATTGTTTTTAATTCCATTTGTTCTGCTTTATATATGTCTTTCTCTCATTCTTATTTTTGTAGTAAAATTTTTCTCTCTCATCCACAGCCTATTTTTGTCCATCATTCCATCAAGTATTTTTTGTTTTGTTTCTTTCCACATAAGGGTAACTGCACACGCTTTAGTACTACTCTGCAGACTATACAACCTAGATTTTAGTCATATCTTTAATCTTTGTTGCTAGGGGACAGCATACTCCCCTTGATAGATTATCTGGTCTACAAACTGGTGATTCCATTCCTCTGAGAAGTGAGTCTCCTATCACAACACACAACTTTTTTTTTCCTTGGGAAAGTCTTTTGTTCCTGTCATTGGTACACTTGATGATGCCACTTCTCCAGATGACGGCTTTCTTTCTTTCTGGGAGAGAATATGAAAATTATTGCTTAGTTCTAGTGGGACTGGACAGGGCTGGATTACATTTTTGTTTTTGGGAGTTGTTTGTTCTGTACTGTATTCAGTTTGGTTATGGTCTTTTTCTTTTAACTGGAGTCATTTTGTTTTTTGAATCTTGGAGTCATATGACTTGTCCTTAGACTCTTTTTCTTTGAGTTATTCATTTAGTTTACATTTGATACAAATATATTTTGGGCCTTCTATGGCAGTGGTTCCCAACCTTTTGGGCACTGGGGACTGGTTCCATAGAAAAATATTTTTCTGCAGACCGGAGGGGGGCATGGTTTCATGTGCCGCCTGCATCTGATGGATGGGGCTTTGCTTGTTTGCCCAGGCCAGTTTCTGACATATCATGGGCTGGTGCCAGTCCACAGACCAGGGCTTGGAGACCCCAGTTCTATGGGCATAAATGCATACACGGCACTTATTTTGCAAATCACAACAGTGTTAGTCTTTTTTCCATTATTATGTTTTTTCCATGACTATTTTATTTTTCTTGCAAAAGCTTTGCAACTGTTCCTAGTGGTTCCAATCCCCTTTCTTTTAAAATCTGGTTTAATGCAGGGTTTTATTTTTTAACAATCTTGACTATTGTACACTTTGGTTTAAAAAATTAGTCTTTGATCCCTCCTGTGGTTGATGTTGAACTAATACTTAAATGTTGGTGTTCTTGTGTTGAAATAAATTTTAAATGTAATACCTCAAAGGCAAATCAGATCTCCTTCAAGATATAGTTTATAATCTACAGAGACAAGAAATGAAAGGAATGAAATAAAAAATAGTGTCTTAGCTCTCAATTATTGTGAAAGGGTGTAGAAAAATAGTGAATTCTCAATTGTTCCCAGTAGTTCCAAGGCAGGGTAGAACTACTTGTTTGTTTCTTAGCAGTATTTTTAATTTTGTCCAATTTTATGTATTTTAGTAGCCTTTGGGTCCCTTCTTTCTTTTAAAATTAAATTTTTTAAAAAATATTTAGTTTTTTTTTGGTAATACATTGATCTAATTTTTTAGTCTTTGGGTCCTTTGTTCTTTTAAAAATCAAGAGCAGAGAGGAAAAATAACAGAAATGAATGAAAACAAAGTACAAAAAAGAGAAAACACATTCATGGCCTCTGTTACCCAGGGAATAGAAGAGTTGATATTACTTGCAACTTATGAATGAACTGCCTATAGACTCTCAATGCAATTGCAATGGAATGGATTTTTTAAAAATTCTACAATTTCAAAAATCTATTTTTAAAGAAAATATTAAATTTTAATTAAAGATTAAATATTTATTCTTTTTTAAAGAAAATATCAGATTTATTCAGGAATTTATTTATTTATGGTCTTTTGCTCCCTCTTGAGTTAATGCTGAAATAGGCAGTTTTGCATATGCACTACACTTTCGGCTGCTGCGTTGAAATCTGTCTTTCTGCCATTCTCAGATTTTGTGCTGCATGTCTTCCAATGCCATCCATCCTGATGCCGTCCTTCTCTGTATCTCTCCCCATAACATCTCTTTTTCCTTCATTCTTTCACATAATTCTTTTCACTAATTTCCAACCTGTCTTTTCTTACATTCACTTTCCATTCATTCTGCTGGGAAATCTGAAAAATCTGTTGCAGTCATTTTTCACTCATCCTGTTGCAAGATTAATAATATTCTAATCTATACTGATCTAATCTATCTATAGCACCGATCTATTCTCTTACTACCATTTTCATTTCACTCTAGATTCTTTGACATCTTTCTATCTCTCTCTCTCTCTTACATCTTTTTGCCTATTTTCCCAAGATCTACTCTTGAGACTATGAAATAGCTATCTGTCTCATATTCAGAAACTCTCATCATTCTTGTATTTTTCATTACTCTCTAAATCTTTTATTAGACTCCATCATCTCAGCCTCATTTTAATAATTCTTTTTCATCTTGGTGCATGAATAAACCATCTATTCAGAACAAATAAACATTTTCTATACTCCAAATGGCATTCTTTGTTTGTTTAAATCAGGGGTGTCAAACTGAAGGCCCAGGGGCTGAATCCAGCCCGCAGGGTGCTTAGATCTGGCCTGTGGGGCCAGCCTGGAAACAGCAAAGGACTGGCCCATGGTGCCTCAACTAGTGAAAATGGAGTTCGGGTGGGCCGCGCATTTTCGCTGGCAGAGGGCTATAAAAACAAACTAAAAACAAAAGGATAAATGTTTCCCCTTTTGCACTTGAGCATCCAAGAAGGGACAGGAAAGGAGAAAGGGAAAATAGAAATACAAAGAAAAAGAAGGCAAGATTTGAAGAGAGCAAGAAAGGAGAAAGAAGTGACTTCCGGTTTGCCCATAGGGCCATTTTTCGGCCTCCTGAGGCTTCAGGGAAAGTTCCTGAAGGCTCTGGAGTGCAAAAAATGGCCCTACGGGCAAACTGGAAGTCGCTTCCTGAACTTCTGTTTTGCATGTAGGGCCATTTTTTGCCCTCTGAGGGCTTCGGGGAAGCTCCTGAAGCCTCGGGAGGGCCTCCGGGGCAGCAGAGGAGGCTGTTTCTGTCCTCCCCAGGCTTCTAGAAAGCCTCGGGAGCCTGGGGAGGGCAAAAAACAGGTCCATCACAGGCCAAAAGTGGGGGGGGGGGTATTGCACGCATAGAATTATGGGTGTGGGCATGCCCACGCACAACCACCCTGTGCTCCACCCACTTTTGGCACGCAATGGGAAAAAGGTTAATCACTGTACTAGAAGATAATTAATTAACCATTGACGTTAAGTATGAGTAAAGGAATTAATGGCTTCTTTTGAGACAGACAGTAAGAGTACCAGACAGTATCAGCATATAGTGACAATATACTTCAAAGATGATATGACCTCTCCCGGTAGTCTTATGTAAATAATATGTACAAAATGGAGTGTTGTGTGAGATAACATAATGTAGGTATCAAACAGTAATCAACACTAAACGTGGCCTGACCAAAAGGTTGAAACCTACTGCTAAAAGTGTTCACAAGGACCAGTCTTTCAAAGTGACCATGAGAGAAATTATGGATGTTAATAAAAGTCAATGGAAACTAATAGAAAATCCCAACACTCCTCAGCTTCCCACTGCCGAGGCAGCAGAAACAATCATGCTCACATATCTTGGCTAAAAACACAAGTCAAGTGGGTCCAGAAAACAGCACCCTCCAGATACTGTTTTTTTTAGCCTAGCCAAAGATGGTGCATTTGTGTCCAATCAATCACTTCCCCAAGGAAAATTTCTTTATAACTACCTCCTTGAAACAAATGAGAACTCAGTGGATTGTTAAAAATTATAGTGTGGTTTCCCTCAGTGTTCTAGTTGAAACCACATTATTTAACTCTGTTGAAGTGAAAGGCAGACCGTACGCCTCTAAATGAGGGCATGGATGCAAATTTGACTTTTCCATGTTTAATAAATAAGAACTCAGACTGTGAGTATTTAAAGGGTATGCTGAATATTAATGTACTTCTTAATTATGTCAAACATCGAACATGAAATATGTTAGGAATAGCAACACCACCTTCCATCAATTCTAATGGTTGTATTAGAATGCAGTTTCAAATTAAGAAATTCTCTTTTTTCTAATTCTGCATTAAAGATGTATATTATTTTACCTTCTCTTTTTCACTCCTTGCAAATGAAATGTTTTATTCCCTCATTAATGTATACTGAGCCAGACCTCTCTATTCTTTTCTCATAACATTTTTATTACCATAGCACAGCATTTCTCACTGTAGTTTATGGAGGAAAACAAATCATTAATATTTATGAAATCATAGAATTGAAAGAGGCTGTTTAACTATACAGACCAATTCTTTGCTCAAAGGAGAAATTTAAATGAAAATCATATCCAACAGATGGCTGTCCAACTACCATTTCAGCTTAGTGAACGGGAGCTCATCATTTCCCTAGAAAATTGGTATTAAATATCAAGCTGCTCTTACGACTATGTTTTTCCCCTCTTTTCTAGAATCTGACTTCTTGTAATTTAAAGCATTATATTAGGTTCTGTGTTCAGAGATAATAAAGAAGTTGCAGCTCTTACAAATATTGAGAATACTAACATATCTTCAGATCTGTCATTTTTTCCCATTTCTTCTTTGTTTCTAGTCTTCTGATATTTCTTTCCTTCTTCAAAAATATTTCAGTTTGAGAGGAGGAGCCAACGTCGCTACGAGACAGACATGCGATCTCAATGCTCTGAAATCGCAGACGAAACTTTTATCGCTGGGTGGTCCAAATGGGCCTAAACTGTCCTGCAGAGATGGCAAACAGGAAGAATACGTCCTGCTGATCTCAGGGACACCGCAAAGTCCCTGATCGACTCAGGAGACGTTCTTCTAGCTGGCGATAAAAGCACAGCCCCTAGGCTGATTAAGTTGGGACGGCTCCAAATGGAAGGAAATGGAAAGAGAAAGTGTTTACAGCTGGTGAGTAATTTTTACCATTTAAAAAGAGACTACCTACAAAAAACTTAAAATTAATTTAACTCTGAGAACAGAAGAAATAAGCGGCAGAATTAAGCTTTGAATGGTTTTGGTCAGTGTGTTATCTACACAGTGTGTCATAAAAATGCTATTTTTATGGATGGAATTTATGCAAGCCTTTTAAAATGAATGGATTAAGTTTTCTTCTTCTATATTTTTTTATTATTATTTTTGCAACCTATGGACTAAAATTCCCCTTCTTCATTACTACGTGTGTTTTCCTTTTTTTCTCCTCTATTTTACTCAAGAATTTGATTTTTATTTTTTTAACTTGGAACATAAAAAAGAAAAGGAAAGGAAACAAAGAGAATTCTAACAACAGAGGGAAAGTTAGTGCTGCTGCTCGGAGGCTAGAGGCTTCTGTATTGGGAACAAAGCACTTTCACTTTCCTCACTGAACAGTCTGGTTTGGCAATTCATAGTCTCACAGTTTGTTTATAGAGAGTGATCAGAACCAAAAGACGAATTGTTTACACAGGTGTCCTTTTGAACTATATCTCTGACCAGAGAAAGTGAAACAAAGATTTTACTGTGAATTTATGTTTAACCTTGTAAAATCCTTCAAGCCAGAGCAGCAGTATTTGTCAGCTGAAAATTATGGCACAACTTCAACAGCAGAAAGAAGCTTTAAGTTTACAACAGATAATGTTTGAAATTCAGAAATTATCAAACACATTTGAGAGGATGGAGAAGAAGTTGGAAAATCTAGAGCATCTAACAATAAAATATGATGAAGAAGTTGGAGATTTTTATCAAGTGGAAAAAGTGGAGGTTAGAGTTCTAAAAACTGAAGAGAAAAATGACCACAAAGAAATCAAATCTGCTGATATCTATGGTGATTGGTTTGTGTCTGGAAATGGAAAGAGTGGAATACAGAAAGAGGAATTAAATGGAGGGGAACTCTACCCCAGATGGCAAGATACAGAAGAAGAAAAAACAAAAGAATTTATGGATTTAAAGAGAGAAATTTTATTAGCAACATCATTGATAACACCACTGACAATTAAAGATAAGCTGATCAAGGAAACAGAAGAAGGGCATCAAAATTACATGAACTCAAGAAGCAATGAGTTGCAAAGAGGAGTCCATGCAAATTTGTTTAAGTAGATGATTAGAGGACTGATTCCACAAATGGCAGAAGACATGAGATTGTTTTGCGACTGGAAAGATACAGGTTGATAGATGAAAGTGTATAATCTAAAACTGGTTAAATTTAGTTAAATTTAGTGACAATAGATATGGTTAAATAAACAACTGATAATGATAATAATGTATACATATGTATTGGTATGACAAGTAGTAATTGGATATGAATATTGAATGGTACCTATGAAAGGAAGATTAGAAATTATTTGGTTATATATAAAATCTAATAAAAAGAACTAAGTTGAATTTAGCTAAATTTTGATTATTAGGGGGGAAATGCTATGATAATGGATATAGTTAAATGATGGAGGGATAATGATAACAATGCATATATATGTATGGGTACAACATAAGGAAATTGGATGTAAATTGTAAACAGTGATTTGGAAAGGAGGATTAGAAATTTTTGTTACTAAATATTATTGATGTTTAGTCAGAATAGGCCATAAGGATATAGTGTTATTGGAGGATATTAGAAATAACAAATGAAATGCCAGTATGTGGTCAGATTTTAAATCTTGGTACATTTTATGATGAAGGACGTTTAAACAATTATAGTCAAATGAAAATGGAGGTATGATGATGGTAATATGTATAAAAATATCTGATTTAAAATACTTGAGTTAATACGAATTTTGTGACGGCAGTGGAAGAGACGCACGAAAGCTTTTTGTAACCAACTGATACACTTTCTACAGTATGTAAAGGAGGATTCTTTGTGTTTGTTTTGAAAATTTAAAATAAAAAAAACTTTTAATAAAAAATGTTTCAGTTTGTGTAGATTCTTCTTGCATAGTGGCACAGTGGCACTAGAAGTTTGGATCTGACCAATGCAGAAGTACTATTTTCTGTGCTTTAAAAGTTAGACATCTATGGTTGCCATTTAAAATTGCATTTGCTTTTTTTCATAGTTATATACAACTGGTGTTTGTAATTAACTTCGGTTCTAAGATCATTTTCCCAGCACTGTTGCCAAGCCAGATATCCATTCTAAACCTCTGAATCTAATTTTGTTTCCTAGAGCACATACACTTTTCATTTATCTCTTAGATTAATTCTGTTATTTTCAGCCCATTTCCGTAATCTATCAAAATCATTTTTCATTTATTTCTGCCTTCCAAATTATTACCATTCCTGTCCAGTTGTGTGCCATTTGCAAACCCCGTAAAGCAGCCTTTCCATTTTCTTCTTGAAATCATTCATAACAATGCTAAAGAGTCAAGCTCTAGGAGTGACCTCCCTCCCTTCAGTCTGATGAGCAGAATTGAGAATGCTTGTGTTTCTCAAGCATGTTTTGCCATGTCATCCATCCCACTGGTTTAGTTATCAAAATGGATTTGCTGAAATAAAAATATATCTGCAGTACTCGCACGGTCAAATAAATTAATTAAAAGGTGAAGTCAGTTTAATCTGGCTAGATTTGAGCTTGATCAATCTATGTTCGCTTCTTGTAATAAACACACTGTTTTCAAGGTGACCTAGAATCTCTGCTGTTGGGAGGATTCGCTTCTGCACAGAAATACAACAGCACAAGTATTTAAGTGAGGGGGGTTGTATCAACACTTATTGTTGGTTAATTCCCAGCAAATTTTTCCAAGTTGCTATACAAAATATAACAACATTGGATGGTAGGATTACAATCAGAAAGAAGAGCAAAGACATGAAACTCAATATGGTCAAAAGCCTTGTAAAAACTAAGATGAGAGATCTTCTAATGTCTCTATAAAAAGACTGAGGGAACAGGACATGTTTAATATACTCAAGTACCCAGATTCACACATCAAAGAATCCTCCTGTATTTTCATCAGTACCCAGGACAAAAGTCACAATTGAGGACTACAGAAACCCTACTACTCTCCCCAGGAAATGCATGGTATCTAATGAATCCTTGTACCAGAAGTGTATAAGCAAAGCCTAATTATATCATCAATATCTTTATTAAACGAGCAGACAGGCAGAAAGGATATGGAAGGGAAAAGGAGGGGAAAATATTGGGGGGGGGGGGCATAGGAACACTATTAACATTCCAAGTCCTAATTCACAAAAACTATATCTCCCATTTCCGACTTTCTCTGTTTACTCCAGCAATTCTCTTTTTCCTTCACACACTACTTCCTCACCAGGATTCTGTTCAGAATGTCTTGTCATGTATCCTAATATGGCCATCAAAATTAGGGCTGTCATATGTAGGACACAGACTCTGGATAGTCATTAGGAGGCAGCAAAGAGATTCAGAATACTTCAATGAAATGCCAGCGTTATATGGTCACTTGGAACTTTGAAAGCAGATATGCCTTCTTGGACAACAGGACCATGGCCTGACTGACAATAAACGTTGCTTTGCCTTATTAACCTCGGCTTACAAGAGGAACGTAACTGCATTGAACTTGGACTATATTTCCAACTGTGAATTCATGCATGCTAGATTGATGAGTCTAAAATGAATGCAGCTTGTGGGGGCAAGGTCACGAATGGCAGAAACCTTGTCCCAAGGCACTGCTATCAAGGCACAATGTTATCAGGCTCCAACAGTGGAACATCCCTGACATCTTATTTGCACCCAAGGGACCTCATTTTCAGAACGGCTGCTGCAGGGCATGATTGCTTGGGAGGAGGCAAAGACATGCCAGAGGAGAGGAGGGAACGGCTGGTGTACAGCAACCAGTGAGAGAATAGGAAGCAAAATGACATTCGGCTTCAATTCATGTTTAAAATGGTTGTTAATATTTTACTTCAGAAAACATCGGCAGAAAATAGGATAAATAGTCTCAATAAAATATTGCACTTTTTAAATAATCTTTGAAATGTTGTAAAATGAATACAATTTACCAATGCACATGGCAATATATTATGTTTAAAAAACTGTTTTATTTATTGGATGCTACTGATGAGCTCATAAATTTTGAAATCCAAAGGTATTCAAGGTATTAGAGGAAGTACCCAAATGGTGGGTGGGACCAGACAATCAGAGTCCCATATATTGCATGCAAAAGGTGGGTGGAACTTCAATTACAAAAAGTTTCTGAGTTATGATTCCTTCCTGGCAATTTGAGAGCTAATATTATCCAGAATGGGACAACTTGGCATGGCCAAGTAACCTCTGCCAACTCACCACCACCAGGTTGCCGCATGACAAATCCATGTGGCCAATTTGCTGTAGGGAGAACTCACCATGGGTGGCTGGAGGGAGAGCCGAGCAGGCAGGTGAATGTGCGAGTGGGCAGAGTGCAGTGTGGCAGTGATGGCTGGAGGTTCCTATTTTCACATGTACTGCTGTGCTACCATTGCCATTCGAGCTTGTGGCTGATGAGGCCGGGACAGTGGTGATGGTGGGTGGAGCAGCATTGTGAATGTCACAGCATCACTTGGGTCACCAAGAATGGAAATATAGAGTTGGGTATCATCAGCATGCAGTAGATATCTTAACCCATGGTGATGGATGATCTCATCCAGCAGTTTGATATAGATGTTGAAAAGGAGTGGAGAAAATATTGAGCCCTGTGGTACACCACAGAATAGCATCTGAGGGCAGGACCTCTCATTCCCTATCAATACCAATTGGGACTTGCTACAGAGAAAGGAGTATATATTCACTGATTGTAACTTTTCCTCTAGGGAATGTGTTTGTTATAGGGGATCTTAATGGCAGAATACTATTAAAGAACACATATTAAAAGCCATAGTTCCAATTCTATAAGAACGTAAAAGAGCACTATCCCAATTTTAGGAAATAAAAATATTATTTTTAATATTTGTACAGTATGGTCTAATTTAGTTGCAGTTAAAAATGGATTGCCAAATGCAAAAATGTGCACTGTGCAAACATACACATTTGAAAGAACCCAGTCTTCAATGTAAATATTGACCCAGAAAGCAGAATTTGATTAACAGAGTGTCTCCAAATGAACATTCTTGTTAAATGTTTTGGAGGATAGAATCAAAATGATAACACATCCAAACAACATTTTATAATTAAGCTGATGCCTGGTTCAGTAACTTAACTTTCCTATTATTCTGCCTAGAAATGTTCCTTCTAATATCATTAGTAAAATATAGTTTTAGACAGAAGAACAGAAGTCTAGTTCCCAGTTCTCAGGAAATAACTATATTTCATTCTGCATTGGTTAGATCCCAATTATCTTTTGCTATTATAGAATGGAAAGTTTTTATTCATAAGGATCCTATTGAAAGCCTTTCAAGAAGAATTATAGATCTAAATATATTTACTGTGAAATCTCTGGAACCTGCTTAATACTTTTTCCTGTATATCATAAAAGAGTTGGATTATAACTTTCTCCAGAATGTAAAATCTACCACCTGGCTAGCCATGGAGAAAGAAAAATAATCAAAGTATTTGTTCTAATGGTCACCCTGTGAGCACTCCATATAAATTGCTCATTGAAGTATATATATCCAGATATTTTAATTGATTATTAATTTCTATTTTTTTCAAAAATTGCCCATCATTACCAGCTGATTATATTTAGAGAACAAAGATTCATACCATCTCAATGTCAGAAGACATGTTTTTTAGATGACAGTAAAATCTTAAGTAATTATGTAATGAAGAATAACCCTGTTGTAGCTGGCCTTAAACTCAAATTAAGATTATGAAACAACCAAAAATAAATCTTTAGGCCATACTGAGTAACTATCAAAACAGATTCATTAAAATTTCTAAATTAATTCTACAGACAATAGTGAAAACCGTAAAGCAATATTTAAATAATAAGATGCAATTAGATAAAAATAATCATTACTGACTATATCTAGATTTCACTCTATTCTGACCTCTAGAACAGTCCTTCAATATGAGAAAGAAGGGAAAAAACATTTAACCTTGTTCTCATATTCTGCCCCATATTCCACTGCTTTTTTCTGAAAGGAGGGAAAACAATTGATCACCAACTGTTCTGACATCAGACTGAAGGTTATCCTCCCAACTACTATAAGCATAGATAATTATGGAAAATAGATAAATAAATTCTATTGATTGAGAAGAAATTTACCTCATACAGATAAAGCAAGCTAAAAGTGTTCGGTATAAGGTGCAGTGTTCCTTCTCTCCATCTATACTATGTCTACCTGAAAACTAAAAATCAATTTATTATTTCTTCTCTTTGCACATTTCAATTATAAAAATGTTGAGTGCTAAGATATCCCTGCAACTTCTTAATAGAGTTGCTACCTGGATTAAGAACTTGGAATAAACCAGTTCCATTTCCATTAAGCCATTCTATATATCAAAAATATTTTAATAAAGTGGATTGATTCCTGGGATGTGACAGCTTAGCTAGCAATGATAAAACTATGGCTTAAGACATGTGTAGTGAGTGTGCAGTGCTACTATTCTTTTCTTGTATGAATTATTTTTCTCAGAGATAGCTACACTGGATACAGTATTCAAACTCTTTTTTTTTCTCCCATTAGGGTTATTTTTCCCATCAGGAGAAATTGATAAAAATTGTTTACTTTATTCCAACCTAATTTATTATTTTTATTATTAGCTTTATATTTAATATTTTCTTTGTAAGTTCAAAGTAGTGTACATGGGGAAGTTCAAATCAGTGTATATTCATTCAGACCTTACACCAGGGGTGTCCAAACTTGGGAACTTTAAGACTTGTGGACTTCAACTCCCAGAATTCCCCAGCCAGCCATGCTGCCTGGGGAATTCTGGGAGTTGAACTCCACAAGTCTTAAAGTTCCCAAGTTTGGACACCCCTGCCTTACACCTATTTTGTGCAATAGATTGAGTTGAAAGAAAGTGACTGGTAAAAAGTAATACAGCAATCTTTTGTCCCCAGCAGGTATAGACAGTATAATAGATTAACATCTTATCATCATCTCTTTAGATATAACCAACCATATCTTCATTACATATCCTACCCCATTCTCCAAACACAAGTCTTTAAAACCTCCTCATTCCATCTTAACCAGCAAAGGTCTGTTAAAGGTTAAGAAGTATCAATACAATTATTGCAAATTGTATCTAATAAACTGACTTTGATTCCTTTTTTTACATTTGTTTCAATTTCTACCCAAACAACTCCTTCCTAACTCATTTCTTTAAATAAACAAAACTTTTGAAATATCACCATCCAATCATAGTCCACATAAATCCATTAAATATTTCCATAAATAACAATTCATCTATTTTAATATTGATCAAAAAACTGGGTTCGTATTCTTTTTCCTTTCTCAGAGAAGTCCTTTCAAATAATACCTAAACATCTCTTTTCTTTTCTCATAAAGTCACTGATAACTTTAGCAAGCTCTTTTTGTAGATCCAGTATGAAGAGTTTATCCACATCACTCTCCAGATTCTTACTGTCTCTCTCCTAAAGTTCCTTACAACTTTAACAAATCCCTTTTGTAAATCCAATATAGAATGGTGATTCATATCACCCTTCTGATTTATTATTTGTATGTTTTTTTAATTCTTAAAGCCTCATTCCATTTCACTAGTATAACCAACAGTTCATCTTTTTATACACCCACTGATTCATCTTTTTCCATCTGCCTATACAATACATTTTAAAATCCACATTTAGGTGAACTTCAGCTTTATTCATTAAAATGTGTTCAATAATACAATCAATTTATCTATCATAGAAGATAATAGATAAATTGATGATGATAGATAAAAAAGTAGTTTATGTGCCCAAAAGTCATAAAACACTCTCAGTGGATCTATTGATGCATTTATTTGTTTCTGGTGACTTTTGGTGACCAGCGTTCAAAGTCATCTCACCAGTTATTCAGATGTAAACATAGAAGATTTCCCACAGGAAGGATTCTTTTAATTAACATCAAGTTTAAACCCTTAATGCATTTAAAAGTTATTGAAATCAGCATGCTAATTACCCTTTTGTTTTATGTTACAAAAACATTTTTTAACATTCTGAAGGTTTTTTAAAAAGCAATTTTCTAAAAGTAAAATCTAAAGTGATTCAGAAGTGAGATTTGGTCAAACCCTGACTCCAGGAAGGCTACATTAATGACTATAAGTTTGATAAAATCCTATGATTCCCAGCTGATTGCAAATGACCGCAAAACTCTCAGTTCTTGCCATCTACTGACATAAAACATAATTGTCTGGAGTACATGTGGGTGATCTAGAAAATCCCTCCTTTCTCAGGAAAGATTTCAGTGGTTGGGATCCAGCATCCAGCTGGCAATTTTGGCCATAATGTCTGATCTGTCTGATTTGTGTGATGTCAGTTCACAATTTCCTCATGGAAATTTCTTTTCTAGTGTTTATGTTGCCATAAGTAGTAGATCTTTTTGCTTTCCATTTTGAAGATAGCAAACAGATTCCTCTTTTATTTATTATTAATTTTTTTGTCCTAAAATGTTATGATTTCTGTCTCTTCTATCATCATCAATTAATGTATTTTTAAAACATTAAAAAAATTAAGAATGTACTGTGGATATTAGTGAATCAAAAGCAACAATGCGAAGCTCTAGCATGTTCTTTCCCCCCCAACATTGCCTTCTTTTCTAAGAATAAGCATTCTTAAATGAAATGATCATTTGCCAGTGAATGCTTTGGGTTGTAGTTTCATAATAGTGTGGTAGCTTCATAAATAATTTAAAATATTAACCCATGAGAGTGGGGTGTCTATTGCTTCTAAGAGACATTTTCAGGCTAAGCCGAAGAACAATATAGACTAATTCAGAACAAGTTCTTATTTTCTTACACACAACAGACAGAATCTTGCCAGACTAAGATTAAGAAGGATGTGGATTAAATGAGGTGTTGAGGGAACTTGTATAGACATCTGAGAAGCAGAAAGCATAATAAGATTGTAACTATCTGTTGAAAAGAAGGTCAGAAATCATTTATGTTTTTCTTTTAGTTTCTTTTTCATTTATTTTTCGTTTTATCTTTTTTTGTCTTTTATTCTATAGAACAATATTAAGAAAATAGATACATTAAAAAAAACCAGAATGTTGAGGGGACAGTAAATAGGAACACATTCTTCAAATACTTGAAAGTACCTTACACAGATTGTGTTCTTTATGTGCAAGGTGCAAGACACCAGACAATGAATTCAGTTACAGGAAAGCAAATTCCAGTTGAATACTAGGGAAAAAAACTCCCAGGCTCCCCTTCACTGGATGCATTCAAGCAGAGGCTAGAACACACCAATGAAAACTTCCCTGGAATCTTGCACTGAAGAGGAGAGTAGACTCAATAACCTAAGTGGCTTACTTCAACCTTATGCTTCTGCGCTTCTAAATACAGGTTGTCCTCGACTTACAACCACAACTGAGCCCAAAATTTCTTTTGCTAAACGAGACATTTGTTAAGTGAATTTTGCCACATTTTATGACATTCCTTGCCACAGTTGTTAAGTGGATCGCTGCAGTTGTTAGGTTAGTAACATGGTTGTTAAGTGAATCTGGGTCCCCCAATGACTTTGCTCGTCAGAAGATTGCAAAAGGTGATGATGTGGTTCCAGGACCCTGCAACCAGCATAAATATGAACTAGTTGCCAAGTAACTGAATTTTGACCACATGACCACAGAGACGCTGCAACGATCATAAGTGTGAAAAATGGTGATAAGTCACTTTTATCAGCGCTGTTGTAACTTTGAACGGTTACTAGATGAACTATTGTAACTTGAGGACTATGAGTATGCTTTTGGATGTTGGCAATGTGTGTAACAAATCCTATATAAAGATATATTTATCCTTTGTTGGGTTGGTATTATGCTAAATTTTGAATTCAGCAGCAAACTGTTTATCTGACGGTAGGTAGTAAATGTAGATAGATAAAGCCACAGGGCTCACATTATTAATGCTACATTTGCTTTGAACTGTTTACATTTTTTCATGGCTTTTGTAGCTGCCTGAAGCAATGTTATGTATAAAATCTTTAAAATGTATAAACAAATTAAGAAAACCTACATTTATAAACAAATTTAGGAGGTGTTTTTAAAGGTGAAAACAGCAATAGAATATATATAGATGCTCTGTTCTCTCAGGTAAATTAAACAAGTTGGGGAAACAAAAATGTCATGAATATGTATATAGTTTTCTCCAAGTCTATTTTTGCTCCTTAATTGCTGTGCACACAATTACAAATAATGTAATTTGTTTTAATGTTACAAGGGTAAAATGTATGGGTGGAACAATGAAAAGAAAAAACTACTACCATGGTTATACCTAGATGATAATCCTTGAATGTGAGTTAATAAGCTTTTGATTTTTTGATGTGAACTTTTGGGATATTTTAAAATGGATCTTTTTCTGCTAACAATTAAGAGATCCTCAAGTGTAACTGTTTATGCCAACAGTTAAACCCACTATCACAAAACTGAATAAATTTGGATCCCACCATGGGATGGTCGATATGATAATTTTTGCATTAATCCATGTAATTTATGTAAATAATAATCAGGAAACATGCAGACAATAGAGGCATGTCCTATACACATATCCAGAAAACATTTTCATATACTCAGTGCACTGTTTCATGGAGTTCTTCAGTTCTAAAGATATCTTTGAAAAAGATAATTAACTGTCAGTTAAAGATGCAGGTTTCAGTTTTCTGAATCATGAATTGTACCACTGTGTATATATATTTGACTAGCTCCAGTTTTTAGATTTTTTGCTTGGCAGACATTCTTTTTGGGAATGTTTGTATATAACACCTTTAGCTAACTGGATTGTCTGGGATTAAAAATGAAACAGATTTGCTATATCTCCCCTTACTATTAAGCTAAATAATTTTTTATCCTTCTTCTAATGCTAATGGTGTTGTGAGGTAATCCAGATCTCCAAATTGATTTGAAAATGCCCTTATGGAAAATCGGGATAGACACTAGGATCTCTAATCAACCGGATGATAATGATGCATTTTAAAAATCATTTTCTATGTTAAAATATAAATAACATTTATCACTTTCTGACAGTATGTACAATTAAAGCATTTGTTGATATCTTCACTTGGACCAGTGACACATTCAGCCTCAAAGTAATTTGAAAGGATCATAAAATTCTATGAGATTCCAAAAATTACAATTTGTCTTTATAAATATTCATTATCAGTACATTTATTCAAGTCTTGAAGACTAAATGTCATTAGAAACTAGTGACCCATATTTTTCCTAAACAGTGGGAATATGCCTTAACCTCAATATTGGCAACTTTATTAGGTTTTAGAATATGGCTTATATAACAAAAAATAATATTATAAATTTCATAAAGCCTATTTTGTTTGTACAGAAAAAGAATGTGCATCATTAAAATCTATGTTTTGCAATTCCCTGAACAATTATTTTTGGGGAAGAAATAATTGCATACATTAATTTCAAACAAAGTTTAATATTTTCAGATGTACATATTCTTCGGAATCTCATAGCTACTGCAGAGAAACAGAGAGCTGGACAATAGATTCTCAGTGCCCTTACTATTGCCACAAGATCAGTTCGTCAAAACTGAAAGACACATTCATGGCCCCATTTGCCCAGGGAATTAAAGAACTGATGTTACTTGCATCTTATGTATAAACTGCCTATAGATTTTGCAGGGCAATTGCAATGGAGTGTGATTATTATTATTTTTGCATGATAAATAATCACGTATTCATTTATCTATGCATGAGTAGTCTTAATCATACAGTTTATATTATTGTAAGTGCATTGTTTTGTTTTCTCTCTTTGTATTTTGTTTTTATTCATTTTGTTATTTCCCCCCTACTCTTGATTATTAAAAAAGAAAAAAAAGAAGATTTTCGTGCAAGTCTTTGTTGCAGTTTATTGTATCCACAAATCTCATATAATTGATCATTTTACTAGCTTCAGCTAAAAAGTCTATAAAACCACAATGAAGAATTTGATTCCTCTAAAAACAAACTGCTTAAAGAATTCTGTCTAGATTGTCTTATTAACAGTAAATTAGCACCGGGCTTTCAATTTGTCAGATCTTTTCTATACCTCTATTTCTGTTAGAGTAAAAAAATAATCTAAACAGTTCCAGACATTTCTCTCACTGAGGGACTCATTATTTTCACAGAAGCCTTAACATTATTAAAATCCTTTGAGAATTATAAACTTTCTAGCTACTCAAGGTTCAGGATTAATTAACTGACTTGGATTCTTCCTCAGCCTGCTAACTCTTTTGTTATAAGTCACTTAGTGGTAACTTGTTAAGTTTTTCTTCCAGGCCTATTTCTGTTGATTTATCATTATGGTATAAAAACTCAGTCAAAATGGGAAGGGTATAATTTTTTCACAGATAATATCCCTGCCCCTTTGCCATAATCTCTCATCCAGTTCATGGTCCTTGCAATAGTAAGACAACATGATGGAGATCAGAATTCCTGTTTTCTTCTGCTTTAATCAGTTTTGTCATGGTAACTTGCTACTGTGTTTTGAGGACGACATGAATTACTCCACTGAATGAACACCAAGAGAGAGAGGGGGAACCATTGAATTTGAAAACTAGAAGAAACCACAAAGTCCATCTAATTTCACCCTCTGCAGTGTGCAGGAAAACTAGTTAAATAAACTTTAGAGTTCGCTGTCCATCTTTTAGTAAAAAATCTCCAGAGGTGGAAAATCTTATTATATTATATTTGACTTTGTGTCTTATCACATCTAGCTCACCTTTCTTGTTACTCATAATTTGTCTGTTAGTGTAGTATCAAAGAAAGGTAAATCTGGCCATGGAAAGGAAAGAGAGCAATGAACAATTAAGAGAGGAAAAAAGATGAGTTAGTTCTGGGAAATTGGAAAGTATGAAAAGAAACTTAAAGTAATCCTACTTGAATTTAGTTTGGTATAAGATGAGGCAAAACAAACTCTGATAAGCTTTTCAAATTCTGTTAGTCTGTAATAATATAGAATATTCCTGGACTTCCTTCTGCATATATTTCTTGGCTTTGCTTACCTCATAGTGTTGACATGTAGAGACATTTAACATAATGGCTTAGATGGGTTAGATGAAAAAGGGAGAGACTATATTCAGTCTCTCCTTTTTTAAAATTACATGTACTTTCTTTGCTTCTTATTTAAAGTAATATTTCCCCCAAAAAATTGTTTCACTGCTGTACTTAACTATTGTTTAGCAATCTGTTACTCACCAATGGTTCTTATAATTCCTGCCCCCTTAAATTCTACTTTAAAACTTTCCTGATCAAATTACCAAATTGCCACCCAAAGATGAATTTGTTTAGGTGCCATCTAAAAAAGGTGAATTCCATTTCCATAAAGCAACTGCGTATCTTTCAAGTTTGCATCATTAGTGAAAAATGCTCTGTTGATTGCACCAACTATGCAATCAGTTCATTTGAATTTTTTTTTCTCTTTTTCTTGATAGGTTTTTGTCGTCAAAGGGAAGCACTAATGAAGAATATCATCTAAGCCCCAAGATCCTTCATTCTTCTTCCCAAGGTATAGTCAAATGGATAAATAGGAAGGGTTTGTGATCAGCAGGTCCAATGAACTTTGTCATTCTTTCCATCTTAATTTGAATTTGGGCAATTGAAAGATAGAATATATGTTGAAATGAAAAGTCTTGGTGAAAAATGGGAACTTCTGTTCCTCTCATGAGGGAATCATCTACAAACACAATTCTCTTCTTGTTTTTCTTGGCTGGTGATATGTTACTTCCTCTGTGAAAAGTTGGCAGAGTATTAACTTTGAAGGACCTTTGGAGCTCACTTATATTTCTAGATGCTGCTATGGATAGTGGAGGTTGGAGCTGGTTGCTAACTACTACAACAATGGTCTGCTTTGTGATTGTCTTGCTTTAAAAAGTGACATGTGGCCAGGCCCCTTGGTGAAGTAGTATGTTTTGACTTTGGTTTCCTGCTTGTGAACAATGACTTCCACACTGCTATTCAGTAAGTCTTCATCTTGACAAATAAGGTGTAGGGTTGATGCTCTGGCATCTAATCCACCAGATTTTGCTTTCAGAACTTCCACTGATTGATTCTAGGTGAAGTCCATGTTATTTTGGGGTGAAGAACAAACACAGCACATTTGTTGCAGATGATAGTTGGAATTTGGGGCCATGATGCTTCTTATATGCTTTTCTGAGGCAATGCTACATGAATCATATTTCTCCATTTTCCTGGAGGGAAAAAAATCCATTTTTCTTGGGCCTGGATAGAAACAGCCATGGCTGTTTTCCTTCACTGATTACTTCATCAACAATTTTCATCAATCTAAGGATGCTGGAGGTTAGATATGTTAAGATGAAAAAACATTTTGGAAATATGAATGTTTGAGGGTTTTAAGGTCTATACACTTTAAGGTCTATTGAACTTTGGGTCTATACTAGAAAACATAATATGTGTTTTTTAATGTTGTACGCCGCCCTGAGTCCTTTGGGAGAAGGGCGGCATATAAATCCAATAAAACAAAACAAACAAACAAACAAACAAACAAACATGGACTTGAAGTGGGATAAAACAGATCTGCAGGCTTTTCAGTTTACCAATTTTTGAGAAGCATTGCCGAAAAAGTACCATTATCCTAAGCCAAAGAAAATATCTATGCAAAAAAATATGCTTGTACTACCTACAAATAGAACAAGAACCATAAGTCCTTTGGCTTTTCTATATTTATTTATTTTATTAGGTCTATCTGCTGTTTCAATCAAGTTTGACTCTGAATGGCTTATATTCTAGAAAAGCAGTAAGATCAAACACTAAGCATAGCATCAAATAATAAAATAACAATATAATCTATGTAATAAACAACATCCTAAGTACCGAGGAACAGCCATAACACACATACCCTCCAGGCTATCCCCTCAATTCCTGAATATCTGCCATTTAGGTCATAAGGAATTTAGAAAGAGCAAGCAGGCTTGATGTCAGGAAGAACTCTTGCTCCTCCAATTACAACCCTCTTGCACACATCACAACTCTCAGGAAAGCGTCCACAGGGTAAATCTGTTACCATCCAGTTCACTCCAGTAAAAAAAATATCTCATTGCAATGGGTTACTCAAGCAGTGGCAAGTTCCAAACCTGCTTTATTTTCACTATTTAAGTCAGGCAGCTGGCATGTGCTATGGGCTAAATTCCTTATCAGAATAAGACTTAGCAGCTCATTTAGAATTTAAAATTTTATTAGGCAAATAAAGAATTAGTCAAGATTTGAAGACAAAAGTAGAAAATAAAACAGTAACAAAAGACAATGCCTTCTGCAGAAGTTACTCACCAGTCAGGAATATACAGACAGAATGAAGGCAGAATAAGTAAAGCAAAATATAACCAGTACATAGTACAAATGATTTTTCACTAAATGAAATCCAAAACTCTAATCAGAATCCAACATCATTATTCCCTAAATGGAAATATTTTCCCCAGGATCTTCAAACTCAGATTCTAAAGGCTGGGGGCATTGATTTATCAGGAGCCAGCATCGGTGGAGATATTTTAGCTCCTCCTGTGAGAAAAAAAAGCAAAAGAGAAAAAAATGGAGCTGCCCCTTTCTTTTCTTAAAAGCGCTTCTTACTCCTGATTGGCTCTTTGGTGTTTGATTTTACCAAGGCTTTGTGTCAGCCCACTGCCTAGTTTGACAGATTATGTCTGGTAGGAAAAAAAGGGATTTCATTTCTTGCCTTTTGAGATCAGGAGTTGCAGACAAGAGTTCATCTCCCACATATAATCATACAGGTAATCCTTGTTTAGCGACTGTTCATAGCTATGCTGCTGATAGAAAAGTAACTTTGCAACTAATCCTCACATTTATAACCTTCACAGGTATGTTAAACAAAGAAAAGTTCAAATAAGACAATAAGCACAATTGGGATTTCACTTAGCAACACTTTACTTAACAACAATTTGTCTGCCTCAATTGTGGTCACTAAAAAGGATCACCTATATTGTTTTATTATTTTTATAAATTTTATTTCCTGCGATAGTCAGCTATGTACTAAGTATACCAAATTTTGAGATCTTCTACATCAAGTTTTACTTCTCTGGCTATGTGTGTATATGCAAAATGGATTTTTTTTTTTTTTTGCTGTGGGATCTACGTAGGTATTCTGCAGTTTTTAATTAGTGGCAGGTAAACAGACTATGGTAGATTTCTAGTTTAAGTTCCTTATTCATATAGGCTAGTGATTGTCTGGAAAATCCATTTGCAAAAGTTCCCTCCCCCACCATTGGGATTTGATCTGAAGGCATTCATCTGCCCCCGCCAGAAGATCCCATCTATCAAATGACGTTATCTGTTGAGACCCACTTTGTAGCGGTGCCCATCCAATTCTCTCCACTGAGGGCTCAATTCTGAAGATGTTGCATGGTCCTTAGCCCTGGGCCAGGATGTGAGTTGAGCTCAGCACATATAGTTGGTGTGAAGTTATTACGATGCCTAGTTAGAGTATAATGTGTTTTAACTTGGAGGGGTGTGTGTGTTATTCTTACTATATTATATGAGTTTGATTTTTTTGTTAGCAGCCTAGGATTATTTTGTGATAAATGCCCATATAAACCTTTTAGCTAGACAGATAGATAGACAAACATAGATGGATAACTGTCCATACTTGTTATTGAGGGGTCAGATTATTATTTACTTCTAAAAATAGGGAATACAACTAAGGTCTATTGAAAACAGGCTACTTAAGAATTCTACTGGAATTTTCACGCTTAAAGCCATTCTGTGAATTTTTATGATCTGGGTTATTTGGAAGTAGCTCAATTTGATTATGTGTTTTCATTCAGATCAAGCTTCAGATAAATGGAGTTCCATTTCTCCACAGTCTATTATGGGGGGAAAGCTGAAATAGTTGTAATTTTTAATCAGTTAATAAAACAGGATGAAATCTACAGGCAAATTAGATCATTATGCAAGGAGGTAATATGCCAGGTACGTTACAGATTATGCATGGTTTTCAAACCAGGTTTAAATCTTTAGCAAAGAATGATAGTTTTTTTCCAAATGAAGTGCAGTTGGTTGTTGGAGCCGAGGTGCAAGTATAACATATGAACTTGCTGGGTTTTTGTTTTTTTTACAATGTTGGTCATTAGGGAAGACCAGCTTGCTAATGCATCTAGCATAAAAACTGTCACAATTAATCAGGATAAATACTTTAATTATTGTCCTAGGGATTTCTCTCTACCACCACAGTTTCTCTGCTTTTTAGGGAACTGTGATAGGGCTAATCAACAGACATGATTATAACTCAGATTCGAGGGCAAATCAGTGAACTGCTGAATTCAATATTGTCCCTCCCTCTCTTCCACATCATGTCATTTTACATAAATGGTACAAATATTTTGTGTATGTCTGCCCATGCAAAACTCTGCCACTTTGTCTGCATAGAAATATATTGGGTTCAGAACTTCAGAATCCATTGTAGAGGACTTTATTGGAGTACAGATAGTCCTCGATTTATGGCCAAGGTTGGGACTGGAATTTCCACTGCAAAACAAGGCAATTGTTAAGTGAGTCATGGCTGATTTCATGACCTTTTTTGCTACAGTTAACTGAATCACTGCAGTTGTTAAATGAATCATGTCATTTAAACAAATCCAACTTCCGCTATTATTCCTGCTTGTCGGAGCTGACTGGTAAATGACAATCACATGACCCTGAGATGCTGCAACCATTGCGAATACACGCTGGCTGCCAATTGCCCATATTTTGATCATATGACCCATGGGAATGCCGTGATGGTTTTAATTACAGGGACTGGTTGCAAGTCAATTTGTACAATGTCATTGTAACTTTGAACGGTCGCTAAATGAATGATTGTAAGTTGAGGATTAACTGTAAGATGGATACAAATTGATCCAGAAAACCAATCTGAAGAGCAGAATGAATCCAGAGATAAACTTCAAGATTCCACAAGCTAGTATGGATTGAATATGGGAACTTCAACATATTGGTGATTTATTGCAATCTTTAAATGAAATGAAACACTGGTACACCAGGAGAGCATTTACCAAGAAACTCAGATTTAAATATTAGCAAAATAAGCCCTGAGATCACATTTGGCCAAACATTGTTTTCTGAAATGGCATATAAATTCATGTGAAACAAAAGTAACTGTGTAAAAAGCATGCAAAGCTAACACAAGATTAAATGAATAATTCTGCCATTCAGTTTGCGGACAGGGACCATGTTTCTTTTCTTTTTTTCAATTAAATCTCCAGCTGAAAATATGTATAACTTTAATATAATAAGGTCCAAATTAGAATGAAGATATTGTACAGATGGACACATTTGAGTTGTAATGTTGCAGTTCTGCATATGCTTATTTGGGAATGCACTGTCTTTTAAAATTTAGTGGGACTTCTTAGCAGACATATGTAAAATTTTATGGGGGAAATTTAGTTCCGATTTATCTGGTGTAAAAATTAAGTTGTAGTACTGTATTTTGTAACAATCACATAATATTTGAAAGGAAAAACTTTCGATAATTTCTTACGGTGTTATATAACACAATTATCAATTATTTTTGGGTTTGAGTTAATTTTTGACAATAAAATATAGCATATGAGTAATGTTATAGACTGAATAGTAGCTTTTAGATGCAATTAAATTCATTTCAAAACATAAAATACATCTGTGTGAAAGAGAAATGATTATCTACCCATTTTAGGATCTTGAGGTGACTCCTGTGACCTAAATTTCAGGCAATTATTGCAAGGTATAAAACAACCATAGTTGTAATTAATAACATCTATGCATTATTCTGCAGGATAATGAGGTCAACTAATTCAATCCAGGTCACATGGAATGGTATACTAATCAACTGTGGCTTTTAAAGTGAAACTAGTGGACAATTTGCTAATATTCAGCTGTACTAATTTCAGTGGAATGTAAAGACAATCAACTTCAATTTATTACCATTTCTTAAAGGAGACACATCTGACTTATACTCTGTCCTCCTCTAATTATGCTTTAAATTTTGAAAATAAATGGTAAGCATCACTTACCTTGGCAGTGTTCCTGTTTCTCAAATGAATGACAAATAAATATACAAGAGATTAAATGGATAGAACGGAAGAGCAAATAAAAATGAAAATATCAAAATTATATTATATATATAATCTGATTAATAGGATGCAAAAAATATTTTCCAAAATTAATTTGGGCATTTTGCCAAAAAAGCCTGGAAAAAATGGAAGGACTTTATGAAATGCATGGGGAAATATTTGTGCTCAATTAGAAATAAAAGAAAACAGAAATAAAGAAAAATTGTGTCTATAAAAGCACATCATGGGACTCTCACTAAAAAAATGAGAGAAACTCCACTACACCTGGTGTGTTGTACATGCTGACAGAAGGGTTGTTATAGACGGCCGATTCCCCGAGCAATGTGTTATAAGGGTTGTTAGTGCCATGAGGACGAAGGAGAGCATTGGTTATAAGATGGTTAGCCATGGCTCCTGGAGCAGCCAAGAGAAAGACAAAACAAAACAAAACAAAAAAGCAAAAAAAAGTCAATCAGGCAAATTTGAATTAAAAAAAAGAAAATAAAATTTTCAGACTGACAACAATTTAAACAGTCCTGATTAAAAGCAGCCAGTTATTTCAAGCGGCAAAGCTAAATGCCATCAAAGCAGACACTGCCGACAATGAAGACAGAAATGGATTGCGGTGATGCAAAACCAACTTTTGAGAATGTAAGTTGAAGAGTTACTCTGCATGCTTGCCACATTCAACCCTTGTGAGAAACTTGGTAGAAAAAGCCAAATAAATATAAGGAAGACAGCCAAAACAAAATGGCACAATTAACACCATCATGTTAATCACAATTTTTCTTCAGAGTTCTCTAGGTTTAAGGCAAAATTATTTAGGATATTCAATTAATAGCACAAAAAGTAAAAAAAAAAGATTGCTTTGAGCAATAATGCTATAACGTTCATTGTCCTTTTCTAATAGGACCTCCCCTAGGTCAGCTTGTACTTGGTGAATACTTTGTGATGGTACAGGAGCTTATTATTCCACATTCAGATATTAAGGTTTCATTCCATATTTACAGTTCTGTTCTGTTTCCTTTTTACAAAGAACTAACTCTCTAACTTGTTAGTAGCCAAAATTGGCAAATTTTCTTGATTGATTGTCTGATTGTGTGCCATCAATTTGTTATTGACTCTTAATAACTACAGAGATAGATTTTCTTCATGATGATGAACCTCGTCTTTGAGCTCTTCCAATGGTGCACTCAACAAGGTCCAATTTGTATAAAGACTACTTTGCTCTTGATATAAAGTAATCCACCCAGAAATAACACCCAAAAATTATCTCCCTTTTTATAACTCAGCGATCACACATATGAAAACCCTGATCTAGAGAAAGTAGATTCCAGACAAGATTGATATCAGCAATTAAAGTTAAAAACAAAAATGAAAATGTTTTTGCCCAACATGAGAGTAAACAAGCAAGTTCCAAAGTCGGCCTAAACAAACAGCCTGATAAAAGATTATTGTCTTGTTGTGAAGCTTTCCTTTCTTTTAACTGAGTTGGAATGGTAATTGCCAAACATTTCAAGAATTGCTGTTTTTTTTTTAAAAAAATGGATCACCTTCTGTCAATGATTGGCACAAGATGAGATTCTGACATAATTCCAAGATGCTGGCCTTGTGCAAGAAATAATTCTGCAGGGCCAAAAACTGATTGATGGTATTTGTTCTGATTGCAGGCTGTCCAGTTGACCATAAAATGCTATAGGAACTATAGGAGAGGAAAAAATGGTGACAATAATGATATAAAAGTATACTGTACAAGGCAAACCTTTGAGGTGGGCTCTGCTATGCCAATGTTAGATACATTATAATAGAAGAAAAAATTAATCTGGAGAAATGCTCAGTACTGTATTTTGGCAAACAGAACAGGCACCTCTTTTCCTTTGCCAATGACTATGAAAAAAAGTGAAGACATCCTTGGTGCTGCAATTGGAGGCCAGTGAAAATGGGCATGTTATTATTAATTTTTGGAAAACTGGATGTCCCTCTACCAAATTAAAACCAAGCAAATGGAACTCAGGTATAGAATTTCCTTATTGGAAATATCAGCTGACCATCTATAGGAAACTTAGTGCCTTTCATTACCAAATAATTGTAGAATATTAACTTGCATAGCAATAGCATTTAGACTTATATGCTGCTTTATAGTGCTTACAGCCCTCTCTAAGCGGTTTGCAGAGTCAGCATATTGCCCCCAACAATCTGGGTCCTCATTTTACCAACCTTGGAAGGATGGAAGGCTGAGTCAACCTTGCGCCAGTCAGGATCGAACTCCTGGTAGCCAGCAGTGAGTTAATCACTGCACCACAATGGCTCCTATCCATGCATATCCCTATTAAGTTCATTTGGATTTGGATGATGATGTTGAATTGAATTTGTAGCCCATTGTTCTGTTTCATTCAACACTTAATGCATCTTATACCGTAATAATAAAAATACAGAATATAACAATATTAATGCAAATGAAAATAATACCAACATTAAAATCAATGAGTGATGTGCTTTTATCATCTTTCTAAATCCTGGAAGAAGGAAAGAAGCAAACTGTTTAGGGAGTTCCACAGCCTGGGAGTCAAAAGGAGAAGGTTGTTTCCTGCAAACCTGAACATCAAACTTCTGACAATGGGAACATCTTCAGAAACTTCCTGCTGATCAAAATAATCTTTTCCCAAGAGCACAGGGTGGTGTGCCTAAGGCTCCCTGATGCAATTTTGTATTCATAGCAACAAGCCTGTGAGATAGTGACTATCCTAAACTCACACAATAAGCATCCATGACTGATGCTTGAGTTGAACTGTTCTTAATTGCTATACCACACTAAATGTGGAACTGACGTTTTTTACAACATTGACAAAAGTTGTACAGTTTTAAAACACCATGTTTTAAAACTACATTTTAAAGTGAAAATAATTGCATTTCAGTGTTTCATTTTGAAATTAATATTCTTATTTTAGCATTAAAAATTGAGCTTAGTTGCCAAGATTTACCATACATGCCATATTCCATGGTGTTGCAAATCATACGATTACCAAAATTATAATTTATAAATCTAAACATACTCACTTCCCACCTTTCTTTAATTTTTAGGAAACAATGATTTAGGGCAGACTCCCCAACCTAATCTCCTTTACAATGAGTTGGATTACAGCTGCCATCATTCTTAGCCAGCATAGCTATTCCAAGTTTAGCAGGTTGGGGAAAGTGACTTACAGTAACAATATGCATAAAGTATGATGGAACTTGTTTGGATAAATACTCATTGCATTGAGAATAAAAACTCATTAATGACTTCCAAATGTTCAAACCATTTCTGCTTTAGGATGAAGAAAGAGAACATTAAAAATTATTTCAATACACATTTTGTGCACTAAAACAAGTGTAATACTAGATTAAAAAAACAATAACATGATATACAGAATACAGAATACAAACTTGAAAGAGACCTTGATGGTCTTCTAGTTCAACACGCTGCTTAAGCAGGAGACCCTTATACTATTTGGGATAAATGGCTGTCACTCCTTAGAAACCTGCAGTGATGAAGCACCCACAATTCCTGAAGGCAAGCCATTGCATTGATTAATTGTTCTCACTGACAGGAAATTTCTCCTTAAATCTAGATTGGATCTCTCTTTGATAAGCTTCTTGTCCTACCCTCAGTACTTCGGATAATAGGTCAACCCTCTCTTCTTTGTGACAGCCCTTCAAATATTGGAAGACGGCTATCATGTCACCCCAGACTGTATCTTCATTAGACTAGACATACTCAGTTCCCGCAATCATTCATCATATGCTTTACTCTCCAGTTCCCTAATAATCTTTGTTGCTTTGTTGCTCTTCTCTGCACTCTTTCTAAAGACTCAACATCTTTTTTTCATCATGGTGACCAACGGACTCACTATTCCAAGGGTGGTTCTACCACAACAATATAAAGCAGTACTAACACTTCACATGATTTATATTCTATCCTTCTGTTGATACAGCCTAAGACAGCATTGGCATTTTTGGCAGTTGCAGCTGATCTTCTGTACTTTTTATAATAAGACAATCTGACTATGTTTACAGTAATTACTTGAATACATATAACCAAAATGCATGGGGCTTGGATGGAAAGAAGTCTGAGCAATAGGAACAAAACGCTCTCAGTTTCTAGTATATTCTCAATATTTTAATATCTGTGTTATCAACTTTAAATGAACAGAATAATTTGTTTAAGGGATGTTCATGGGCCATTTGTGGTATCATTTGAAACTACCATCAGAAAACAATCATTTATGCCATTCTTTAGCTGGCTAGAAACCTTCTCCAATTTTCTTTTAAAAGAGCTTTATTCATGCTACTTCCTCAGATTATTTTGTGAAAAGGACATAAATGAAAGATGGTATTTCTGTCACAACTTTTTGAAACTTTAGAAATGTTTTTGAACTTAGGATACAACTTATCTCATCAGGCCAAAGAATTTGAACCTTAGATCTTACGCCTTATCCTTCAGTAAAATGATTATTTATTTAAATTTTAGTGGCTGCCCAGCACCGATAGATGTCTGCTGTATTACAT
The DNA here is from genome assembly GCF_964273705.1 of Natrix helvetica. Lineage (NCBI taxonomy): Eukaryota > Metazoa > Chordata > Lepidosauria > Squamata > Natricidae > Natrix > Natrix helvetica. The sequence continues at coordinate 112,889,619 of NC_138552.1, read as the reverse complement.
TTGATACATTTAAAAGACTTTAATACATTTAGCCTGGACTAGTCAGAAACTGTCAACTGATTTTAAGTTACAAGTAGTCCCTGTTTAGCAACTGCCCTGTACAACAACCTTCACAGTTATGACAGTGATGAAGCCAAGCCAAGCCAAAATAAGATCATAGGCACAATCCAAAGTTTACGTAGTGACCATTTCACTTAATGACCAAGTTGCTGGCCCCAATTATGCTAGCTAAATAAAAATTACCTGTAATTGGCAGTATGATTAGTTAGCATGGAAGAAGGGGAGCATTCCCAGCTTGGGATGGGGCACAAACAATTTAGCTCACATTAAGTATTTTTTTTTCCTGGTGGGACCAATCTATCAGGGCAACCTGGTCTACCCAATTATGGGACAGAGCATACTGCTTTCGTTTTCACCTTTCAGCCCCAATTCAGGGGCCTTTGCAGGCAGTTGCTTTGAAACATAAATTTAAAACATAAAACATACATTTAGTTCACATTATACTAACTAACCTAGTTAATTAATTAAACGATTACATTATTATACCTCAGTTTCCACATGTTTTCCTCTAATCAAAACATGATGGAAAAAGAGAGCTGAAGGGGTCCCTTCGTTCATCTATTCTAGTCCATTCTGTGCTCAGTGTTCCTTTCCTTTGCTTGAGCACATCTTGTGAAGGAAAAATCACCACTATCCTTGATAACTAGCTACTTTCCTTAATATTGGAAAAAGCACAATATGCCCTTTTGTAACATAAAAGCATTATTTCAGTTCCTGTTTTCTGGAAAGAGTCTTTATCCTTTTGTGTGTGACACTAGACCTGAAAATTTCTATTGCTTCTCTTCTTGGTCGATTATCCTGAAAAGAAAATATGCCTTGTTCTCTCACTCTCTTTATCTTTATAAGGGTTTGTTTATAATCCCTGAACATCCTCTTTGTTTTTTCTTTGCATCAGTTCCAGCTTTCTTAAAATGTGGTGCTCAAAACTGGAAGCAGTAACTAAGAGGGACTCTAATCACTTCCAAGGAGAGAGGAAAGAATATTTCCTTTTGATTTGGAACTTCACTGATGCAATCCTGCACTTGTTCTTCTCTTTTAGCAGCCATGTATGTGGATTTATTTATATCTTTTGATTATTTTCAGATCAAATACAATTTCCAAATATATTTCACACACACTGTTACCAAGCCATCCCTATCCTATATCTGCTTTCCTTTTTTAAAGTGAAGACCTTTGCTTTTGCCTTTTAAAACAATTCATTCTATTATTTCTAGTCCATTTCTATAACCTATCAAACTATATTTTGTTTCTGTTTCCTTCAGTATTAGCCTTCCTTCAGCATTAGTATTCTACCTAGTTTTGTATTAACATCATTTTTGCTTAGGTTTTTCTTCACTTTTTCATCCAAGGCTTTAGTAAAACTAAATGACACCAATGTTAAATTTGAGGAGAAGCTTAGCTTGTCTAGAGTATTTGTGGGGAGGAAATCCTGCAATATAGAGACATAGCTGTAAAAAAGGGAAACACATTTTTTAAACTCTCTCTCTTCCTTGTCCAAATATCATTACAGTCTTGCTGGGCAAACTTCATTTCATTCATTGTTTCTAATCCTGGACACATTGAAAAGGATTTAAACAGGACTAAGAGTAAAGAAAGACAATAATGATAGTTAAGAGATGCAAGTTGAGTCCTTAGCCTTTGGAAAATATACCTGAAGGAGAAAACGATGACTTTCTTTAAGTGTTTAACAATTTATTCTCCATTCTCTCTGAATCCAGGATATGGAATAATGGAAAGTGAATAATGCTCCCTTTCCAGAAGAAACGGGTCAGTCATCTGTCAGGAATGCTTTATAATGCTACACTGTGCACATAAGCCTTGAGGCATTTATGGGCTTAACACAAAAGACTAAAAGAAACAGCACATATAACATTAGGAAAGAAATAGATTCACACATCTACTTACTGTCCATGAGGAATATTTGGGTTAATGCTCTTATTATTTATTTGATTTACATTTCATCCTCAATGCTTTGATCACTTTAAATAATATACAGCATGTTACATTAAAGGTGAAAATGCCAAATAAATGGAGTTTTCTAACTATTAAGGGATTTCTAAAATATCTAGGCAACTTTTCTAGGCGACTTTGTCTTTTACACTTATAAAGGAGGAGAGCAATTTGATCAATTTTTGTTGGAATGGGAAGGCATTTGGAGGGCACTTTAAGATTTAATGTAATGTACTCCTTTTGGAATAGTAATGTAATATAACACATTGACAAACAATTGAGAAAACTCGGGTCTTTAAAGGCATGTATATTGTACTTACAGTAATAACGTAATGGCTACTTAGAATTTAACACATTCAGAACAAAGATTGTTTTTTCATGTTCTGATAATAGCAAAAAATAAGATGGAAGAATACCATATTTTCAGATATAAAGGATTGGATTTCAGAGCCGAGTGACTTCATTTGAAAGAATGATAAATGAATAATAATGGTGATGGACTTTTATTTAACTTGAGATTTGTTTAAGGCAAAAACTGATAAAATATTATAATTCCAGGAAATCTTAGACCTCTCTTGCTGACAAAGAAAGACAAAAAGATCAGCTATCCTTGATCTGATTCAGAGAAAAGAGTAATGGCAGAGTGCTTGATTTTGCAGGAAATTATAGGTGAATTATCAAAAACCTACTTTGAATTTTAAGAAAACATTTTAAACAATAAATCTCGCAGCAAGTAGCAATTCCTAGCTAACTAGTTTTTTAAAAATTAAGGAAGGTCAGGCTTGGTTAGTATTTAGCAGGAGAACACCGGAAATCTGAGGGCTGTATTCTACGCTGCACAATCAGGGGAAAAACCATATCTATAGAGGATTGTGACTATACTCTTGCCAAGAAAACTACATGGATAGACACTTATAGTAATCATAACATATTGTTTCAAGAAGGGAAAGAAGGAAGTCAGCTGACTAAGTTGAAAAGCTGAAAATCAACTCAGATCCATATTGGAGATGAAAACAGGAACTTGTGAACTAAGAAGAATGTCTGAAGTTAAAGAATTACAGCAATTACAGAGCTTGTATTGGGAAATGAAATGCACAAAATCTGCTAAGGTTACTGAGAGATGCAAACAGCAACAAAAACGGCCAATTTTGACGCGTTTTAAATAAAATGTGAACAGAAACGGTGCACCAATACCTCAGTGAAGATGTCAAATAGCAAGCAATTAAAAGAAAAGTCAGAACTACTCTACTTCTATTTTCATTGAATCTTATCTGATAAGAGGTTATATTTTCCTTCAGGCAATTGTGAATTGTAAGTCGCAGAAGCAGGATTTTAGTTGGAGTTTGACAGAAACAGTTCCTAGAAAATGGATGAAGTGCTTAATGCACTTGTCTTCGCTAAATGTTATTTTCAGTCAATTCCTCAAGAGCATTTTGAAAGATTGCCTTCCAGGTATTAGCTACCCCACCCAGGTTTTTGTTGGCAATTCTGATAAGCAGATATGCCTGCAAATGTTAGATGAGTAATCTGTAGTTCCTCAGATCTTACTATTCTCTTTTCGTTTGAAGATAGGAAAGTTTGCCCTCCTCCAAGTTATCTGATTCTTCATCCATTTTCCAGGTCTCTCATTTTTACCAAGCTCAAGGCTTATCAAGTCCACTGTCAATTATTCCTTTTTTTTCTGCACCATGAGGATAATGATTCTGCAAAGAACAGTTACAACCATATTACTATGATCTTTGAAGATCTGGGGAAGAAGCTCAAGAATCCGGAAGCTCAAGTAGTGGAAACAGGAAATTTTTCAGGCCAGCAAATTATCTAATCAGTATTCCAACAAACATAGAATTCTATTTTGGGGTCCACTTTAATGTCCTGTTTTCAGCCATTTTGCAGTATTTTTTGGCAGTGCAAATTTGCCCACATGTTCCTTCAATGTCCTTTCTATAACAACTTAAACTCAACTTTCTAATGAAGTTCCACCTTCTAAGGATTATTTTATTTGCATTGTTTGCCATTGCTTTCTGCAGGAAAATAATTGTCTTAATTTTATGATGTTATTATGTATGCTTATAATTTTATGCTGTTTATGGTTTTTTTTAAAAATCACATGACCACTATAAAGTTATAAATAAGAATAAAGGATAAAGAAGAAGAATGTAGGTGAATAACTGAATATGTACATAATGTCAGTGGGAGAGATTTGGTTTCTGTGATCATGGTTTGCACTACCTGACATGAAATGGATTGCATTTCAAAAGGACTTGTAAAATTATATTTGGCCAAAATATGGCAAGCTTGGTTAGCAGGACTTACTGAATTGTGTACAACTTAGAGATGAAATCCTATAATAAGCACTTGTGCATTGGAGAAGAAAGAGGGTACGTTGTTACAATGGGTCTTATTAAACATTCAGTGAAAAATCAGAAACACCATTAGCTCATAAAATGCACAGCTGTTGCTATGTTCACAGTAATGTTAAAATTCTTAACATCAGAAGGCATAGATTTAATAGACATAACAGAGACCTGGTAGGATGATTTCCATGATTCAAATATTGCAAGTGAAAAATAGTATTTATTCAAAAGAAAAGAAACAAAAAGGGAATGTACAGGCTGAGTGCAGTCAAAAATATATTTTGGGAAATCTCAAAACATATTTTAATAAAGTCAGAGCAAGATAAATAGGATTACATAGCAGGAGAAGATGAAAGTTTTTTTTTAAAAAAAGTATAAAAACAAAATTGCAAGCAATTCCAATTAGGAGAAATAGGAAGGACAGCATAAGAAGTCAATGTGGGCTGCACAAAAATTTACTGAAGATCTGAAGATAAAAAAGGATACAGATGGGAGATAGAAAGAAGGATAAATAACCAAGAAAGGATACATATACATAAGCTGCAGAGATGGTATCAGAAAAACTAAACTCATGTGAAGTTGGTACAGGATGCCAAACAGAACAGAAACTATTTAATTATGTGAATAAAAAATAAGACAAAATCGTAGTATTCCAGCTGTTTAATGAAGATGACAAAATGCTAAAATGCAACAAGAAAAAGACAGAGCTACCCAGCTTAGATTTTGGCTCTGTGTTCTCCAAAGAGAGGGCATATATTCCACCAGGCAATTGTGAAGAGGAACATGAAGGGGCAGAAATGAAACTTGAAATAGACAGAAGATTGTCAAGGAATTCTTTGAATGAGGGATAGGTGTATTGCTTTCTAGTGTACAGAAGGACTTTGCTGATGGTCTTGCTGATCCTTAATGTCTGATCTTCGAAAATCCCAGAGATTGGATGAGATGCCAGATGACTGGAGAAGAGCAATTGCAGTCCCTCTCGTCAAAAAGGGGAAAAAGCAGGATCCAGCAGCAGAGAGCTACAGTCAATCTGATACTGTAGCTGGGATGGTTTTTTTTAGAGAAGACCATAAAGAGACTGATTGAGAATAACACATCTTGGGAATAACACAGTGATTACCAAAGGTCAACATGGATTTGTCAAGAAGAATTCCTTATTTTCTGAATGGAAAATTTTCTTAGTAGATTGTGGGGATTCAGTAGACATTAAATATATTAATTTCAGGAAATCTGATTAGGAAGCTAGTTAAGTATGGATTGGATAGCATGTCTATTACATGGATCCACAGCTGCCTTGAAAATCATACTCAAATAGTGTTCATCAGTGGTTCCTCATCAAATTGGAGAGAGGTATCAAGTGGGGTGCCACAAGGATCAATCCTGGGTCCTTTACTCGTCAACAGTTTCATTAATGACTTGAATGAAGAAGTGGAGGAATGCTTATCAAATTTGCAGCTGACACAAAACTGGGTGGGATAAATAATACCCTAGAAGACAGAAATAAAATTCAACATTGATAGGTTAGACAATCCAGGTTGAATATCTAGAATGAAATGTAATAGAACATGCAAAGTTCTACACTTAGAAAAAAGGAATAAAATATATTAGGTATAGGAAGGGGATACTTATACTTATGAAAAAGATTGATGACCTATGTATTTTACTCCAACTCAGTTCTATAATTCTGTGAAAATAGTAATCAAGTAAAAACGTTTAATCTGTATACATATGGCAACTGTACAAAGAACCTGCACACTAATTAGTCCAAGAGAATAATATTTTAACATTTAACAGCTTTAGTTTAGCTTTCAGAATGTGAGATTAGAATATGTGTTCTTTTAAAGATATCTTTCAACATTTAATTCTGCAAAAGTAATAACCAAGAGTACTAAAACTTTAATATATTTTTTCTACATTACTGGAAAAAAGCCATTACTACTTTAAAGATGGCATATTGATAATTTGTACCCAGATAATTGCAATACTGAATCCTATATAGTTTGTAATCCTGTATGCTGTATATTTAGTGTTAGAATTTTATTTCAGACCAGAATTTTATACAACTAGCCCGCAATGCTCATCTGAGGTATGAAATCAGGAGTATGAGGCTGGAAAGTACCATAAAGAAAATTGTACCAATGAATCGAAGACTGAGGGAGATACACTAGAAACTCAAATAGGGCAACTCACAAAGATGAGAAAGATTGCCCACAGGGAATAACTTCTTCTATTTCTCCCCCAAAATACTAACATTAGTCCATCATGTTGTATTATGTTATGAGGATCAGGACCAAAAGGGACAGGACTGATACTCAACCACAAAACCTCTTACAAGATTTCTGAATTTGTTCATCTGAAATCGAACCAAAAAGGGGCACAGTCCAAAGCATGGAATGAACTTACACCCACTGTCAGAACTAAGAACAAACAGATAGTAAAGAAGGAGTAGAGAAGTAAAGGAGTTTTGACAATGATGTAATAGAAAGATTTGGAGATAGAAACAGAGGTTTCTGCATCCCTGACAAAAGGCATGCGGTGGGCCTCTTTTTATTCTTCTGAGTCAATAGATGGCTGCTTCTTTCCATTTTATTTTTATTTCAACAGGATGTGGAATCAGTTGGAAGCATTAGTAATTATGCATCTTTCACTCATATGTCTGAAATATAGAAGGTAGCTAAGGCACCAGAAATAGGACTGACAGCTATTTCATGGGTGGGAATGGAGATTGTAGACAAGTCCCCAAGGTTTCGATGTGTAGCTAAAAACATCTTTCTCAAGCAAGTACTCGAAGGTGAGATTATAGGCCTTTTTCATTCGTTCTGGCAGGATGGGAAACTATCTGTTATCATCTAAGACAAAGCACACAATGACAGTGCCATTGGTGGTAGCTTGTTCTCACATTTCTGAGCATTCAGATGCTTTTTGCCATAAGTCAAAAGTCAGAGGTATTTTATATAAGAAAAGGAAACAAGCATGAGGAAAATAAATTGGAAAAGTAACTTTTTTCACATTTTCACAAGAGAAAGGCAGAGAAAGAATTGTGGGAAGTGGTTCCAGCCAAATATTTCCTCAGTGGCCTAACATTTCTTAGGATGCATCTGTGCAAGACTGTGATCTATATGTGTGATGCATAAAGACTGAAAGGATTTTAAAAGCCACCAGAAACCTATTTGTGCTTTTGGGGAGAGGGAGTGGTTTTGCTGGATGAATTATACCATATGCCACTTACAGAAACCACACCTTGGCTACAGTAACAGAAAATGTGATATGAGCTTCTGAAAATATTTAAGCTTCATGAGATACAAATCAGATTACAAAAGTTTTACTTTTTAAGTGCCTTTCAGAAGCAAGGTCTCCCTGCTTGGATCTGGGTTTAATTCACTCAGTTCATGAAAATATATACACAGCAGTTAAACTGGTTATTATCTCTTGCTATTGTTATCAATATTATTTTGTCATTTACATTTTACAAATATTTTTCACTTCACATAGAATAAAGTCATTAGATAGAGATGGATAAAATGCTTAGATGGTATATTCACAATTACAAGAGCCTACATATCTTAGAATATTTAGAATCTCTTAGAATAGTGAACAGGGATTTTACCCAATCATGACATTTCTGTGCACCGCAAAAAGTAGAAGTTGGAATGCCAAACCACTATTATCTTTTTAGTTTGACATAATAACCAAAAGTAAAGGAATGTTAAGTTTGCATTTATAGTCAGAGATAGGGTAGGTGCAGTTATGGCTGGTGCTCAGTTGGGTTAGTAGGGCAGGGTAGCAGGTGGCAGAAAGAGCCAAGAAATTCAAAAGCAAAGCCAAATGCTTTGGTTGACTGTCATCCACCTGTCTTGCAAAACCCATGGAGAAAGGTATTTTCAGAAATTCCCTACTGTGTTTATTGTGTGCGGTTTGAACAACATGAAAGGGTTATTCTTCTAGTCCCAAGCTCACTGCTGTACTCCCTGCAGCTGTCATTCCACACTCTTTCCACCCAGGCAGCTATCATTCCATTCCTCTCCCCTGCAGGAAGCTTCCATGTTATCTTCTTGGCAGCGTTCCTTTCCTTAATGTAGTCAGTTTCTGTGATCCATCCCTTTCACCCAGGTGGGCCCACAAGAAAAAATATCTATCTGGTCTTGCTCCTCTTTTCAGCAGCCATAAAGGAATGAGAGAACGGGGTATCTATAGTACTTCTCATTCCCTACCTGGAAACAGCTGCCACTACTTCATTTCTAATACATGCAGTATTTATTTGAATAACTTCAGCCATGTGAACTGATATGGTACTCTATTCCTCCCACTGTTTCCAACAGGCCAGCCAGTGCTGTAGGTCCAAAACTCTGTAAGAATCTTGCCTGCTTTCCTGTTCGCACATATTTTAATGTTGTAAGAAATCCAGGGTTGCCTTCTAGCAAGATGGACAGCAAAGAAGTTTTACAAACAAATGAACAAACTGCCTCTAGTTTGGAGTTTATGCTTCTTCCCATTGGGCTGGAATAAATAACTTGTTGAAATCATCCTTGCCCATAAGCCATGCCAAAAGAAATTCCAGAAGAATATATCAAAGAGGGAGTAAGTGAGCCACTCAGTGACTCAAGCACATCTATCTATTCAATAAATCTCCCATCTTTTCACTTCCCTCAGTCTGAGCCTTCTTCCCCACTGCTGCCAAGATCCTTCTGGCAGATCATCTAAATCTTGCGCATCTTGATTGGAGGTGGCAACTGCTCCTTGTACATTTTTTTAAAGGATTGTCTATGGGCAAGGGAGGGTTTGCCCTTCTGGGCTATTTTTCCTGCCCTGAGCGACTTGTTGTCTTTATCTAGTGCAGAGAGACAAAAGTTAAATTCTGGCTGCTTGACCCTGCTTTGCAATAGAACTAGAAAGAGGATAGGCAAAGCTAGGGTATGGTCTAAGCAAGGCCCAGGTTCCCTTTCACATGTAGAGAAAATAAAACTTTTGGGAAATAAACAGTAGGTACATTGTGTGCAATGCTAGTTTCTGCCTGAAGGGAGAAAGCATGGTGGTCCCCTCCTTCCCCTTCCCTTAGTTAGTAGCCTCTTTTGGAGAGACATTTTGGTCTCAAGGAAATTTCCCCTGTGCCAAAGCAGAGGTTAATCCAGCGGCTGTTTTCTTTCAATTTATTGGTCTGGAGGAATTGGGGGAAGGAGCTTTATCTTGTGGCGTTTCTAATCACTAGGATCATGCAAAGCTTTGTCACTTGCTCAATGCTTTAAAGAAGCCATTCCTTTGAAAGCACTTGACTAAATAGCATGGTAGCAAGATGCAGTCACTGGATTGATTTCCTGGTCCTTCCTGTTTTGTGTTGTTCAGCAATTCCCATTCCTGCAAGAGCCCTCTGCTCATGACTGTTGAGGCTTTGTGTCACATAAAGTACCTCCTTGAAGCAGATTGTGTTGCCATGACAAGGAGAATCGCAGAGCCTTGTTCAGGCAAGCCCAAGGCACTTCTCACGAGTTTACAAATTACCCTCCTCATAATTGTTCTGAAGTTTTAAAAAGAATCATGCAGGCTGTAATATAATTGTCCCTGTGAGGGAGAGCTAAATTGTTGAAACACCAAACCACTGATACTGTATTATCCAAATGATTCCGATTCAAGCCACATAGCACAGGATAGTTTTGTGTGTGTGTGTGTGTGTGTGTGTGTGTGTGTGTGTGTGTGTGTAGGATTTATGTTATATAAAAACAATATAGGATGGAAAATAATATTTCAAACCAAACAAAATTGAGATAAAAATCACCCAAATCATCTATTTATAGCACAAAAAGCTAACCTTATTCAATGCAAAGGAAAGCAAAGCTGATACAATGCAGTATTCAAGTTAAGGATTAGGAAATTATAGGCTCAGCTCTTACCTCTACAAAGTCACCGGGACATTTCTTCTGTCCACCCCCTCACCCCCCAATACCCCAAGTATAATGCAAGGAAAATGCAGACTTATTTTGTGGGTTCTTTGAGGGGATTCAATCAATGGAAGATTTGGATTACACAAAGAAAGCCCAACATACAGTACATTTAAATGGTCCGTAAATTTGAATAATTCATTTAGTTTCGTCATGAAGCAGCTGTATCTCAATAGATTACAATAATTTTAGAATAAGAAGCAAAGGGTAAGCTAACTAAACCCAATGCTTAAAAGATAGCCATGTTAGTCTACTAGGGCAGGGAAATTGCTACACTTCAGAAAGACTTTCCTTATGGCCAAGTCAAATGCTACAACTGTAGGCAAGCTAAAATAGTTAATTTATTTTTTACTTCCAAGGCAAAAGAACCAGAATTCACTTTATTCTTCCCTCTATTACCATAGCAACCTTCCATCATTTTTGTTGTAATTCCACGCCAATACACTTTCTACTTTTTCCCTTATTCACACATAACATTCATTCATCCATCTGTACTTTCTCTACCACTCACATTCCTATACAACTTTCTCTGTGCATTTATATAACCATAAACCCATACACATAACAATTTATGCATATTGTATGCACAAACCAAATAAGAATTTTCATTTTACAATAAAGATAGAATATAAAATCAGATTGTCAAATGGATTGTCTGTAGCTGTCTAGATGATAAGGAGGGGAGCAGCAAATGAAAAACTCACTGAAATAAGGGATCAAACAGAATTCAGGGTATTAAAGGGGTGGGGTATTTTTCGGTAAGGAAAAGGAGACAAAATTGGTGAAGAAAAATTGGTAAGGAAGGAAATAGAGAAGATGATTATACATTGCACACAATTTTCCATGCCATGGTCTTGGCAGAGACTAGAAAAACGAGATTTTCGGGTGAATGTGCCTGAAATTTGCTCTCTGCTTCCTACCAGTAGGATTGCATTATGGAAAAATCCCCCTCTTTGTCATAAATGAAGGTGAACAGGTACCCAAATAATCAGAATGATTAACTTACCTGGTTCTAGGCTTTCTTTGGGGCAATGAGATTTCTAAAAGCTGCTTGAAAACCCAAGCAGAGAGCCAAGACTGCGACTGCTCTTGACCGAATTCCACCCCATACCCTGCCATCCCTGCTCTCTGTTTTTTCTGCATGTTACCAGCTACAATCACCTATGGGTCTGCAACAGAACTGGATATAGTATAGGTTTATATTGGTAATATAAATTTATGTCTACTACATGGAGGTTTGGGCCATAGAAAAATAACTGATCTTGGAAATAAATAAAATCACGTAGCCTTGCAGCTCTTTTAAATTCCAATCTCTACAATTTGTTCTGACAATTTTAATCTTTGTGATTTCTTTATGCACGTTTTAACTGTTTTAATTGTTTCTGGGATTTTGTAAGTCACCTAATATCTAATGAAGTGGGTGGCCCTAACAAATTTAATAGATTGAAAGATTTTGAAATGACTCAAGAAGGAAGGCAACAATTGAAACATATTAAAAATAATTAAAATGGTAGTTTAAAGCTAAAAAAAACTACAACTGGATTAGAAATCCATACGCCCCTGCATTTTATTTGCTTTTACAGAGGACAGGTAGATAGTTATAAGAACTTACAATATTTAAGCCTAAAAATATTTATGTCTTCCTTGCTCCATATTCTCAGGATCAGAAGCTGTTTCAGGTTCTCTTCTGCTATTTGTCTGCTTCCTAAATGTGGCATCTTTTCCCCACACATGCTGCCAAATAATGTACTTAAAATGGTGAGCTGGGAGAAAAGCAGCTAGGGCCCCAATGAGACAGGTCAAGATGCAAGTGTTGATGATCCATGGCTTACAAATGCTTGGTCTACATCCAGTTGGGGAGAAAGCTTTTTAAAAGGCAGTAATAATATTGCCATCAATATTTATACTTTAAAATAAATAAATTTGCTCTTTAAGTTTACTTCTATTATATTTGGAAACGTAAATTATCTAAAGGAATCTCTGCACTTTAACATGAACATTTAGTACAGTATCTTCTTTTTAGCAGAAGTGTTAAGATAGGCTTCCTGGATGATAAGGATTTTTTAAAAATCTCTTAGCACTGCTGTACGAATACTTACTTCAAATGTTATTTCTCACCTGAGGAGGGCAGATTACATTTTAAGTGAGATTGACAGAGCCGAACAGGGAAACAGATATGGTTTTGATGTCACTGCTGTGTCTAGCAAGATGAGTGGGAGAAAATTGAAACTTCTTCTCAACTTTGTGGGTATAGCTGCAACTAAGCAGTAAGATGTTTGCTCCCACCACCACCAAAAAAAGAGGGGGCGGGAGTTTGTAATATTTTAAAGTGAGACATTTCTTTTAAACAGTAATGCTTCTTCTGAGTTCCTCAATCGTTATTTTCCCCCCCGAAATTGAGTTGCCCTGAAAATTCAAATACATAATAGGTACTCTTTTATGGGAAAAGACATATTGCAAAAGGTCAGATGGTGATCGAGAAAGTGTTAATTATGTTCCTCCTGTTCTGGTTAAACTTTCAAGGAAAGAGAGAGAGAGAGAGAGAGAGAGAGGGAGGGAGGGAGGGAGGGAGGGAGGGAGAGGGAGGGAGAGAGAATCATTAGATTGGCCACTGTTGAGAATTCTGGGGAATAAAACTTTAGATATGTGGAGGATACTGAGACTTGGAAAGACTGACACAGTTGAGGGAAGTTAGGTAAAGAAAATATTAATTTCAGTTAATGAATTTATAGAAAAAAGATTCTCAGTTAGGTCTCTCTATGTTGAGAGACCAGCTAGATCAGCTACTCTAGATGATCAGAAATAGATTTCAGAAACAAAGAGAAATGTCCCAAGAGCATGTGGCTCAGCATTTAAGTAGTAGAAAAATATATTTGGTTAGCTAATGAATCGGTGGCAGGACAGAGATGTAATTCAGAGATGCAAGGTAATTCTAAACACAGACACCTTCCTAATTAACATGAGGTTAATACTATTTTTATTAAGTGGCTACATGCAGTTGAGTCCTGGTCTCTTCTATGTGGTGGTACTGAGAAGAATCTTTCAAATCTCATTGTGCTATACCTCATTTGCTTTTTATGTTCATTTAAATTAGAGAAGTGTCCAGGGTGGATTTGATTTAAATCAACTAGTGATTAAATTGATTTAAATCACAATTTAAATCATGATTTAAATTGCTAGTAAAAAGGCTTGATTTAAATAAACTCAACTTAAATCATAATTTTTAAAGAGCAACTGTAATCGCTAGTCCCTCAGTGGCTCCTTCTCTGACTTGCTGTTGACTCACCGACAGTCCTATTTACTTTAAAGGGACAGCTGGTGATGCGGCAGTGACACAACAAGGTGAGGGACGTGGCAGGCACCAGGTGAGTGGATGCCCGCTAACAGGCGCTGCCATGATGGATCTGAAATGACAGGTGCTCTTTAATATTATATTTATAAGTTTCTTAGAAGGTTTCACTTTCATTTTTACTGCTTGCCCTTCTTCCTCATATTTAGAGCCTGGTGATACGGATGCATTTCTCTTCAAACAATCATACAGTTTGTAGTGTACATAGACTTGTTGATCCTGAAGATGACATTTTATTTCATGAAACACGTTACTTGGAAGCTTGACAGATTTACAAAACAATGGGATAAAGGAATATTCCTGAACTTTGTTTTATGATTTATCTCATGGTTACTGTGAAATTGTGTGAATGCATCAATGCAGTGCATTTTATCTCAGCTTGCAGAGCTTGGATTCATTGAATGAGTTTACCAAAAATGTAAATATTGCAGAATATACAGCCTCATGCTACATAACTAAGCTCCATTTCATACAACAAACTAAATTATTAATGTATCTTAAATAGAAACTATCTTTATATAGATTTTTACTCCAAAAGCATTTTATGCAAATAAATTTAATAAAAAAATTAAAAATCCAATTTAAATAAAAAATCCAATTTAAAATTTAAAAATCTGATTTTTTTTAAAAAACCATCGATTTTTATCCACCCTCGAGGTGTCTGTCTTAGCATCTTCTGTAAATTTTTGCTAGGTTTTTTCCTTTGGTTTTCTAAAGATCTCATTCATCTCCACCAAACTCTTGTTTCTTACTATTGCAATATCTTGAACTTGCAGAACATTTTTTAATAAATTTACAACAATGGTGATTAGATGTTCATGGCAGAATAACTTAACAAAGGAAGTTAGTTCCTATTTGGTCTCAGTCTTTTCCAATAAGGTAGCTTATGGTCCACTAGGTGATTATAAAGAGCACAATGAAAGGCTGTAGTTCAGTGTTTCTCAAACTTGGCGACTTTAAGTCCTGTGGACTTCAACTCCCAGAATTCCCCAGCCAGCTATGCTGGCTGGGGGATTCTGGGAGTTGAAGTCCACAGGACTTAAAGTCGCCAAGTTTGAGAAACACTGCTGTAGTTTGAGGCTAATGCACATGCAACAAGGAACACTTGCTAACTTTGAATGAGTTTCAGTCCAGAGGATGAATTATATCCTAACATATAGAAGACACTGACTGACAGTGTTGTCCATTATCTTTCAAAAACCTTGGGCAACAGGTGAAGAGCCAAATGACTGAAAGAGTGCAAGCATTGTTTGTTCTCCAAGAGAACATGGGGAGTTACAGTTGAGAGTATGGCATCTACCTGGGAAAATTCTAGAGCAGAATATCATGCGGTGATATAAACCCTTTGGAAACAATGCAGTGATTATCAGAACTCAACATGAAATGAGAATCACTAGCTTTGTGAAAAAGATGATGAAATTTCAGTTGTAATAATAGTATAACACTGGAGTATAAAAGGCAAACATGGGCTGTATCAAGAAAAATAAGGTTTTTGAATCACAGGACTATTATTTGCTATATTCTACTAAGCTCCTCTTAAGATTTTAATAGTGTTCTGGGAACCATGCTTAAAAAAAGTTGAGGAAAAAGAACTGAACAATCTCACCAAAGGACATTGGAATGAATGAAAAATACTTGGAAGAACTGTACAAGTTCAGCTTTGAAAATGCAAGAACAAGGACACGGTAGTATCTCAAACATGAAATAGAATTATGGTAACCTCAGTTTTTTTTTTTTCTGGCTGTAGTTTTAAGTTAGAGACCCATCTGTCCTCTGTTACAGCTATTGAAGCTAGTGTAGCGTGAGTAAAAATGCCATTATTTTCATGGCTCTAGTTCTCATGCCTCCAGAAGGGTAACCGTTCAGAAAACTACAATTACTTACATTCCCCCCCAGAAGACCAACACCCATCATCTTGTATCATACTTGGGATTTTCAGAGGGGGGAAAAGGCAATGTGAAATGACACTGAAAGACTCTTGCTTTGCCTTTCCTTCCCAATGGTTGTTTCTCTGTAGCCAAAATCTAATGTTTTTCAGCATTACTTTTACCCTCATTCTCCCACACAAACATACAGTTACCCTCACTGTTGCTCCAATTAACCTTCCCAGAATCTTTGAGAACGTTGTTTTCTAGAGCTAGTGATCACTGATGGTGGTGGTGGCAGAGAAAAAGACATAATGTGTGTGTGTGTGTGTGTGCGCGGGCGGGGAGAACATTCCCTGAGAGGAATGTTTTTCCTATCCTCAGAATTCTGGCACATGTTTTAATGGAGTTCGGAAAATTGGTTTCTTTGATTTTGGAAAACTTTAATTTTAGATCCAATGTTGAGGCTGGCTGAAAACATCTTCATTACATTACTATATGTAGGTGATATTAACATGGATTTTCCCACTGAAGACCCCAGGAAGGCTATGCTGGAAAAGTGGCATAAATCCACGTTATGCAGCAAGTTTTCCCATTATGGAACCTTCTCTTGGGCTTCAGTGTTTAGCAGGATGTACCAATACCTTTCATGGATGGCAGTTAAGCTCGACAATATTTGTCTTGGCAATAGCAGTAACATTAAGAAGACAGATACCTTTACCTAGTCTATTCAAAACTATTCTGCCTCACTGCCGCTACTCCTTCTGCAACTGACTTTCAACGACATTTAATATCCATGTTAAAGAACTGAGAGAAAGTTAAAAGAAGTATTTTCTGTTAATGAAATACAGTGCACAATGGATCTTTTATTCTGTGGTAACATTTTAATTGAAGGGAACAAGATGCTACATGTTGCAAGGTTAACAAAGCATTGCTGTTTAGATTCTTCATAATTACAAAGGTCATATGTATTTGAAAAGTCCATAATTACCTCTGTTAAGTGATGCTGAACTGTTTATATCACCAGTGATGAAGGAGGACTCTGATTGCTTTCGAACAGTGTCATTCCACATCCTGCGAATTCGGCTCTGCAGAAGCACAAGAAGAAGGGGCAGAAGATGAACATCAAGCAGAGGATCCATAGGAAACAATGACCTGCTCCTTTCTGTTTCTGTGGAGATGGCTTCTGGCAGTGCAGGAAGTAAGCAAGGTGTTTTGATTTTCTCTCTGAAATGGTTCTCCCTGGGCAAAGAGCTCCCTGCATTTCCTAGAGCAAGGGTGGACAATATGCAGCTTACATGTATGCCCTCCAGAGATGCCCAGAGTGGGACAAGTTGAAAATCTTGGACTTTTTTTTTCTGACTTGGGGAAACCAAGTGCATCAAACCTTTCAGAAGCTCATGCACTTATAAGACCACCTAACACCTTCCACCCTGGAACGAGGGGCTCGCTTGTTCCTATTCAAGAGTGTTATGGAGTAAAACATGTATGTTAAAGTTCAAGACAATTTCCACTTAGAATTCACAAATGCAAAAAAAGTATATTGTTTTCAGCTCCCTCACTCTAATAACAACACAATTTCATGAACCCTTATTTTTTGTCCCTTAAACAAGGTAAAAAGTAATAAAGTGGATTTCAAGTCAGAAAGTTGCCCAAAACTATCCTAAAATGTGAATAAATCCATCTAATCCAGTATTTTTTTTAAAACGTGCAAGCAGTACAAGTGCCAGTATTGTAAAGTAGTTAAAATGTTGCCTTTAGTTTATCCTGAGCCACAGAAAATTCCTGGCTGAGTTAATGTTGGTCCTTCTCTCTTAGTCCAACTGCACAAATCATTTTTGTGGGAAAAGATAAGAGGAGGAGAGATGCTATTTACAGTGCCCTGAGCTCCTGAATAAAAATCAGTAAGTAAATAAAAACAAAAGTTTTCCACTCAGTTAATGTAATGAAAACATAATACTCATTCTACCTCTCCAATGTTCAGATTGCCACTAGGGAAGTAAGTGTTGAATGCAAGTATCCGAGAAAACTGCTTATAAATGTAGGTTAATTGTTTCATAAATTGATATATACATTGAAATGTATGTTCAATTACCAAGTCTAGAAATGTAATGAGTTGAAGAAATACGGCATGCCTGATGCTTTATGTCTAAAATGTTCTGAGAGAAATTTAACACAGTAATTTGGATTATATTTTTCACTAGTTACATTTTACTTGCAATGAGTCTCAGCATTTTCCATATATCTTTTTTGGCACTAAATTATGTTAATGAAATATAATGCATACATGCATGTACAGTAAAAAATTTCAGTAAAATAAAATAATAATTCTCAAACTGTACTCAAAACACAACTTAATTTTTGCACTTTTTATGCCACCCTTCAAACAAAGGTAAGATGCATATGTGGTGGGATACCTGAATTTAATTTAAATTTAATTAAATTTTAATTTTAAATTCCAGCTTTCCTCTAAAGTAATTATATTTTATGTGTTCTAGTCCTTAAAAAATAAAAGGAAAAAACTGCACAAAGAAATCACACGTAGCCTGAAGACAAGCACCCCCACCTGAAATTGGTTCAACACCACCCTGCCCCAAAGCCTAGGAGAACAGGCAAGTCGCTAATAGCTTCCTGAAAGTTTTCAGGATGGGGTCCTCTGGATGTGTGTGTGTGTGTGTGTGTGTGTGTGTGTGTGTGAGAGAGAGAGAGAGAGAGAGAGAGAGAGAGACTGATTGATTGATTGATTCCAGAAGACAGGTCTCACCACAACAAAAAGATGTTTCCAAGGTCCTATAAGATTACACAGCTTAATCAACAGGACACAAAACATGTCCACTCTGCCAGATCTCATTGGAAAGACAGAAACAACTGGAGGCACATTGTCCTTCAACTAACCTGGTCTTATGCCAGGAAGAGTTCTGCAGGTGATAACTGACACCTTGGATTGCACAGCTAATTGATAATCAGTTGATTTTGTGGAGCAATGGGTTGACAGTGGCATAATGAAACCTGCCATCATTGCTTGTGCTGTTGCATTCTGGCTAACTGTAATTTTCAGCTAATCTTCAAAAATAGCTTGCATGTAGAGTGCATTATAGCAATCCTTTTATTAGCGGCTAAGACGTGAAGGATCTCTCAGGCCAGGACTGCTACATAAGAAGTATGTACACAAAGGCCCTCTTGGCCTTTGCTGTTATCTGTTTGATAAATATGAACTGAGTATAAGAGTCAGTTGGCTGAGCTGGGTGGCTATAATAAACAAACAAACAAGCAAATCTCTCAGTAGTCCACCATGCTTGCATGAGCAAAGGCAACCCATCTACGATAAAAAAATGGAAGATCCCAAGACCCAGGGCCCCAATATTTGCAGTCATTCATTCTTGTTAGGATTGAGCCTCACTCTGCTCCTCCCACATCCAGACCTGAGTAGCTTTCAGAATTAGGGACAAGACCTTGACAGTATTACTTGGATGGTCTCAGCCCAAGATTGTTTAGCATAATTGTTTTTCATCACTTTGGTGATATTATCAAACCTCAAGCCAGTCACAAAGAAAGGATTCACTACCCACGTTATCAAGAAGCACAACTAATGCTGTCTCCATAGTACTATCTGGCCTAAAACCCATCTGAAATGAGTGCACTCACATTCAATCTAGACTGGGCAGATAATAATAGCCAATATTGATAGAGCTATCTGTCAATATCGCAGCATCCACATTTATCAAGAAATGAGAATTAGAACTGGATAGACTTATAGGAGAACCAACTTTTTTTAAAAAAGTGACATTTGCTTAAAGATGCATTATTATCATCCTGCAATAAAATAAAAGAAATTAAGAATGAATCAACCTACCACTTTAGGAGCCTTTTCCACTTTAGTGGATTTAATATTGAAATTTGTCTATGCAAATTCCATTTCTATGAAAATTTCTCTATTGTTTTTAACTGTGATGACATCAAAATGATGAAAACTGCAATATGGTGTCATTGCATATGTTCAACATATTCAGGCTTCTGCACAGTACATGTAAGTGGTAAGGGGAGAGTTTGACTATGATGCATGTTTCATTATGTCCTTTACTGCCCTGCCCTCCACAGATACCAATAGCTCTTTGTTGGCTCACTGGCTTTTAAAACATACTTTTAAAAACAGGCTTTTAACTGAATATTTTTAATTTTGGTTTTAATTAACTGGCTTTCATTCCAAGATGTGGAGAGTCGCAAAATAAGTTTAAAAAATATTGTTCATGCACAAGAACAAAATGAAATCAGCATGACTGTTGCTATATTGATGGTGATGATTATTATTATATACAATTATTATATACAATTTACTAAAGTATCAATGTCAGAAGTGATTAGTTTTGCAGGAATAAAATATAGAAAAATGTTTATAATTATAATCTCTACATATAGATATTTTTTGTGCCTTTTTAAATTAGGAATCAATAGTAATATAATTTCAGTAATTCAGAAGTGTGGAAATAAAGGGTTTTTATGGGGTAAAAAATTGATTCAAATCTGCCATATATCTGCCTGCCTGCCTAATTAACTAATTAACTAAGTAACTAATCTATCATTTATCTCTCTATATATCTCAGCTCAATCTACCTAATAGGAATGTTGCAGAAAAAGAGGTGGGATGAGATATCATGTACATTGCCTTGAGCTTTGGGACAAAAAGGTGTATAATAAACCTGCATGCTGTAACTAACTGTTGTAAACCATTTCATTAATTTGTGCAGGAAACAAATGTCAATTATTACCTAGAGGTAAAATGTTGCTATAGTACTCCAACACAAAGCTCATTTTTCCCATGCAGAAATTTCAAACCAAACTAAGAAAATAGTTATGCGGTGCTACAGAAACCTGGAAAGTTGTGAAACAGTTCTGATGTTATGATAAAAAATAACATGCAATAAATCAAATATTACAGGTTCCTTCTTCTTGGCAGATGCCTGGGCTTAAAATTCCTTAATCTGCTATATTCTTGGTGTAATCTAGGAAAATCATGTTAAGATTCATTCATACCCTACTTGACATTCCTTCTCTCACAAGCATATTTAAAGATTTTTTTAAAAAAAATTGATAAAGGTTTGTCAAAATTGAAGCAAGGAAAAGGATGGAACACAAAGAACACCTGCGAACAGGTAATATTTCACACATATTTTTTTATCTACAGGGGTCTAGATGACTTTGCCTAACCTTCCAAATCTGCAAACTGAAATGGCAAAGATGAGGTTCCAAAAGTAACCATTTTAGCCTGCAAATTCTGGTTAAGTTCTTCTCATTTTGCTGCATATTACTCAGCATGAACTCCACGCTTCCACTTACGAAATTCTGGGTCAGAAATCCTTTCACAAGATAATAATGACTTTAAATCAAATTAAGGATATGAATAACATTAACACTTTTTGACTGCTTTATCTGTTCTTAGCATTTTTAAAAAAGAACATTTGTTTTTTTATATATTTATTATTATTGGTTACTCTGTATTTTAACAATAAGAAACTTCCATTTAACTAATGAACAATTAATTCAGATTAACAAGCAATCCGACTAAGAAACATTACAAAACCAATCATATTTGCAGGAGTGCAAATTACTTAGATAAAGGCTTTGGGAAATTTAATAGAAAAAGAATAATGCTTGAAGAATACCAATATCTGTACTTTATAAACCTCTCCTATCATTGTCAGAGTTGAACCTGACTTGAAGGCAGCTTTGGTTTTCCTTAGGGCCACTGAAAGCATCTACTCCAAAGCAGTGACGTGCAGTCAGGTGAGGCAAGTGAGGCACAGCCTCACCACTCTCATCATGAAAAAAAAAAGTAAAAGGAAAAAGCTGAGCTAGTTGCTGCCTCACCGTGGATGACTCTGCTTAACCTCACTGGTGCTCTCCCTCCCCAAGTGTAGTGACTTCCTCCCCAGGCCCCCATTCATTTCTCTCTCACACACACACAGCTGGATAAAACTATATAAAAATCTAGCCCAGCTTCACTGATTACAAGTTTGAAAAGGCAATGTGGCTCCACCTGCAATCAAACTACACTTGGGGAGGGAGAGCACAAGCGAGCACTGAGGAGACCACAGGAGGAGGCAGGAAGCCAGGCAAAGAGCCATGCTGTAGTACACACACTTCCCCCCAGCCTCTTTCTTTTGGAAGGCTCGGCTCGGCTCCCCTCCGGCTTCTCTGCCTCTCCTCTCACCCCAGCCTGCCAGCAGGAGGTGGTAGGTGGGCTTTATTGTGTTCCAGGCATTTCCCACCCAGACAGCAGGCTGCATTTGCAATGGTGGAGGTGTTTGGGAAAGGCAGCAGGGGAATGGGGGGGGGGGATGGCAAAGGAGCTGCTTTCAAGCCACTGGAAAAGATATCCAGTCCAACATTTGTGTGTGTGGGGGTTTGTTTGAGAGTGAGTGAGAGAGGGAAGGGGTAGGAGAGATAGTCCAATCCAACTTCTCTCTGTGTGTGTGTGTGTGTGTGTGTGTGTGTTTGAGAGAGGGGGAGGAAGGGAGAGAGGGAGGAAGGAGGGGAAAGAGAAGAAAAAGAAAAAGAAAGAAGAAGCAAAGGAGGAAAAACAAATGCTGTCGCTTTAAATTGGAACTGAGCATGCCTGGCTGTGGAATTCTGGGAGTTGAAGTCCACAAGTCTAAAAATATTTGAAACCCAGCACTGTGTCAGTGCCTCACCAGTCATAAACCTCACCGCACGTCACTGCTCCAAAGTATTCAGGGCATTGACTAGACAGCCAGCAGATCAAATCTTTAACTAGTGAGAACCATGTGGAAGAAATGCCCTTCAAAGTATCATGAGCTGTTAGGATTTAATGTGTGTTCCAACCAACACTTCAAACCTTGTTCAGAAAACTTCTATTGATCAGTGGAGAACCAACATTATGTGATACTATTTCACAGACGTCCATTCAATGCCAAAGCAAAAAAAAAGTGCATTCTAACATAATACACAACACTTTAACACCTGTGTCATGACACAGTGCATGCATGTAGTTTGTGTTGTTTTGTTGCAGTGTGTTTTATCACACACACATGCCCTGTTTCCTAAGTAAAGGTAAAGAAGAAAATTCCCTATGCATTTTAATGCAAAAGTACATTTGCAATACCCCCACCCCAATCATTCTGGAATCTGTTTCTGTATTTACCAACTAAAAACTTAAATGTGGAATGATCACTGCCAGGAGAGATGAATCTGGGGTGTGGTGCCATGAACACAAGTGAACCCACCATGTCCATCTGTAAAACAGCTAGCATGAAGCATTTCTCAGCACTCTGTACTGAGATTCTTGTGGGAAGCCTGACCAGAGTTTCAGTGTACCCTTTCTGCAATAGGAAGATTATATAAAGGAAGAGCCCCTGTTTGAAGGAAAGGAGAGAAGATCAAGCCAAAAAGAAAGTGGCAGACAAATACTTGCTAACAGCTGCAGAAGGTAAGAGTTATAGGTCCAGTTTGGGGATGGGAAAACAGTCAGGCAGGGAAGAAGGCAACTCCTATAAGCAGGCTTTTTATTATAAAAAGTTTTATACAACTTGTTTGTTCTTAAACATTCTTCCTACAGTTGTTTAACCTACTCATGTATTCTATCCCTATGCCACTAGTCTTATCACTTATAATCCAAGATCCTATTTTATCTCTTAACCAATAACTTATATTTTATGCTATGCTTTCTGTGTTATACTTATTGCAAAGGATTTTTTTTCAGAGTGAAAACCTGCTTCAAGGTCACATGGTATGGACGATGTAGAATGAGCTATCTAGCACTTGGTCCTGCAGTCAGATCGGATTTGGGTTTTTTCACAGACTCTCTTCTGCTGCTTATAACTGCTCTGGGCCTGAAGCTGTATCTTTGGATACATTCTTGAAATCTCAAAGGAGTGGCTAGTCTTTGGGTTGCTCTTCAATGCTGGCACTGTGAGCTGTTTTCTGGCATACTACCAGTGACTGAACTTCTGTTAAAAGCTTGGGTCCTCTGATGTCCCTGGATTACTGCTGCCATTCTGGTGTCACTCTCCCTTTCACTGCTGCTTCTGCTCTCTCCTAGCTCTTCGGGGCTTCGGTTTTCTTTCTTCGTTTAGCTCATTTCCTTCCCAACAATACAATGCCATTCTGATGCAGTAGAGCCCTTTTTAAAGGAAAAGCTCAAAATCGGAAACCACACCAGTGATTTGTCTTTTTCAAAAAAATGTAGTGTTACTATTTTAGTCTTTTCTGGAAGCACATTATATAGGAGTTGGGCAAGTTAAGTCTGAGGCAGCAGTTGATAATAACAGGAGCAAAGAAAGAAATGAGGAACATGTCTCCTTTGAAAGCAACATAGAGAAGGCTGAACTGTTTCATGACATTTATTGTGAAGCAGATTGGGAGAATAATGGAGAAGAATCTGAGATCAGCACCCTGAAAGGCACTGAAAGAGAACTCTGGGTAACTTCGTGGGTCAACTACAAAAAGGGGGCTACAGCATTGGAAGTTGGGCTATAGAATAAAACACTGGATTGTGGGAAGGCATCTCATTCAAGTGTCCAGGCTGAAACACCAAAAAGGGAAGGGGGGGGGAGAGAGACGGAGGGTGAGGGAGAGAGGGGGGTATTTTCTATTTACAACACATTTTTCCCTTTCTCTAACACTTCATCCAGACAATTATGGACATTTCCAGATGACAGGCTGTTCCATCATCCTTTTTTCTCTTTATTTCAAAATTAGAATAAAGCAGGGCTTTTCATACCAGTTCACTCATCAAGACACTAGAAACATATGGCTAATCTGACCAGATCTGGTAGCAGTTGATAAATTTTCATTCCTGCCCACCAAGGTAAGCAAGATACATCACAGCCATTCAGTGCTCATCTTCTGGCATGTAGTTCCCCATCTCTGTTTTATATTCATAAACAAATCCCTTCCCCCCCAAAAGAAAATAAATTAAGTATCCCATCTTTCTATAACAGTGGCATATTGGGGGACTGGATGGGATGAAACAAGCTCCAACTCAACCCTAGCAAAGCAGAATTGCTATGGGTTCTTGGACCCTGTGGAGACAAGGATTTTCTATCTTTAGTTGCAGATGGGTTAGACCCTGTGGACAATCCAAGGGTCCTCCTAGACTCATGGCTCCTGCAGTTGGTAGCCATGGCTAAGAGAGACTTTGTACACTTCACATGGTGTGTCAGTTACATTCATTGTCAGACCTAGAGGCCCTGTTAATAGTAACTCAAGCCCTTGTAACCTGTCATTTAGGTACTGCAAACGTGCTCTGCATGGGGCTGCCCCTGAAGAAGATTCAAAAGCTTCAACTAATGCAGCTGCATGGGTAATAAAAGATGCTAAATATACAACACACACATAACACCACTTCTGGATGAGCTGCATTGGTTACTGGTATGTTCTTGGGTGCAATTTAAGTTGCTGGTTGTCATCTTTAAAGCCCTACATGGTTTGGGACCGGGTTACCCAAAGGGTCACCTATTTCCAAGAATCTCTACCCAAATTTGGTATATTTACACAACTTTTTTAAGCCTGTCTTTTTACTGGTTGCAGGGGGCATCGTATGTGTGTGAAAAATCCAGTCCTTTCTGATCATCTCTCACTTGGCTTAACCATTGATATACCTGTTGTACATCCTGATAACAAATGGTGAACCAGTCAGGATTTATAGGAGTTTGCCCTTCTCATTGTATACAGAATGTGGAAACTGTGACCAGTGAACATAAAGGTATATATGTACCAGTAGCTCCACAGAGTGACCAATAGGAAGGCAGACATTGCCTTAATAAAATTAAGTGCAAATATAAATTGGAAACCATGGAGCAGATGAGACAAGGAAGCTCAATTGCAAGCTGCCATCCATGCTGGGACAGGGCAAGGTGAAGCTGATGTGATCTGTTCAAGCCTCTCAATGAGACTGCTGAAGCATTGCTGCCCATGCTTAACAATTTATATGGAAGAACCCAAAGTCACACCAATCTCCATTCATTCATTCATTCTATTGCTTGAGTAGTAGTGATTTTGAGTGGTTGATATTGAACAAGCACGAGGCAAAGCATAATAATTTCCAGAGGACTTTGGAGACATCATGAAAGTTTTGAGTGCCAGAGCAGTAATGGAGGGCCTTCTGTACTTCTGTGGCTTTCAGGATTTACATCCAATGATTTGCTTGTAGCTGTGATGAGCAATTGCAGTAAGCCTCTTTTAAGTAAATGCCTAAAGTATGTATAGATACCCATCAAGTCTTCCCCAAGACACAAAAGACAACTCTGCAATCACATGAAGGAAACACTTATGACCCTCAGGACCAGAGTACCAAGACTAAGGAAAAACCAGTTACAGGGATTCATTATTAATTGTATCTTGCATATTCCTGTCCACATCTCCTTCCAAGGATTTGTTAATATTTCTAGAAATAAATTATATAGGGAAAAAGATAATTGCATATCATCAAAAGTACTATGATGTGGCCCTCAAAGAAAAATGAAGGATCTGTGCCTAGGCATGCATGACAAAAAATGGACTCCTGGCCAAAGTGAGCTTTTCATTTTGAGCTTTTCAACGTTCTGAACAAGTCAGGATGTCAATACTTTTAAGACTGTATTTTTGTAATATTTTCTATATATTTTTCCTGTTAGCCATGTTGAACACGTTTTTTTCAAATGCAATTAATAACAGCTAAGTAATTTTTTTTTCTCAAAACACATAAATTTGGGCAGAATCTCACAAGCAGTGAAACTCTTATATGTTATAAACCCCAGACAACCAATTTTCCTACCGTGTAGATACTATATAAGCAAACTGCTAAAGAAACTGAGCTGAAAAGAACTCTAATAATTATGTCTGAAAAGTTAATTATTTGGGCAAGGTAACAAATTGATCGACTTAAGAAATACTTTTTACCTGTGATCCTGTGGAGTACCGTCCAGGAGTTCGTGACCCAGAAGTTTTTCCTGAGCCGATGGAGTTCTCTGTACTTTTCCCACTACAACAATGTGTACGCAGGCATTTCCCATATTCTTTACGTACCTGACAAATTAAATTGTGATATTTATTAGCAGGAAATCCATTCTTCAATTTTGAAAATGATTTTGTATTGGGAAATTGATTCAACTATAATTGTTTCTGCATATCTATTAGGGCTGCTACTGTCATATTTTAAAATATATAATAGTTGCTATGAAGGTGTTCAATTAAAAATCCAGACTTTTCAAGGAGTAATAAGAAATAACATTAGGTATTTTGGAGGTACAAAAGGAAAGTTTATCTATCTAATTCAGAAATTTCCATTTTCCTCTGCCAATATGCTCCACATCTTTGCATTTATGGTTCATTCATTCATATAATCATCTTTCAACATAGATAAGTACAAGATGATTGAATTTTTTAAACTTTAAAATGTAAACCAGCAAACTTAAGAGCAGGAGAAAACATAAAGCAGAGCAAATCCATCTAAAACTTCTTCAGTATAAACTGGAATAGGACAATGTATCCTATCAATGGCTGCATAGCTCAGAAGAAATGTAATCAGTACCAGGTTCACACATATTTCTTGCCAACTCTATTCCATTTAAT
Source organism: Natrix helvetica (assembly GCF_964273705.1). NCBI lineage: Eukaryota > Metazoa > Chordata > Lepidosauria > Squamata > Natricidae > Natrix > Natrix helvetica. The sequence goes on along the minus strand of NC_138552.1, from coordinate 112,862,540 downwards.
TTCTCAGCAAATCATTACTTGTAATATAGCCACTAAGATGCAGATATTTTTTATAATTTACATTTTTAATCAATTTACATGAAAACCCCTATATTCTATTAATTGCTAAGTCAATATTTATTTGCATTTAGCCAAAGTCTATTGTAGTAGAAAGGTGTAAATACAGGGGGAAAAACAGAGCATAAATTGGGAAATGAAAACAAACCCCACTTAAATAATTTCTTATGTGTTTTAGTTACTTTCAGTTGCTTCTTGAATATTCAATATGAATAGAGAAGTAGAATTAATAACCAATTCAACCAATCAATCCTTAATAAAATAAATCAACTGCATTTCCAGACAAATACAGCTTTCTTGTTATTAATGCAAGCCATACAAAATATTTCTCAAACACTTTTAACTCAAATTCCATTCCATGAGGCCATTTCACTGCTGGCTAAACTGTAATAAGAAATTTCTTCTTGATTAAAAATGTTTCAGCTGAATTTTGTGCTAGTTGCAGATTGCTACTCAGAAGGACTTCATTTACTGGTTTATTAGTATTCTACCTTTCTTTTCCTACAATAAACAAAATGACTTATGATAAATGATTTGAGACCAGTATGAGGATGTGAGAGAGTAGTTCAATTAAAAAATTCAGAAAGATCATTACTCATACATTTCATTATTTTCACTTTCTTTATTAAAATACTAAGATTATGGTTATATCTATTAACTGACATCTATTAAGAAATCTATAAGTGAAATGCAGCAATGAAAAGATAGATTTTGTTTAAAAGAACATGAACAATGAAAAAGGAGGAGAAGTTGCACTGATTATTAAGAAATATTTCCAGCTTCTTAGAATTAAAGACCAAGAGAAACTGGGTAGTTAGATATTGATGACATAATCACATGCTTACAAGAACTCACCAAAATAAGTATTAACATTCAATCCAGGTAAAATAATGCCCATGAGATCACAGAAGCATCCAGACTCCTACTAAGCTAAATATACTAATCATTTTTAATTCACCATATGCTAGAGAAGTTTACTTGTCTAAGATTGGAAGGTTCCTGCTTCCCATTCAGATCAAGGATCAGTATTGTATAATGCTTTCTCTTCAGTGGTGGCTAGACATTTTCTGCCAGAAAGCCTTTATATCCAGTTACTCACTTCTGAAGTATAATGCTTCAGATTCTGGAAATTCTATTTAGCTATTTTGCATTACTTTTCTCAATTGGACTTTAAAGATATCGAAGGGGAAAATATTTAGCTAACATATACTGTAATTTGGCATCTCAATGCCACCTAAAATGTGACCTTAGTGTCATTAGATGTATAAATACTTACAGAGTTTAACTGGTCCCTTTTTTTAAAAAAGTTAGAATTGTGTCAAGCGCAAATTCCACACACATGTTCTACCCGGAAGTGTCCCAATTGTGTCCCTACAATCTCAGAAAGGTGTCCAAAATGAAATCCCTAATTTCTGAGCTCAAAATAAAATTTCTTTGAATTTGAAAGAATTCTAGAATACTTTCTAGTATAAAATATCAATTGATTTGATGAGATTCTTTTCTGAATTTGCTAAAATATCTTTACAAGACACCTGCTTAGCAGGAGAGGATGACCCATTACAACTCCCAGATTTTCAATGCTGGTACAAATTAAAGTATAAAGGGAGAGCTTCAAGAGCAACATCCCTGCGACCAATTCGCTCTCACAGAGAGGGACTCCTCCAGGTGCCGTCCACCAGGCAGTGTCAGAGGGCGGCGCCCAGGAATAGGGCCTTCTCTGTGATGGGCCCAGCCCTCTGGAATGACCTCCCCCCAGATATCAGGACAATGACCGATCTCCGCTCCTTCCGCACGAAACTCAAGACCCACCTGTTCCAACTAGCCGGCCTGGCTTAACTAGAACCTTCTAACCTCCCTGGCAATTTTAATATTTTAATCGTAAATTTTGGGGTTTTTAACTGTTTTAATTGTTTTAATTTATTGTTATTTATTTGAACCTAGTGGCTTCCATTTGTATTTGACTGTTAAATATTGATACCTCCTCCATGCCACACTTGTATTTTGATTTAATTGTATGTTGCCCCGAGTCCCTTTGCGGAGAGGGGGCGACTGATAAATCGAAACAAATAAAATAAATAAATAAATAAATAAATAAGGGGATTATGTATTCTTGCTAAGGAAGAATTGCAATGGCAGGGTGGGAAATCATATAAGAGGAATCATTTGCTTCATATACTGGCCATTACATTCAGATATAAAAATGTTCAGCTTGTACTGGTAAATGCTTATATTGCACCAAATACATCCCTTTATTATATGATATGATTACGGTCAATATAGTGAACTCCTAAATAATTTTTAAAATAATCATCATTGGCATTCAAAAGATAAAGATAATACTGCTGGTCTAAACTTATATTGCTGATTTTTAAATGTGATCTTCAAATTCTGGGAGGCAAGGATAATGATTATGTATACCCATCCAACCACCTTACATTAAAACATGTTAGATTTAATTTGTGTACCAAAAAGTAAATTTGATGTTCTCAGAGGTCATTATCTATCCAAGAGAGAGTCATCATCAGCCAGTGAGTGGGAACTTCCTTGTCTGTTTGGACTTAAGCTCATATAACATGGTTTATAACTAACTGAGAGATGAGCCAGAATAAAATAAAACAGTTAATATGGTCCAAAGTATGTCTACCAAGACAATGCTGTATAGTCTCAAATCAGAGAATGCTATCAGTTGGGTCTTAGCAGTCCACAGTCAGTGTTCTATGCATTCATAAATTTATGTCACATGTTGAGAAAAAACATCTATTAACCAAACTCTCCTCCAAAGGTTTCCTCATAGATAGATCTCCCAGGTTTGACAATGAATGTCATTTGATGAGAAAGCAATTGAAGACCCAGTTATGAGATTTGCTCAGAGGCATTCCTTTGTATATATAAGGCTAAGACGCTGTCTTTAAGAAGAGAATACAAAAAGCTTGTTAAATCAAAGAGGGTGGTGGTGGAAGCCATGCTGCTTCAAATTGCTCAGGACATGAGCTGTCAGCAAGAAGTCATAATTCAGCTATATTTTGGCACTCTGTAGCTGGGATCCTGAAAGAATGGAGATTCACATTCAATATACCAATCACGGCCGAGGATTGGGAAAATTATTATCATCACCTGTTCGCTTTCCGGAACCTGTTGAGAAACAGTTACTAAATAGCAATTTGCCACCTACTGAAACTATACCCCTCTGACCACCAGTATTAGAAAAACAACATTAAATTTATTACAAAAGGCATTAAGAGCAATAAATAAAGTCCCTGTTGAGGGCTTTCTACCAGCCAAGCTATTCAAAAAATACCCAACCATAAGCCCCTCCCTTGGTGGGTTTATTTATACATATAAATAGTATCTGCCATATCACAGTCAGGGGGAAGATGTAGTTCCTAAAAAGGATTCTAGCAATTACAGGCTTATGCATCTAATAGATATTGTGACTAAAATATATGCCAGGTTCCTCTTGAGAGTTGAGTTGGGTAGTTGACACGCGTACTGTACATTCTTGCAATAGAACAAGCTGGCTTCAGGCACGTTCAATGCACTAATATTTTGTCTTGAACCACCAAATATGTCAGTAAGGGGACACAGCTGATTGCTGCCTTTATAAACCTTAGTGCAGCATTTGAGTAAACAGAAAAATATTACAGGGGAAATTGAAATTAATTGTCCTCAATAGTTTACAAATACTGTAAAGAGTATATTGTAAACTGCTTCAGGGTGTGGTTTAGGGTTGAAGAAGTCATGACAAGGAGGATTGACTGTCTTACTTACAAAGGAGTAAGACAAGGGCGCATAGTTGCACTATTGCTATTCAATCTATATCTTAATGACTTACTGCGACTGATGAAAGATTCTGTACTACACATGACTAAGTTGACATACTGTATGTTGCTATACGTTGACAATATGATTTTTACTATTCTATTTTGGGTTGCATAGATTGTTAAGACTTGGCTACTACTGCCTTAATAATTCTTTGATTATTATTACATCAAAATAGAGATCATGTCTATTTGGTTTTTAAAAACACCATCTCAGCCATAGATGGCTATTAAATGGTGAGTCAACTGAGCAAGTCAACACATTTCCTTATGTAGATGGAGTCTTCTATGAGGCAGGTTCTTGACTCCCTTATCATCAAAGGAGTTCACCCAGAGAACTCAAATTCAATATTAAAAATTACAAAGCATTAGATTCAGATTCTATGCATGCAAAATCAACACTACCACTATGCTTTTATATGGAGATAAAGTTTGGCTTACAACACACGCCATTACCAGAACAAACACAAACACAATCAGAGCATCTGAGTAGTGATGCTAGTGTATTCTGAATAGCTGAACAGTGTATTTTGGGTGTGGCTAGAAGAACCTCACTTGCAGAGTTTAGACTTGAATTAGGAATTTAAACAATTTGTTCTTTGTCTAAAATCAGGCCATAAAATTATTGGGGGAAATCAAGGCTATGAAACTGAAGACCTCCAAAATTGTATTTAATAGAATAGGCAAAATCTCAATTAGGGACCTCTTCAATTGCACAACTGACAAATTATGGCCTCTCTGTTTCTTGCCTGACTTTTCCTAAGAGACAAAAGAAAAGATTTCTGCACAAAGAATTTTGGATATACTATAGATATTCTGAAAGACACTGCTATCCTCAGTAAGTTGGTGCATTGAAATGGATTAGCTGCTTAACATACCTTCCAAATTACTAAGTATTAAATACAGAATGCTCAAGAACCTTAGGGAAGTATTTACTTGAGTTTAGTTTACATACTAAACCTGTTAAAAAAAGGTTGATATGACAAGAGCAAACTCCACTGAATATTGTACTTCACTTTCTCCTTACGGTGGATCTATATTGTCTCTGGTTTTCCTTTTACTTCAAACATACCATTTTTATTTATTTATTTTGGTATCTCTCCTAAGTTTCAACTCATTCTGAGCTTTAGTTTAGCTGATAGAGATCCTTTCTAGAAATTGCCTTGTAATCATCCCTGTTTCTATTTGGCTAAGCATGTCCTTTTTGCTTTTCAACATTTTAGAAAATTCTGCATGTATCCAACCTGGATTCTTTAGTTTCCCACCCAATTTTTTTCTTCTTATGGGAATAGTTTCTGATGGCTTCTTCAATATCCCATTTTATATCTCATCTCCTATCCTTCCTGGATGCTTTCCTTTTTTAGGATTTCAATGCACTGGATCTCACCTACATTTCCCCTGAGTAACTCAAAATCTAGTTTTCTGGAGTTCAGTATGCAGGTCTGATTTTTTTCAGTTCTTCCTCCTCCTGGATATGATATATCCAAGGGTAACACAATTAATTTTTTGAAAGGTGCCAATCAGCTTCACTATTTAACAGAACAGGTTAGTTAACAGAATAACAGAGTTGTAAGGGACCATATTAACAAGCAGAAGATCCTAAACTATTTCAGATAAATAGCCGTCCAATCTCATCTTAAACACCTCCAGTGATGGATTATCCATACTTTCTGAAGGCAAGCATTCCACTGGTTAATTGTTTTCACTGTTGGGAAAATTGTCCTTAGTTCTAGCTTGGTTCTTTCCTTGATTAGTTTTCATCCACTGCTTCTTGTTCTGCCTTCTGATGCTGTAGGCTAAACACTTCTCTTCTTCCTTCTTTTCACTAGACTAGACATACCCAATTTCTTCATATGTTTTAGCTTCCAGCCCCCTAATCATCTTTGTTGCTCTTCTGTGACCTCTTTCCAGAGTATCAACATTTTTTTTACATAATGGTGACCAAAACTGGATGCAGTTTGGTCTTACCAAGATATTATAAAATGTTACTAACACTTCATGTGATCCTATCCCTCTGTTAATGCAGTCTAGGATTGTATTGGCTCATATTTAAGTGATTGTCCACTAGGACTCCACAATCCCTCTCACAGTTACTGCTATTGAACCAGATACCACCTATTCTATATTGCACATTTTGGATTTTTTTTATTTGCCTAAGTATAAAACCTTACTTTTCTCACCACTGAATTTCATTTTGTTAGATAGAGCCTAGTGTTCAAGTCTGTTGAGATCCTTCTCAATCTTGAGCCTCTATTTTGAGATGTTGGCTATTCATGCCAGCTTGGTGTCATCTGCAAATCTGATGAGTTCCCCTTCTAAATAGTTCATGAAGATATTGAAGAGTACTGGACCTAAGACAGAATCTTGGGGTTTCCCACTGCTTCGTTCCTTCCATGTAGATGTAGTTCCATTAAGGATTACACGTTGAATGTGGTTTGTCTGCCAGTTACAAATCCATCTGGTGGTGATGCTACCTATCCCACATTTTTCTAACTTACTAAGAAGTAGTTAGTGGTCCACTTTGTCAAATGCCTTACCAAACTCCAATTATACTATGTCCACTTTATTTCACTGTACTAATTCAGTCACAGAATGAAATAAGATTTATTTGGCACAATCTTTTTTTTTGTCAAACCCATGTTGGCTATAAGTTTGCTTGCTTCTAGGTGTTTGCAGTTTTATTTCTTGATTATCTTTTCCAGGATTTTCCCAGATACTGATGTCAGGCTGATTGGTCTGCAATTTCCTGGATCCATTTCCCCCCTTTTTTGAAAATGAGAACCATATTGTTCTTTTTCAGTCCTCTGATAGTTCCCTTGTGCTCTAGGATCTTTGAACAATATAGTTCAGTAATTCTGAGATCATGTCTGCCAGCTCCTTCAGAACTCTGGGTAAGCCATCTGGTCCTGGTGATTTGAATTCATCTATAAAGTCAGGTGTTCTCTTACCATTTTCTTGCCTGTTATAATTTGTATTTTATGGTTTTGTTTTTGGTAAGTTTGGTTATTTTTTCTTTTTGCATATAAGACAGATACAAAGAATGAATTAAGCAACTCTGCTTTCTCCTGCTGCCCACATTTCCTTGACATCTTCTTCTGTTAGTGGACCAATTGTTTCCTTGACCTTTTTCTTGTTTGTTACATGTTGAAAGAAACTTTTAAAATTATTTTTGACATTTGCTGCAAACCTTAGTTCATTTTGAGCCTTAGATTTCCTGACTTCATCTTTGCAGATTCAGGCTATATGCTGGTATTCTGCCTTAGTTATGAATCCCTCTTTCCATTTTTTATACATCTTTCTTTTGTCTTTTAGTTTATCATAGAGTTTTTTATACAACCATGCTGGTTTTATCTTGAATTTCTTACTTTTCTTTTTCAGCAGTATTGTGGTGCTCTGGGCTTTTATAACCACATTTTTCAGAGTTTCCAAAATTTCTTGAGTTATTTTCATCTTTAAGATTTTAATCCATGGAATCCTTCCCAAGCTCAAAGTTTGTTGAAATCAGCTCTTTTAAAGTCTAATATACCAGTTTGATTTTGTTCTATTATGTGTGTCTGCATTATATTGAATTCAAATGTGACATGGTCACTCTCCACCAAGGTTCCTGCAACTTCAACCCCCTCTATCATTTTATCTCTTTTGGTCATGATTAAATCCAATATAGCTGACCCTTTAGTTCCCTCTACTTTTTGGATGACAAAGTTGTCAGCTAGGCTCATAAGGAACCTATTTGATCTCCCACTTCATGCAGAGTCTGTTTCCCAGTTGATGTCACGGTAGTTAAAGTTCCCCATTACTATTGTGGCATGTTTCCTACATACATTATTACCTGGTTAGCAAAAAGTTCCTTTATTTCTTCTGCTTGGTCAGTTGGCCTGCAATATACACCCATGGAAATGTTATTCTTTCCCCCCCTTTTATATGAATCCTTATGCAAGGGGTAAAAGTGTAGTGATTTTTTTTTTACATATAATGCAACTTCACCTTCTCTTTTGTTAGGTCTGTCTCCATTCTATCTATTTTGCAGGTCATTGTCCATGTTGCTTGGATCCTTCCCTATGAATTATCCTAGCCAAACTCCCACAGATATATTCACTATTTGCTTCCTGTGGTGTATTGAGCACAGAGAAATTCTAGATGAAGACTAGATTGGACTGAAAGAAGAAGATAGGTAAAAAGAAAAAGAAAAGGGTACACACTCCAAAAGAGTTTCCCCCTTAAACTCCCTTGCTAATCTCCCTGCTAAAACCCTGCTTCCAACCACACTTGTCTCATCATGTCATTTTAAGTTTTTGCTTTTTCTTTTCTTCACTACCTGGATTGACCATCTCAATGTGCATTATTCTGTGGGGATATTGCTATTCCAGGAAGCATTGAAGAAATATTTCTAATCCTCTAAAGTTTCCATGCTGCTATATGGTATGTTGCCAAGAATTTTAAGGCCCTGGATGGCACTTCATCACTTGCTGCTTGCTTACAGTGAATTACATTTGCCATTTTAAAGTCCCTTTCCCAGGCTGGAAAGATTAATTTTGGAGATGTATGCCATATTGCTCATCTGTAATTCCAGGTGGTTTATGAATATATTAAAAAGCAATCTCACTGCAAATCCTTTGGAGACCTCACTTTGGATACTTCCTCCTCATGAAAATCATCCATTAATTCCTTCTTTCTGTTACCTGTCTTTAATCAGTTAGCAATCTATTAAAGGACTTCAATGAATCAAAGAGTTAGAAAGAACCCACAAGCCACTGAGTTCAGTTACTCAGAAATTAAACCTCTCCTTTTATCCCAATGGTGTTAAATTTACTCTACAGTCTTAGTGAAAGACTCTGTCAAAGTCTTTTTGAAGCCTAAACCTTGAATCACTGGAACAACTTGGAAACAACTAATTCAAATTCCAATGGATAAAGTTAAGCTATGTAGATCACACCTATTTATATATCCAGTTTTAAATGCTGTGAAGTAAGATTAACATTAGAAAAACTCTTTGTTGTTTAACAAGATGTGACTTTCTGTATGCTTACTTATTTTATAAATAATAATTTATCCAGGATATGTTAAAATTCTCTGGCCTATAATTTTCTGTATTTACCTATACAAAAGATGGATCTACAATTTTAAAGAAAATTGGGACTAAAGGTAAAGGTAAAGATTTCCCTTGCACATATGTGCTAGTCATTCCCGACTCTAGGGGGTGGTGCTCATCTCTGTTTCAAAGCCAAAGAGCCAGCGCTGTCTGAAGACATCTCCGTGATCATGTGGCCGGCATGACTAAATGCTGAAGGTACACGGAACGCTGTTACCTTCCCACCAAGGTACTTGCATTTTACTTGCTTTCGAACTGTTTCCCAGCAATCTACTTGCATTTTTACATGCTTTCGAACTGCTTGGTTGGCAGAAGCTGAGACAAGTAATGGGAGCTCACTCCATTACGCGGCGCTAGGGATTCGAACTGCCGAACTGCCAGCCTTTCTGATTGACAACTCAGTGTCTTAGCCACTGAGTCACTGCATCCTCAAAAAGTGGGGCTACTTAGTCTCAAAAGACATAGTTCAAAATGTATTTTTCACCCCAAGTTCTATATTTTAATGTATACCAATATTATGTTCAATGAAATGCAAGTTCCTTTGGCTGATCTTTGATCCTAATAAAATGAAACTGAAAATTTATGTTGTTTGATGGCTAACAAAATCCCCGGTCTACATTTATCTGGATGGAGCAGATGAAACCAGCTGAGATGGATTGTGCTGATTGAGAGGGACTGGGCCAAGGTCATCCAGCTGGCTTTCATGGCTAAAGCAGCACTGGAACTCACAGTCTCCTGGTTTCTAGCCTAGTACCTTCACAACTATACCAAATTGGTTTTCTCTTATCAGAAAAGCTTCTGCCACAAAAACCAGGTCAACACCCTACCTCCTGAAAAATTGCAGATTTTAGTGCCACATTGCTGCCAAAGTAAAATCAATTGGAATATTACTATTCGGAGAGAAATTCAGAGGGATTATTTTTAAAATGTATTTCTAAATAATGTACATTTAATGAAATGTTCCATGATCATTAATGACTACTCTTTTTTAATCATAGGTTCCATTAGATGTCAGGCAAACCAATTAAAAGCAAAAGTGCAACAAATGCAAAATATAAGACCCTGTATATATAACAAATGTTGTTGTTATTAGGCTATTAAGCACCTGGTTTGCTTTCTTTAAAAGATCCAACATCACCACCACCACCACCATCATCATCAAAATCAACATTGCATCATCCTTACCTTTTTTTGGAGAACACAATGGAAAATGAATATAAACATTCCCTGCAGAGAATTGAAAATGGTGAAGAGGTACGCCATGATCACCGTGCTTTCATTAATATACATAAGTCCAAAGGCCCAGGTGAGTCCCAATAGGCAGAGGAGAGCTATTGCACCTATAACCCATGACCTGTCAAGGAAAGAAGGAAGAAAGGAAGAAAGAAAGAAAGAAAAAAGAAAGGACAGAAAAGAAGTGTATTTGACTGATAAAGAAAACAATTCAATGAACACAACAGTATTTTAGATTATTTTCTGATGAAAAGAAAGGCAGAATGTGAATATTTGTGAGAAATGAATTTTTGAATTCAATGCAGTTTATTATCAAATTCATAATCTGAAGAAAATATATAGATGGAAAATGTCATGAGCATGAAAATGCCTCTCTAGAAAAACAGGCTTGTAGCAAATGTTTTTGAGTAAAGCAGTGTAGATGTAATAAAATATAGAGATATATGACACTGTAGAGGAAAATAAAAAAAATATTTTAAATTTGCCTCCTTCCCTTACATGCCTAATTTTTAAAGCTTCATCATATTGATCCTACATAAACCACTCTGGGAAAAAAAAACAAGGACAGTTAACAGAACAACAGTCCTATTATTTTTAAAAAGTGCAATGGTGAAACACTAGCAGATGGCTTTATACATTTTGTATATTTTCTGCAGTTAGCTGACTCCAAAATTCTTTGCATAATGTATTTTCAAATGAATTGTATATTGAATAACCTGAACCAAAATTTAAATACAACGTAGACAGCTTTCAAAATAAATTTTGTCCAACTGTTTTGTTGTAAGCATTGCTTGTTTTTAAAAAGAAACTCCAAACTAGTGTATTATTAACTATTAATAAGTACTGATTTTCTAGATCCACTTCAGTCTATGTTCTGTTCTGGCCTAATTATAAGAGAATAATCCCTTGGCTAATGTGATGGATTACTTTCCCATGAAAGGAACATAATCAGTATGGACATGGTATGGACAAACCAACAACTGCTGTCCATGGTACCAAAATGACAAAATAAGTGTCACGATGTTATAGTGTAATATCTGCCCTTTTTTTCTTGTGTCTACATGAAAGTTACGTATCAATGTAACAGCACACACCATGTAATGGGCAAAATTTGCATTGTTATATTGTAATGTACGATTCATCATTCATCACCTCCCTTTTCCATTCTGAAAATGCTTTCCATCAGTTCTCCTGTGGTATTTTTCTGCTACCATTGATTTCAGTGTCAACCTGTATTGGTTTTATGGATTAGGAACTGCTGGAGTGCTGTTATGTACTCCCAGCCCTGCACCTGTCCTGGAGCAAAGCATTGGGATACAGTACTGTAGTTTGGCCTCCCAACAGTCTTTCTATGGAATGACTCAATTTACTTACAGTGCCATCTATAATATCTATGAAGTGGCTTGATACGGTAATGAGAACATTTAGGGTGAGGTGTCATCCCAGCTCTATTACTTGGTGACCACAGAATCAGGACAGGCCATGTAAATCTTAAATTGTTGCTTGAATGCAATAGTGGAAAACAGATAAGGGCTACATCAATAGAACACAAGTGTTGTGGATCAGTGGCTCCTGGGTAGGAATAGGAATTAAGGGTATTCCCTATTCTGGATGGAACTGTAGACCCCTGGAGGAACAGGTTCATATTCTGAAGGGCTTCCTAAATCTGTCATTGCTGCTCAATCACAGGTGATCTTTGTGAATCCCATTGCTGAATAAAAATAGATTGGCTACACAGATTCAGGCATCAGTAACTTAAAAACTCACTTTTCGGAATTTCTAGAGCTTTCCTTTGGAATATTTTAGAACCTACAGTTCATCAACTAGGCTCCTGAATAGGGAACATTATCACGCATGTATCTCTGCGCTGGTTGCCAGCCTAGTTCTCATCCAGAGAACTGGTATTACTAAACTGAAACAGTTGTCTTCAATTAATTTTTTCTCCAGGTACCAACAATACAATTCTCCAGTGAGGCCTTGTTCTCTGCTCTGCAACCTGCAGCTTGACAGTTGGTGGAGGTTTTCTTACAAGGCACCTGTTCCCTGAAATCTTTTATGATGCTGAGCCCTGTTTTTTAGGCATCTTTGAAACAGTTGGCTTTATATGTTTGATTTCCATAGCCATTAACTCCATTAATTTCTGGAGAGGGGCTGGATTGTTTCTATTCTATTTCTACAGTATTCTGTTTATGATCTATTTAATTTCATACTTGTCTACTTATTGAAAACATTTCAGGTTTTCAGAATATGAAGCGTATTAATAACACAAAAGTAAATAAACAAGTATTCAGTGTTTATCACTACAAAATTCAAAGTAAGATTTTCTAGGGACATACTTAAAAGGTCTCTAAATACTCTTGGGAAGAATTTAGAAAGTTTGAGTCCCTATACCACGTGGGTCAAACTTGTGCCATCGTATTGCCGTCATGTGATGCATCTGCGGAGCTGGGTGGACATGGCCTACATGTGATGCATCTGGCCAGCGGACTGCGAGTTTGACACCCCTGCCCTACACCAATTCCATTATTTAGAAAAACTGTCTCTAAAGGAACGAAAAAGATCAGGAAAATAATTGTGACAGAAAAGTAGTAGTGGGAAGTGAACTACCATTTTCCTTGATAGAATTTGGGTTACAAAATATTATATGACTTGGAATATTGTAGGTATTTCGACCCAGATTAATCGGATAATTTGTAAGAGTTTTTTTTTAACTATAGGAGATTGCAGTGTATAAATTGTGGATTAGCCTGATTCAGGATTGTTCCATTCTGCATAGAGGAAAATACTTCAAGTCTACAGCAGGTCATTTAAGTGAACATACAAAGCATTCCCTTATTAGCAAGTAGGTGCATGGAGTGGGAAACTACCAGGAATATTGTGTTTGCCTCATTTTGGCTGTGTTCCCAGGTGAATTTATCTTTATGCATCAATTTTGGTATTTTCCTAAGAAGTCTCAGAATTTCACAGAGCTGATTATACAGTAATAGTTACTAGATCAACTTAGAAACCCGAAATATGTTTGATTAACACCAAAGTTATTCAATATCTTCATTGGATTAGAAGTGAAAGAAGTAGGAGCAAAAGGACTGCAGGTGCAGCAAAAGCAATTTAAAATGTATATTATTAATAGATAACGAAGTACGGTAATAGTGAGAGAACTCAGATGCAAGAATTGGCATTACTGGAACTGTTATAGACCCATGTGGTTTGAAATTATGTCGAACAATCATAAAATTATGCAAAAGTTCAGATGCCCATTAGGTGCCATCTATGATTCTGTACTGCCAATTAGCGACTGTTCAGATTTTTGCAACCCAGATATGAGAGACTTATATATGCAAGCTAATATTTTTTTCTGTTTGGAAGTTCAGGGCAAATATAAGGAGTTATCAAGAAATATTTGATTATTCCAGGAATAGTAATCCTGAAATATCATGAAAAGTAAAGGAAAACAAACTTCTACCCAGCAGATACTATCTTATAAAGAAAGAAGAAATCCAGAAACACAGGAATTAAATTTTGTACAAGAAAATTTTCAAAAGAACTATAAGGTCATTTACATACCTTAAATTAAGTTAATATTTTTCATGAAAAACCTCCAGTTATTTTATTAAAAATTGATGAGTGTCAGAAAGTTTGAATCACCCAGCAGTTTTGGAAATTCCTGCTTCTAAGTCCTGCAGATGTGAGAACTGATTGTGGAATTTTCTTCCCCAGAAACTTTTGATATTAGGAGGCTTGTTGGAAAGCCAACTGGAAACAGAATTGTTATAGGAAATGAAAATCCAGATAGGTGCTTTCCATGTGACCATAGGATCAAAGACATTGCAATTTTTTTTTTAAAAATGATCTGTGTTGCTACTGCAAATAAGAATGATTTCAGTTTTGTCTTCAGAAAATGGGATCAATATTTTTGCCCAGGAAAAACTTGATTTGTGGACGTGCTTGCTTTCATCTAAGAAGATAGAAGCCTGCAGAAAATGTTGAGGCCTGTATAAGTTGGCCTCTTCATGGACTGTTGCTTTCTGGTGGTAAAATAGCTTGTATAAATGAGACTGTGAGCTATACTGCCAAAGCTGTATACTCCCAGAAGGCTTATTCATAATTGACAAGGGATCAGAGTGAATAAGATCCACTGGAGGATGGAAGTAATTCACTTTAGTAATCTGTCAAGAAAATAAATGTGTATTTAACAACTAGGTTAATGTCAACATGATATTGGAAGATGATTGCCCAGAGACAGGAAGTTTCCAGAGGGCTATAAGGGAAAAAAATGCAACTAGGAGAGTGGCACTGTTCCTTTTGGATTAAACCTGAAAAGATACCTTGCTGCCAATATGACCAAAAATAAAAGTTTGATGTTGCAAATTATTTGTACCATCATTATAGCCATGAACCTGGATAAACCTTATGCCATTAAATGCCAAAACGGAAGTTTGATATTCTAGAACTCACTGAAAAGAAATACAGTAAAATAGGTCACTTAACATGCAAAGACCATCAAATCTTCTGACAAGAAAATCATAGAAGAAATAAAGTAGCCATCAAAGGGTGTCAAAGGGTTGGATACAACTCTACAAAGTGATAGAATGATCTTGATTCTGGTCCAAGACAAGCCAATCAATATTACTGATCCAGATCTATGCTCCACCCACAGATACAGAGGAAGTGGAAGATTCCAACGGAATATAAAACTTATAGGAAAATGGAATGCTAAAGTTGGAAATCAAATGATAATGAAAAGTAAAATATTTGGCCATGGTATATAAAATGAAAGAAATATATTTTTGGAATTGTGCCTAGAAAATTCAGTGTTTATCACAAATACCGTCTTCCAACAACCTAAAAGATTACACTAAATATGGGCATCATCATATGGCCACCATAATTAATTAATTAATTATATACACTGCAAAGCAAGATGGGAAAACTACTAACTTATCAATTGACGGTGGCTTAGATCATGAACTTCTTGCAGAATTGACATTAAAAAAAACATTATCAGTCAAACCTAACATGACCTCAGGAATATTTAATATGTAGTGGTTATGAATGTATTTATTTGATTTAACTTGATATTTAGGGTGCCTAAATAATTCTGCTCTGAAATTTATGAGATTATTAAAGATAAGGCAAACAAAAACATTCCAAAATAGAAAAGCAAAAGAAAGTGAAATAACTATCAGCTGTTCTGCTGAATATAGCTGAAAAACAGGAGAAAAGCAATAGGCAACAAAGAAGAGGAAAATTTATGCAACTAAATGCAGAGTTTCTGAGAACAGCAAGATAAGACAATAAATTATATGTAAATCAATAGTGCAAGGAAAATAAAGATAACAATTGAATGGGATTTATATGTGAAAAGTACAGCAACGGAGGGAAACTTTTATGCAAAAATAGGTACAATAAAAAACAAAGGCAAAGATTTACTGGGAAATTTTTTTTTAAAGAGGAGATGCTATAAAAATAAAAAAGAACTATACAGAACAAATATTCAAATCACGAATACATATGAAAGTTAAAGTTTTATCCCTGAACTAGACCCAGATCTTCTAGAAAAAGACTGGAAAGTGAAGGTAAGTATGAGAAAACATCACTAATAATGAGAAGGCAAGAATTGGTGAAATACCAGCAGAACAATATTACAGTAGTATGAGGTTTTGCTTGTGGTTTATAGACAGGTATGGAAAAGACAAAGAGACTTGGAAAGATTGCTTTATATTCAAAATGGGCAGTACTAAAGAATGTGCAAACTATAAATCAATTGCACTTAGCTCACATGCTAGCAAGATAATATTCCATATCTTTCAATCCAAATTTTATTAATATATGGAATGTGTATAAGCTGGATTCAGAAAAGGCAAAGACACTTGAAATTGCAAAGTTAATATATAACAGAAAATGGAAAAGGCCAGGATGCATTTTTTTCAAGATGATATAGCAGAGCTGAAGCCTTTGATCCGGAATCATTCCAGCTATACACAAGTCTCAGGTCATTGATTCCCCTGATATAATTCAAAATATTTGGCCTAATTAGCAACAAGATGCTAAGGGCTTCTTTGGATTCTAAGACATTACCTTTGTATTGCATATTATCCATGGAAAACAGCTATAGTAGCAGATACTTTTTGTGATAATCAGTAGTGTTATCTGATTCAAGCTTAATATGACTTTTGGAATCAATGAAGCAGAATTGCCTGCCTCAAAGACTATTTCTGATCACTTTTTTTTCAACATATTACTTCTGCTGACTCAGAGCCACAGGCAATAGTAGACTTCATATAAGACATTCACACAGCATGCCCATTAGATTTAACCTATTCTTTTCAGAGAGAATGTACAACATTACAGATATTAATTCTCTATGTTGACAGAATTGTTATGGTTGTGCTGCAATTTGGCACAAAGTACTGAAGAAAAGATGAATTAAGCATCATTAAATGCACAGAATGTATAAAACGGTCTGCATAGTAGCCAAGTCAAATTCTTTAAATTTTTGTAGTTGGCTGGGTGGCTGGCTGGAATTCTTGCCAGAAGAACAAACTTTTCTAGTGAACAAAAACTCACTAATTGCTGCTCCAGTGCCAGGAATCTGGAAGAGAATTGAAGTTAATATTAACTCCAATTTAATATTTATGAATTTAGAGGCCAGAAGCATTTAGTTGATATAGACTGTAATTCCATCATTCTCAGACTTCCACTTCTGCCAATCTTATAGGTTTTACGCTCATCAATTGTTTTAGAAAACACACTTAATAATATGTTATGTAATATGTAATAATATGGTAACAATTAGATAAAAATGCCCTGATAAATTAATAACAGATAATACTTCACTGTTCATGGAGGAAAAGTTTGCATAATTTGCTTAGAAGTATAAATGTATTCATATGACAATCAGTATCAACTATTCACAAGGCAATAGGGAGATAGAAGTAAATAGTTCAAACCCATTTTATTATGTTAAAAATCCTCTTTCACCTATGCCCTGGGCCCACATAACTAATTATAGCTTCTGGTTTCATATGGATGTACATGGATGACCATGTGACAGCCGTGGCAAGGGGGGCGTTCCACCAGGTTCGCCTGGTGCGCCATTGCGCCCCCTATTGGACCAGGACGCCTTGCGCACAGTCACTCATGCACTGGTGATGTCTCGCCTGGACTACTGTAACGCTCTCTACATGGGGCTTCCCTTGAAATGCACTCGGAGACTGCAGTTGGTCCAGAATGCGGCCGCGCGGGTAATTATGGGGAGTACAAGGTACTCCCATGTGACACCTCTCCTGCGCGAGCTGCACTGGCTTCCTGTGGTCTATCGGGTGCGTTTCAATGTCTTGATAACGATCTTTAAAGCGCTCCATGGCTCAGGACCTAGATACCTGCGGGATCGTATTCTGCCCCATACATCCCTGCGACCAATTCGCTCACACAGAGAGGGACTTCTCCAGGTGCCGTCCACCAGACAGTGCCGGGGGGCGGCGCCTAGGAGCAGAGCCTTCTCTGTGGCGGG
Organism: Natrix helvetica; assembly: GCF_964273705.1. NCBI lineage: Eukaryota > Metazoa > Chordata > Lepidosauria > Squamata > Natricidae > Natrix > Natrix helvetica. Next base: position 112,844,830 of record NC_138552.1, on the reverse strand, counting down.
CCCAGCCCTGTGGAATGACCTCCCCCCGGATATTAGGATTACCTCTGACCTCCGCGCCTTCCGTGTAAAGCTCAAGACCCACCTATTCCAAGTAGCTGGCCTGGCTCAACCATAGTTTGATGATATCGCTCCTGACGGGTTTTTTAATTTTGTGATTTTATTTAGGGGATTTTAAACTGTGATTTTAATTGTTTCCATCCATCTGTCTACCTCCTCCACGTATATGTCTATTTTGTGTATGTATTGTCCATATTTGTATTTTATATTTTTTTTATTGTACGCCGCCCCGAGTCCTTCGGGAGAGGGTGTGGCTAACAAATAATTTATTATTATTATTATTATTATTATTATTATTATTATTATTATTATTATTATTATTATTATTATTATTATTATCTGAGAATAAACTGTACTCTAATTCTCCTGATTTTATTTTTTTAAAAAGTTTCTCTCATGCAAACATAGTCTGCATATTCCACTTTGATAATCATCATAGTTTGCAAGCTTTGTCAGAATCACAACCAAGATAACAAGTGTGAATGAGACTGTTAGAAAAGACAATTAGAAACAGAAACCACAGAGAAATAGAGTCAGATATCTTGATCTTATCAAAGCAAAAATAGGCACAATTTGCATGGGATAGACCTTGGGGGATTGGGCCGAAAAGTGCTGCCTAGGAAGTGGTCAAATAAGAGAGAGCATAGTCCAAAGTTGGATAGTGGGCAGGCTAGAGTTCAGAAGAGATCTTCTCTATATCTTGGTGCTAGAAGAGATGAGGAGAATTGTACTTTCAAACTTGCAAGATTAGGTTAATACCTTTAACCTTACAATTCAGTACAATTAGCTGATCATGTCGGGTTTTTTGGGTCAAATCTACGTGGTAAGGCTAACAGAATATAAACACTTGCAGCCTTACCTGAAGCTCCCATATTCACACAATTTTCAGAAACAGTATTAAGGGTCACAGATCAAAGGTCCTAGATCTATAAACATTTCATAAATTTCATTTTTTGTTGAAAGGAAGAGAACTGCTTGCAACTAGTAAATAGGAGAAACAGAAGCTCACATCTTACATAGAAAAGAAGATCCAGAAAAACCGAAATAGTAGTTAGCTGGTGTGAAAAGAACAGACAAAAAGCTGCACATTATATAGCAATGAAGGAGCAGGACAATAGTCCTCCAACAGCATATGTATTTTAGCCAGGCTAATCATCTGTGCATAAAGATTTAAATCTGAATAGATGATTTTGTTTGTTGACTATTTGTGTTCTTGTAGTAACAAGTTTGGATTTTTTTCCTCTTCACAAAATCATAAAATAGGAAGGATTTAGATCATTAAGCCCAGTGCAGGAAACCAGACTTAAGGCACTACTAGCTAAGGCTTCTCTTGAACCCATTTATTGATGGGAAACCTACCAACTGTCTAGGTACATGGTTCCATTCTCAGGCATACTGTATATAGACAGCCTATGAGATGGCACAAAATATTTTAGCACCACTTGTTCTGTCTCAACAGTCTAGCTCTTTCTGCCTCTTTACCTTTAATAGGGAATAAATTAAGGAAAATGATCCGTGGAATTCCTGATGGGGGGGGAGTGACATCACCAAGTGCTTTCCCTAATGCTTTCCTCAGCAGAGGGGGTGGGTTTTGACAAATGGTTAGACTCTCAGGCTTAGCCATCTATCAAACCTCCTCCATGAGATGGATGGAGGCTTCCTGCTTTCTACAGCTTTGCTGGGAACCCCCATTCACAGCATAGATGAACTCGGGTTGAGATGAAAGCTCTGTCACAGGGTTGTATCTTTAGAGAATGATTAGTAAGGCATTTTCCACTAGAGAGGATATTTGAATGAGCCTTCAAACTGGTCTCCCTGTTAGAAATTAGATATCACTTCTACTGTTTTATATTTTACCTTCCTGATGACATATTAGACTACATGAATGATAATGTGTTGCTCCACTGCCAGTGTGCATAATGGGAAAAAGGAGCAATCAATATGATGCTTTTTGTCATCATACTCTTATTAACCATGAAATAATTGGATTTTACACATTGTAATGCCTTGCAAACGACAGTCTCTGGAAGGGTAATTCCAGAAAACCTCATACATTGAATGATTTGTCACTGTAAGTCACAAGCCATTGAAACAGAAGCTCACACATATCTATGTTGTAAATTTATTAACTTGTAGCCAGGCTGCCATGGTTGTTTTTATTTCAATTATCTTTTAGCTGGCCAGAGTAATGCATTCTCTTGTAACGCCGTCAACTTCTGTTTAATAGCCAGAAAGATTTGGCAGGATCTCAATAGGGATATTTTGATTTGATTAAAATTGTTAAAGTTTAACCATAACAATAACATAACTTTTTATCTCTTTTTAGTTATAATTTATGACGATTGCTTATCAAAATATAGAGTTGACCTTGCGGAAGATATGTGAGAGTCATTAAGGGGGAAACAAAAAGGAAGGCATTATGGAGAGATTTTGAGAAAACCTGTCTAGTGTTTGTCATAGTCTAGCAACAGAAGAAGAGTGAGAAAGAAACTCAAAATAATCCCACCTTAGTTTGCTTAGTATGAGTAGGGACATAGAGAAGCCTGAACAGACTTTCAAGATTATGTTGCTGTATAAAAATAAATTAAACTTTCTGGGAATCCATGTGTTGTCTGTTTCTTATCTGTCCAACATCAACCTTCTTTACTAAAGATTTATTGCTAATAGTCTCAGAGATCTAACTGGTTTGTTTGAATTAAAAATGTTCATCCATTATTGCTACACTTAACTGATCTTTCTTTATTTCGTTTATATATCATGTTCATGTTTTAATCTTATGTAACTGTGTTTCTATGCCTTATGTTATTTAAGGCAGATCAATGACTGAAATAAAGTACTAATCTGATTAGCTGATTAGCTGAGCAAAGCAATAATGTAGTTTATATATTCTAAGGGTTAAGGTGGCTAATCATCTAAAGTAATTTTGATGTATTATTGAAAAGGATAAATGTAGGATAAAAATAATGAATAAGTATAATAATTTGTAATTAAGTAAATGAATTAGGAGAAGTTGCATAGTGAAACGTACTATTATGATGATGTTATTAGTTCTTGATGAATGTATTTTTTATGTACAGTGAGAGCATATGCACCAAAGACAAATTCCGTGTGTCCAATCACACTTGGCCAATAAAGAATTCTATTCTATTCTATTCTAAAAATTCATGAAAGATAATGATACAACAAAATGATTCCTAATCTTATTTTAGATTATTTTTATACAAAAATAGTTTTTTTTTGACTTGTCAATTTTTAGGAGAGATAAGAATTGCTTATAAAAATCACTCTTTGAGAGACTTCATGGGCACGTTCCTATAGTTTTCCTGACAACAGTATAGTAGTGCTTGATAGTGTCTCCTGCTACTGCTCCTCCTCTTTAAGTACTAGCCAAATCCAATCTTGGAAATCTTTTTGAACAAGTATGAACAAGGTCAGCTAGGCCATATAATACATTTGCTAAGAAAATGAATTGTGAATCAGGAATTTTCTAGTACGCATGACAACCATATTATGAATTTAGAAGTTGACGTGGAGCAAGACTCCATACATATTTGTTCTGGAGAAAAAATATGGAATTTTGAGAACATGTGATGTTCACAGGTAGGTCTTGTCAATTCACCAAATGACTGTTACAGTGGGCACAATTATTTTTAAAGCTTTTATACATTTAGAAGGCAAACTGGTTACAATCCTATCCTCATTCCTCATTTGTATGTTCTAACAAAGTCATACATGACCTGAGACATTCTGGTAAATAAAGGAGATCTGTTCATAGGCTTTTGTAAGATGCCAGTTTCCTAAAAATAAATATAACTAAGAATACATATGTACTGTCAAATAGGGGTGGGAGTTAGGTAGGATCAAGAAATGTATCCAGGGAACCACAATAGACATTCCAAAATTAGACAAGTATTTTCTTTCAACTTTAGCTTTTCCTCCAAAATATAAGGGCAATAATGGAATAGAATTATTGAAAGAAGTGTTAACTCAATCTATATTTTAAGGATCTTGTCCCATCGATGCTATTGGGAAAAAAATCCTTATCAGAGAAATGAACATTTCCCTAGGACAGTGGGTCTCAACCTTCCTAATGCCGTGACCCTTTAATACAGTTCCTCATTTGGTGACTCCCAACCATAAAATTATTTTATGTTTTCCGTATTTTTTCAAAAATAAGTGTTTTCCAATGGTCTTAGGCGACTCCTGTGAAAGGGTCATTCAACCCCCAAAGGGGTCCCGACCCACAGGTTGAGAACCACTGCCCTAGGACTACTTAGATCAGCCAAGGTAGAAGCTGAGGAAGTAGCTTTTTCCTTTTTTTTTTTGCTGCATTCTCCCTATTAATTGATTTTTTTTGGATAAGCATTTCCACTGACTTCTAGAATCCATGGTTCCAAACTAAACACATTCTATTTACCCAACTACCACTGGAATAATGGTAGTGGTTTCTGCTGGCGTAATGAGGCAACCTCCTGCAAAGAGAAAATCTGCTCTAGGAATTAAGACCCACCAGAACTTCTAATAACTTATTCATCTTACCCTCTATCAAAAAGCACTATAATTGTTCAACAACTCTTCCAAATGTTTTTTTTTTCTTTGAGGCTGCTATTGTTCCTAAAAATATATAGTAGAAAATCTTCCTCTTAATCTTTTGTTAAATGCAGGAGGGACGGATGATTGATTTAGGAAGTGTATAATCAAATCAGTAACAGATGTACATCAAGCAGGAAGTACATTATTAAAGATTTTCTCCATGTTGTGTGTCTGTGTGTAAAACTGATGCATGTAAAAGGTGCAGCTGATATTATTTTGTTATAAACTGGTATATTTTAACACTGGCTAACAATTATACATAATTAAGATTTGGAGTCTATACAGTAATCACAACCCAGTGTAATAGATTGCATCTCATAATTTTGTAAAAGAATGACAATGATGAGAATGAGAGAAAATAAAAGAACATAAATGACTCTTCACCAGAAGAACAAACTGAAAGTCCACTGTAAAGTAGCAGCACTTGCAAAGATAATACCACTGATTGCAGGATTTGGGGGGGTAGTGTGGTGCATTATCTAAGGCCCGTAATTAATATTTTCCTGTGTCTCTTAACATTCAGCTGTTCTAAACACAGGGGTGTTATTAGAAGTCTTCAGTTTTCCAAAAAAATGTAAATAAGAGATCTAAATGGTTTTGATTAATTATTTATTTCTGTGTATCTTTAAATTGTCAGTTTAGGATCCTTTTTTCACATTAAATAAAGAGCATCCGGACGCCTGCATTTAAAAAGAATCCCGCCAATCACCTGCATCAGCCAGTATAAACTAAAACACAATAAATGTCCTGGATATAATGGAGAAGGTGCTGTATCTCAAAGCTATAACAAATATTATTGATAAGATGTCCAAGTAATTACCAATCGAGATAGATACAGCATAAAACTTTAGGCCTTACAGTTTTTCCCTCACAGTTTGCTCTTCTGTCTCTCTCAAAGGTGAATGACAGAAGCTGTAATGATTTTTAAATACTGATCTGACAGCCAGTTCATGAGAACACACTGATAAATAGAATTTATCAGTCATTCAGGTCATTCTTACTTGATGAAGGGTCTGTTATCCTCAAAGCTGAAGAATGCATAGACATAAAGACAAGAATGTCAGCATTAGAATATAATGACAAAAAGATACCATGTAGGTAAGCAATCAAACAAGTTCATCTCCAATTCAAATCACAGAAAGCTAGAGAAACAATTAGACAACCAGGTTGAAAACTAACCTTTTTTAAATGCCATTAAAAGATAATGTTTTGGTAGCCTATCAAAAATGTGAACCACCAAGGAAAAAATCACCAATGTTGTTTAATTAACATTTCTACAGCCTTTAATACGAAGCAATATTTTTGCAGCTGTACTCTTTCTGCCTAAACATTGATTTTCATGCCCTGCTTTTGAAATTAGTCATTTCAGAAACAAACATACTATAATATGAAAATAACCACGCATGACAATTTCTTTTTTAAAATATAGCATGAAAATTATGATCTGCATGAATTTTTGAATAAAGGATGAAGCTGTAGTTCAAAAATCTTGTTTTCCTTCTCATATCTATTACTGCTGAATAGATATTTTCTGGAAGTGTAGGTGTCTTTATAGCAGGGAGGTATGTAATCTGTGACAGGAAAACTGACAAAGAATGAGGTTGACTATAGTCCACTTTATCAGTTACACAGAACGTCATTTTCCCAACCCCCAACAAGCTACATCTGTGTGTGTAAGTTCCTATCTTAAGTTAATACTCTGCATCTGAATAAGTGGAACAAAAATCTCTATAAACATTTATGCCATGATCAATGTATTATTCCAAATACTGAGGGTTTTTTTTTTTTTGCTGAACCTATTTCTCCATCAGCTCTCTTAAACAAATTACACTACACTGATCATGCTAAAGTAATTATACAACATAGAATAATAGAATTGGAAGGGACCTTGGAGGTCTTCTAGTCCAACCCCTGCTTGAACAGGAGACTCTATACCATTCAGGACAAATGTTTGTTCAATTTCTTCTTGGAAACCTCCAGTGAATGGAGCACCCAGAACTTCTGGAGGAAAGCTGTTGCAGTGTCTAATAATCAGACACTTACTGTTGAGAATTCTGAATGATAATACCTATTATAATTTCTGAATTATTTACTGGGATGCCTCTCATAATTATCATTTAGCGAAATTGAGGTATTAGAAGGAATAGATGAGACTTCTGAGTTAAAAAGTCAGAAGCATTTTCTTACCTTTCAGCTGTTTGTTAAATTTATTATTCATTTATTAGATTTATTTCTCACTTTTTCTACAGGAGTTTAAGGTGCTGAATATTGTGTTGTACCCCATTATTTCCACATAATAACTCTGTGAAGTAGGATTGACTGAAGGAGATAGACTGGCCTAAAGTAACTTAGCCAGCTTCCATGGCTGAGACTGGACTTGAAACTCCCTACTCCTAGCCTAACTCCTTAACCATTACACTGATATGGTACATCAATTTTTAATAGTATACTGGTTTGATATGGTACATATCAATTGTGAGCAACTCAGACTTGTTTATTGAAATGGGTGTCTATAGAAATCGAATAAGTAAATAAATAAATTGCTTCTGTCAAGATGAAAAATTGCTAGTTCAAAAGGAAAGGAATTCACAATTTATTATAACTCCCTAATTTAAAAGCAAAGTACACAGAGAAACATTAAGACAAAAAACCCCAAAGAATTAAAAAGGAAGACAAATAAAAACAGAAACAAACAAAAACATTCCATTTCTATATATGTGTATGAATACATATGTGATCTCAAGGAAAAATACAAACATTTTAAACATGCCAATTCAATCATTCTTAAAAGTATAACTTTTATGCAGAGAAACATCATAATCTTTTAACGAAAAATTGTCAGAAATCGTGAGCAGATTTGCTGAAATCTATTCTTGACTGTAAGATTCTTTAAAGCTCTTTGCTGACATTGTATTACCTACCAAAACAGCTTCCACACTTTTAAATGTAAACCAAAGAAAGATGAAGGACTTCCATAATGGTTCCGAAACTGTAAAATCTATGGCCATGTCTAATCTGAAGCATTTTTTTTCTATATTGGATCTAAACAGCTCTTGGGGTATGTTTCATCAACTTCAGCTGTTTGCTAAAAGCAGCTATTTCTGAACAGGGTTTAGCTTCAGTTGTTCTTGCTTTACTAATTCCGCTGCTTAATTATTATAATAAGTTATAAGTGATGTGGCCCTTGAAATGATGCAAAAGTATCAATTCATTATTTAGCTTCTAGAATTGTCAATTGTGTTGCCATTTGAAGCATTATTACCCATAGTTTTAAAAAGGAATCACTTACTGAGTAATCACATGGACAGTACATTTTGATACTTACCATTAAAGACCCATCACAATAACCCAAGTCTTAAGAATGTAGATTGGTGAGCTATCCTATCTTTTCTGTATGATACTTCAATATAAGTCAGACTGTCTTTAAAGTTTGACTGACAATACTATATTTTTATCAAAGGACCTTTTTTGTTCTAGTTTGTTTTATAGACATTGCATGAAGTCTGAGCATAGTAAACTGCACTACTTTCCCAGAAGTACATTACTTAAAAAATTAGTAATATTACCCACCAATGATGGCCAAGAAATATGAAGTTTGAAATGAGTCAGGTGAGTGAAACCTTTTACATGGTTTCAAGCTATATAAAAGGATTTGAATGCACCTCTCTTTACACACACAAACACAGTCACAAAACCTGAAAGGTAATTAGAAGAGCTTCTTTAAATAATTTCAAAACTACTGTTCCTGGGGATGGAAGGATAGACTTTCTGTTTGTCTTAAAATAGGATTCCTTAACCTTTTGCACCTCCATTTAGTATAATCTTAAAGTACACACACCTCCTAAATATGTAAACACCAAAATGAACACAAATGAACAATGAAAATGATACAATGAAACTTTGGGAAAGGTAGATTTATTTTACCTATGCAACTAAAAGACTCTTCAAATCTCCTCTGGACTCTATAAGAGTGGTACATCTCATAGCTTAGGAGATTCTGCCTTAACAGAATGTGGAATCTTTGGGCATCATCCAAGTGTATACATACAAGCATTTCTCATACTCAAAGTCTGGACCCTCAAAATACTCAAGAGCTCATGAAGTTCATTTACAACAGCTATTGTATCTACTCTGTTCACCCAGAATAGGAGAAAAGAGACAATGAGATCAGATACAACACCCCCAGATGCAGGAAAAAGATCACTGTAAATATTCTACTCTCATAGAATAGCCCAAATCATATATTCCAATAAAGAGAAGTTCCCTGAAGAAGGGCTCCATCCTGAGTCCAAAAACTTGGAATAGTAAACCCCTGTTCCTGGTGACTGACCCAGATTGGATCTTGCAATTGTAAATATTGTTTCTTCACTGGAAATGCCAGACAAATCCTTTTATTAACTCACGTCATTTTTATCCAACCACTCAAAGTATAATTAAGAGTTCTGAGATGAGTAGGAAAAAGAGCTACTGTGACAACTTAAGGGTTGAGTTCGTAGGTGCTTGCAACAAAAAGGGACCTAATTCAATTTCCTAGGTTGAGTAAGAATTAATTAGTTGATTTAGAATTAATCTCTATTACCCTTGCAAGTCATGCAATTTACACCAAAGTAGAGGATTTCTCAGTCTTGATTCAGAAGCAAAAGTATGATAGATTCTGTCTCTAAGGTTGAGCTTACATACATAGTATATAGCTGATCTGCAGGCAAACAAGATCTAATTTGAATCAGGAATTCATGAACTGGATAAGCTTAAAGTATTGACTGATCTTAGAATGTAATTATCTGCAATGAATACAAAGAATGGGCACTTTAGAGAAGAAGATTGTGGAGGTGGGATAGTGAAGTAGGGTGATACTGAACACAGAAGAACATCTCAATGGCAGTAGCAGTGATGCTGTGATTACACAGAGAATCAGCAATGGTTTTGGAGAAAGAGTTTGATAAAAGAAAGAGTAGTAGTAGTAGTAGTAGTAGTAGTAGTAGTAGTAGTAGTAAAAGGATTTTAGCCATGAGTTGAAAAACATGGAAAAACTTAATTCTGCTTGAACTTCCTTTAGATTTCTCTGTGAGCAAATTACTTGTGTTTGCTCTCACTCTGCAGTAGTGGCAAAAGACCACAAGCTCAGTGGAACAGTTCTGTATCCTAAATAATGAACCTATGGCACGGAGAGCCATATTTGCTGGCATGGCAGCCCTCAGCTCTGGCTCACATGTGCGCACCGGCCAGCTGATTTTCGGCCTGCCAGAGGGTGGGGGAGGCCGTTTTTTCCCTCCCCAGGTTTCAGGAAATCCTCCGAAGCCCGGAGAGGGCAAAAACTCCCCTCCTGCATGGGGGGGGGGTTGTTCACGTGCATGCATGGGGGTCACATGCATGTGCGGGAGGGGTCACGTGCATGCATGCACATGACCCCTCTCGCACATGCATGTGACCCCCATGCATGTTTGTGCGGGAGGGGTCACGTGCATGCGCAGGTGGGTGGGTACACACGTGCACAATTTTGGCACACCTATAAAAAAAGGTTAGCCATCACTGACCTAGGCTCTGCCTACTCTTAGTTGCCTTGTCCTTTGCTTCAGTGAGTTTTGGTGGGCTGTCAATGTCCTCTGGGGATAAACATAATGGGCACATAATCTAGTCCAGTATTTTTCAAACTTGGCAACTTTAAGATATGTGTCCCAAAGATGCTTTTTGAAGAATTTCCATAGACACTTAAGATGCGTGGACTTAGTCTCAGAATTACCTCGGACATAAAATAGATGGAATTTCTATTGCACTGTCTCAACCACCATCTTGATATGTTTTTTACATATTATATGAACACTACCGATGCTATGTCTGTGCAGAAATCCAGATTCAAGGGGCAATATGTGCTTCAGAGAGCATGCAGACATGCACAGAGCATGTCAACATTATTTTAAACAACAATATTATTGACAATACTATTTTAAACAACGTCTTCTCCCAGAATTGCATATCAGCTATGAAGGAAGCTTCGAGGGCTCAGGAAACAGCTGCAATTTTGAAGACCAGCCTTATCTCTTCTTTGGTAGACCACGGGAATGATATTGACATATATTTCGACTTGAGGCAAAGCATTTCACAGAATCCTACCTGACATTCTGGTTCAGTAGTTAGATAAGCATTGGCTGGATACTCTGTGATAGCAATTAGATGGCTAGAGTGGCCTACTCTAACATTGTACAGAAATCAGTCAGCTAATCAGTAGTTCACTGTCAAACTGTAGTTAAGACGGAGTGACTATACATCTAAATCCTGGGCCCTGCACTTTTCAACATTTCATTATGTAAAATAATATGTTTTATCTAAATTGTTATATCATCATAACTAAGATATAGAGGAAGTTATCAAATTTGCAGTTGTTTCAAAATTGAGGGGGAGAACTAATATCTTAGAAGAGAGGAATCCAGAAGAAGGTGATAAAAATGTAAAAGGATTAAATTTAACAAATGCAAAGTTATGCATTTAGGAAACAGAAATCAAATGTACCAATATAGTCTGAGTGATATCTCATTAAGTAAAAGTACTTGTGAAAAAGATCTTGGAATAGTATCGATTACTAACTAAATATGTGTCGGCAGTGTGATGTGGCTGCAAAAATGTTAAACTTATTTTAGACTGCATCCAGGAAAGTATAGTTTTTCAAATCACAGGAAGTAATTGTTTCACTTTATTCTACTTTGGTCAGGCCTCACCTCAAGCACTGTGTCCAATTCTAAGAAAAATTCAAAGAAACTGGGGCAGAAATCAAATTTATAAAAAGAAATTGCAAGAGCTGGGAATAGATAGCTTTGAGAAAAAAGTTCATAGGTCGGGAGGCTATATCAATACCACACAGATATCTGGAAAGAGAAGTTTGGATTTTCAAAAAATGTCCTAACTGGAGTTTGACAGTAGAACCAATTAACCAATAAAGTTGCAAATTCATTTCAGGGATGATTTATTTTGCATTCCTTTTTTATGAGCAGGGCATTGGGTACCATGGAATTGTTTGCAATTCTGCTTTTAAAATGACCTATTTAGGAAGTTCTACCCATTTTCAGCTCCTTATTAGCAATTTCTGCAATCTACCCTGTTAATCATGACTATACATTTATTAAAATTGCCTTTTTATAAATCTAACCTACACATATGATTATGCTGAGCTTTAGTTGACCAAAAATTAGAATATTTAACTAAATTAATTACAATTGAGTCAAGAATAGTTAAACCCCAAATACTTTCCTCCATCCTTTTGAAGGAAAACAATGGCATGAATGTCCTAAAATGACTGTGTTTTGCAGCTCTTGTCTCCCAAGGGAAATTGGGGTAATTACTGAGTCTATTATCTTGTGACTCAATCCCAAAGGTACCTGATTAGTCTAGCTGAAGAAAAAATAATACAGAAACTTTATTCTGTAAAACAAACTAAACTGAATGTTCTAAATAGATATGTATCCCTATCTACCATAAAGAGCAATCTGAAGAAACATGTGCCTTCAATTTCTCTTTTTTTTAAATCACACAGACCTACCAGTTGTGTCAACATTTGTCAGCTAAACTAAGATTCAGAGCACGTGGAAGAAAAACTTTGCTTTAGATTAACCAATGTGATCTAATATCCAGCTCACAATTTTCAGCTACTTCAGATACTGAATGTAACATATAATAATGTGACAAATAACAACAACAGTGATGGTGGTTGGCATTCTTATTTTCCAAGTTTGAACCAATTATTTTTACAGATTTAATCTAGTAATGCTTTCTGGGAAAAGTAAGTTATACAAATTATGCGGCTGTGGAGTACTTTGAATTTCAAGACAAAAAGATATTTTGGACCATGCAAGGCTGTATAGCACTTCTCTGCAACTCCTTCAACCAAATAAGTTGTTTCCCGTGATCATAAAGCAGCTGTGGAGGGCAGCAATGTGATGTTGGGAAAAGATACAGCTGCTTTAATGAATTGCAGACAATTGTTGGCAACACAAGGCAAGACAAGAAACAATGGATGGAAACTAACCAAGGACAAAAGCAACCTAGAATTAAGGAGAAATTCCTAAAGGTTAGCGCAATCAACCAATGGAATAGCTTCCCTTCAGAATATGTGGGTGCTCCATCAATGGAGGTTTTCAAAAAGAGACTAGACAACTGTTTGTCTGAAATGGTATAGACCTTCCTGCTTGAGCAGGGGATTGGATTAGATTAGAAGATGTCCAAGGTCTCTTCCAATTCTATTATTCTATGTTCTAATTGCTACATTTGCAACCAGTGTGCTCTTAAGCTCCTTTTGATTCTTTTGGCTGCAAGGCATTGCATCACGCTAAGAATTTTTCTTGGTACAAATCAGCTTCACTGGATAACAGACAGAAATGGATGTAATTTATCTGACACTGCACATAATTTTATAAATCTATCTTCTTCCTTACATCTTTTAAACCAAATCTTACAGCCTTATTTGGAAAAAAAGATTTTTCTGCCTCTGATAATTAGGCTGACATTTTGTTGTACTTTTAATCTATACATTGGTTTTTATAAGTAGTGATCATTATGAGCCTGAAGATTTTCCAGGAGGGGATTACAAAGAGAGTATTCTAATTGCAGCAGTGTTGTTTTATAATCACTAGAAATTGGAAGGTGTTTACAGTAATTATTAACCATGATGACCCATGATTATGGATCAGCAGCAATACCAAGAGGATGACTCTTGACCTTCAAGTAAGGTGACAGGACAACCAGGGTGGGAAGTCTGCCATGACATGCGCCCATTTCTATCTTTCTTCCCCAGCAGATAAAAAACCAGATCACATTCCAGAAGATGGTCATCACATCTTGCTCCCCAAATCTTATAAGATCTCTCTGTCAATGATTGTATGTGAAAAAGGGATAAGGCATCAAATTGTCTATGATTTGTTCTTATGCATCTACATACCTACATATTGTTTCTACTTAGAAAACTATTGTTATTAAATTCTTGTCATTAAACCTATTTTTTAACTCTGGAAATTTTAGGAATGCTGGAAAGGGAAGTAGATTAGAAAGATAGAAGTTTCCCCCAGATGTGTATCAAAGAAGGTAGCACACAAAAAAAAATCAAGCTAAGAGATTATTATCCAACTCAATGAAGCTTTAAGACAATAGATCCCAATTTATGGGCCACAGACTCATGGAGGGCTTGAAGAGTATCACAGATCAGCTGTCCTCTTGAAGTTCTCTTCAAACATTTATCTTCACCTTCCCACAAAACACACACACACACACACAAAATGAAGACACGGGACAGAGGTTTGTATATGCTCACTGACAAGAATGATGGATTGATTCTTTTTCTCTTGCTTTTAAAAGAGAAATCCTTCCATAGGCTGAGCAATTTCTTTTCAAATAGCAAATACAGACCATCAATTGCCTTTTCAATCTATTTTGCCATTTTAAACATTTTTTTTTCAAAAACAGCTTCAGTATGTGCTTTCAACAGTTTTCCATTTTCTTTCTTTCAACAGTAATCACTTGACATTTATGTGTCCAAATAATCACTGTAAGGGGGAGGGAATAGAAGTAGTATCTGTTGTGCTGCTGAAAGAAGTCATCAGATCTTTATACATATACAGAGGCATGTATTCGTGTGTGTGTGTGTGTGTGTGTGTGTGCATGCACCCACACACACACACCAATTAATCTGCAAGAGTATTTGACAATAAGATAGTGGTCTACATGAGGAGAAGGAATGACCACTTTACAGGATTTACTTTACAAGAGTAGCTAAAGGTCTGAAATACCCGTTCCTTGCTTTTTCTTCTAAATATCATTTTGGAAAGTATTTGTAAGTGTCAGAGGAAAGATGCTACAAAGTTGGTAAATTCCCTCATGAAAGGCAAGCAGGTTTTTGGGGGGCGGTGGGGGGGGGTAATAATCTCTGATAATCTTTCTGACACAGTTTGTGTAATGTCTTTCTAAATACTAGTTTTAATAATATTTTTAGATAATTGGCTGGACTTTCCTCTAATATTAAAAAAAAATCTGCCAATTTTGTTTTATCCAAGAGGCTGTTATTCAAAGTATTCATTTTTTAAAACTCTGCTCATGATTTGTTTCTATTTTGGTTTATTTAAACATAAACCTCCAAGGGCCATAAAATCAGTCCAACAGAGAAGCAGAAACAGACATTCAATATATTATTACACCGTAGAAAAGTGGGCCAGAGGTTAGTCTTACTAACACTGAATCAAGGGGGGGGGGGAAATCCACCCGTGCATTCAAAATATTGCAAGCAATATGAAATCAGCAACATAAAATTATTTCCTGTTTCTGCATTCATTGCTTCAACATTCAGTACAAATTATACTGTTACCTTAAATGGCAGCCACATAACTGCCATACTATATATAATTACATGACCAAAGTCTCGCAAGGTTTCTGAATTCTTACACAAAATGTTGAGAAATACATTGCTAAAATGTCAGCAAACTCCTAAGGTTTGTGATATGTTTGCTATTTTTTATTATTATTGTTCTGACACCTACGTCCATCATTTGGAAACATTACTGACCCTCACTATGGCTTTATGAAAAAGAAAATCCAATGTGCTTGCTATGCCTGAATATCACTTACCTGCCCTTCACCCCAAAGCAAGACATTAGTGTGAAAAACTGAATAATAAAATATGGACACTAATGGGATGGTTTAAATCCACAGTAAATTGGCTGCAGTTAGTTTAGTTATTTAATTGTCTCTGCATTTAGTTCTCCTCGACACCCTTAATTTCACTCAGGACATAAGTACAGTGTGAGGACACAAGTGTCTTAGTTTGGTACTCCATTGTGAAGTTCAGCTGGAAACAATAAAGAAAGGGGGGAAGGATTTACTTACTTGATATTGTCGAGACACCCTGATTCAGGTTTCAGAATGGCAGTATGATGAAACATTTTATAAAGGGCAATTCCAAGGAAGATTACATTAAGCTGAAATAAAATAAAATAAATAAAATAAAATGGCAAGTTATAAGAAGAAGAACAAGGATGAATCTAGGTTTCTTTGATTTGGTACAACCATTTATGGACTATAAAAGTTCCAAAAGCAGAGAGAAATGCTCAAGACTGAATTACTTGTCCATACCACACCGTAAAGTGAATCTATGTTCTAAAGCACAGGTCTTCAAACTTGGCAACTTTAAGACTTGTGGAGTTCAACTCCCTGAATTATCCAGCCAGCTCTGCTGGCTGGATAATTCTGGGAGTTGAACTCCACAAGTCTTAAAGTTGCCAAGTTTGGGGACTCATGTTCTAAAGAGTAGATGCCCCCCT
The DNA here is from genome assembly GCF_964273705.1 of Natrix helvetica. Lineage (NCBI taxonomy): Eukaryota > Metazoa > Chordata > Lepidosauria > Squamata > Natricidae > Natrix > Natrix helvetica. The sequence continues at coordinate 112,828,886 of NC_138552.1, read as the reverse complement.
GAAGATTAAGAACATTTTTCTGACAGTATATTTAAATAATTATTCATTTTATATGGATGAATTCTTGTCCTGTGACTTTCCTCCTCCAAGTCTGAAGAGGAATAAGCTGATATGTACTCAATAAGAAATAGACTTGACTATGCCTTTGCATTATCCACAGCTGATAAAAGTCAACTGGACTTATTAGTTTGCATGGACAACAGAAAGCTTTTCATAGAAAAGCAGTAAATAAAAGTCACAAAACTATGCCAACCACAATAAACTTGTTTTAATAGTTTTTCTAAAAGAGAAACATGACACATCGGGTGTTTATCCTTATTCTTCAAGCATTATTAGGATTGATATATAAGACTCTGTAAGACTGAACCAAAACAGAATGAAGTAACTCTGTATGTAGGACACTGAAAATAAAAAGCAGTACCATAAAAATAGACAAAGCAGATTTCAATAGACAAGATAGAGATATCCTCCTTACATTACAAGAGCTTTGTTTCTATATATATATCCTGAAACATTATGAAAACCAGGCAATTTCAACATATTTAACCACTAGTTTGGTGTATGTCACTAAGATCATGGTTTAAAAAATGTCATCTTTAACTCAGAACAAACCAGATTTAGCATCTCTGCTCAGTAGAAATTTT
>NC_138552.1:112692155-112828042 GCF_964273705.1 Natrix helvetica | reverse complement strand
GGACCATTCCAGGAGAAGAGTGGCTTGCAATCTGATTCAGTCATCACTTGGAGAGTGGCTGGATGGTAAGGGAGATGATCACTCCTTGTTTGAAGAGGGGTTACTGCATACATATGCCTTGAATCAGGAAAAGATACACTCTGTCTTGAAGAGGCTCCTCCTGGATCTGGCCATATCAGTAGATTATCTAGATTCTTCTCATGCCCAGCCAGTCAGCAGAAACCAATCTGTTTGTGCTGATGGGCAATCTATTTGGGACTTGGATGAGGACGAGTCATTTCTGGTCCTTTTTAACTTCTTGTTGGCACTAATTATCTTCCATTGCTCCTGTCTTCTGAGATTCCTGTAATGATTGGGAATGAAGGGCACTGTTTTGCAGTGGTTCTGCTCCTTCCTAAATGGGTGATTTTTAGTTAAGTGGTAGTATGGGCAGAGAATAACTTACATGAACCTACTGGGAGAAAACTGCTGTCACTTTGTGATGGAATATCATGAGTACACTGTAATGTCCAGACTGACATCTGAGCCTCAAGCCTGTAATGTAATGGAAGTATTGACCTTGTGCCTGGATCCTGTGAGGGCCCAGGTGTGGAGAAATAGGTTGAAATGGAATCCCAGAAAGACTGGTGACTCTTTGACCAAAAAACATCTGACTATCTGATTGGAGTAGCACCTTCTTTGAAAAAAAAAGAAGGTACAAAGTCTGAGGAGGTCTTTCCAGTTTCATGACAAGTCAGATAAGAGATGGAAACCATGGTTAGGGAAGGGATATTCTGTCTTTTTGTAGGAGATAGCCCTGCCAACAGTGATTCATACTTTTCTTGTGCAGTGCTCTCTACATGAGATTGCTTTTAAAATGCAGTTGACAAAAAATTCAGCAGCCTGTTTATTAGTGAATCAGAGAGTTGTTATTTGCACAGAACCTGAATGCTGTCAGTCCTTCAAAGTAGACAAGGTCAGGAAATTAACATCATAAAAAATAGTAGAATTCTAACTATAAATAATTGACATAAGCTAAAATAACATTATCTTAAGAGTCCATTAGTTTGACAGCTAATACATTCAAACAAATAAATGATAAATAAAATCTTGAAGTCCTGATGCATTTTCCCCACCCTCTTATATCAAAGAGAGTCAAAGTGAGGCAATGTTGAATTTCTTTCTTATACCTTCAGGTTTTATCAGGCTAAACTCATGTTTTACTAACTAATGCTATATGTTTTCTCCAACGTAATCTCTGTATTCTTCTACATGTGTCGGCATCTCTGGTTCAAAAAGATAAAAATATAGCTTTCTGGATACAATTCAAAGTGTTGCTTTTGATCTATATGATTTGGCAAAAAATTCAGCAGCCTGTTTATTAGTGAATCAGAGAGTTGTTATTTGCACAGAACCTGAATGCTGTCAGTCCTTCAAAGTAGACAAGGTCAGGAAATTAACATCATAAAAAATAGTAGAATTCTAACTATAAATAATTGACATAAGCTAAAATAACATTATCTTAAGAGTCCATTAGTTTGACAGCTAATACATTCAAACAAATAAATGATAAATAAAATCTTGAAGTCCTGATGCATTTTTCCCACCCTCTTATATCAAAGAGAGTCAAAGTGAGGCAATGTTGAATTTCTTTCTTATACCTTCAGGTTTTATCAGGCTAAACTCATGTTTTACTAACTAATGCTATATGTTTTCTCCAACGTAATCTCTGTATTCTTCTACATGTGTCGGCATCTCTGGTTCAAAAAGATAAAAATATAGCCTTCTGGATACAATTCAAAGTGTTGCTTTTGATCTATATGATTTGGCTTGGGTACTGTTAAGACCATACATATACTTCAAGTACGTAGATGCTACTTGTCCAGCACGAATGTTTTGCGCAGAGATGCTGAGTCCTTTTTTATGGAGGCAGCACTTTTTACAACTGAAGCACTTTCCTACCAAATAAAAGGTAGGAGGAAGCACATTAATCACAACTCATTCTGCCCTCCCCCAAAGCTTTTGAAGACCACAGCTGAGTTTATAAAATTTGCACAACTGCCCTCCAATTTGAGAAAATTCTTTGGGGTCACTATACAGGAACAATTTGGTATGCCCAGCACCTACATTTATGTGTTGCATCTTTATACTTTGTAAGATATATATTTAATGGCACAATCATCAATTAAGATGCTAAAATACTTGCTCCCAGATGATGCTAGTGACTTCTGTGCTCTGGTAGAAGTCTCTGTGGAATTTGCATCTTGTCTATCTTTGGCTGCTCATGCCTGATGAAGTATGAATCAATTTGCCCTTTGTATGGTGCAATTCAAAGGCATTTCTGCCCAAGGTGGATATCTTATATGTGTATTCACTTGCAGATTCATTAATTAGAAATGTTTCTGTGCTAAATGGTCTACTTGTTTCTGTGGAAATGTCATGATAGCTCTTATTGATTAGACATTTCATCTAAATAAGGCACATACCAAATAAAGTTTCTGTGTTTGTTTTTGAATGGCATTACATCCAAAGACAGAAATCCATACCCCTCCTTCTACATTGAGTCCCTTTGGGGAGAGGGGGCGGTATAAAAGTCTAAATAAAAGTAAAGTAAAGTAAAGTAAAGTAAAGATATCTGGTCTTCAGCTTTTTGCTGTCACATCAGTGCACCAAATAATTCTGCAGCATTTCACTTATTCCTTCTCTGATTTGGGGCTTGTCTTTGTGCTTTCTTTGTGCCTTCTGGATACCTGTCTGGATTGCTTAGTCCTCCAGATCAAGCAGTCTTTCTTTAGAAACTTGTTTGTCTGCTTGATAACTTCTCTAACCTTAAAGGAATTGGAATTAATTTCCCCCTTATTTCTCTGTTCTACTAGTTCCTGCAAGAAATACACTTGTTGGTGCATTTACTAGCTTGGTGGCTTCATCTCATGAGTTGTGCAACACATGCACATACCTCTCCATGCACTACACCTTTCTTTCCGATGTTGACCTGGTCCTTGGAAAAGGAGACAAGCACCTTCATGTTGAATTTCTACAGTTGATGATTTTCATTATGCACTTTTACTATGCCTCACTTTAATTTTTGTTTGTGCGGTTTTTTTATATGACTTCTTCCTGTTGAAATTGGTCACTAGTTGCACTGATTCTGAGCTTATAGATTTTTACCAGAAGTATCTGAATAAGCAAAGTGAATCAACTCTTTAAAAAAATGGCAGTTAGTTAATACTTCAAGAGAATAGAAAAATGGGTTGAATAAATTCAGTCCATCATAACAATTGTCAAAAATGGTTTTGGGTAGAGCAGCAGAGACAATCCGGATCAGTTTGAAAGAGCAGGCCTTAGCTCCCTTATCTTTGCACTTCTTGCATGAATTGGTGCGGTTTCCCCATAATTTGCCTTCAATCCATTCAGTATTTGTTTTTATATAAACATAGTATTTTACTTTAAATATATCTGGGTACCATAACAATTGCAGATTTGTAACAATCTTTATCACTATTCTTTATTATCATACATTGCTGGATCAAGCTTCCATGCTAAGACAATCTTCACAGGTATAAATTTCACTTCTCTCTCACATATAGACCATCACTTTCCATTTGCCTTTCCTTCTTCTTTCCATATATCCCAGTGATGGCGAACCTGTGGCACGTGTGCCACAGGTGGCACGCGGAGCAATTTGTCAGGGCACGCGAGGCGGTGCCCTTTCAGCATGCGCGTTGGCCAGTTGAGTTCACCCTTTTTTAAAGCTATTTTTCTCCCTCCCCAGGCTCCAAAGGCTTTATAGGAGCCTGGGGAGGGCGAAAAGAGCCTCCCCCCCATTCCGAAGGCCCTCCGGAGGCTTCATGAGCTTCCCTGAAGCCTCTGGAGCGCAAAAAAACGGACCTACGGGCAAACCAGAAGTTTGGAAATGGACTTCCTATTTGCTCGAAGGGTCATTTTTACTGCTCCAGAGGCTTCAAGGAAGTGTCCTAAAGGTCCCTGAAGCCTCCGGAGGGCTTCCAGGGAGGGCGGGGGAGGCTGTTTTCGCCCTTCCCAGGCTCCTATAAAGCCTCTGGAGCCTGGGGAGGGTGAAAAAAATATGCAAAAATGGGGGGGTCACGCCTGTAGTGTGCACATGCGCACTGGGGGGATCGTGCATTGCATTATGGGTGTGGCACGCCTGCACACAATCCCTCTGCGCTCCCCCCCCTTATGGCACGTGAGCCAGAAAAGGTTCGCCATCGCTGATATATCCAATAGTACAGAGTTCCAATATTCAATAGCTTTGGAACTAATACTACTGAATGATTTTCAAACTCATAGTTTCTATATTTCACACAAATGAAAGGTACATTAATATCTTTAGTGGCCAATATTAATAAGTCTTTACAGCTTGTATTTGAAACAGAAGAAATTTAGGAAATCCCATTTCTTTTTATTAAATTCCCACTTCCGCTGTATTTTTTGTACTATAATTCTTTTTCAATATGACATACAATTCATACTAAATATCTATTAGAAACAGTTTTCATGGTATTTAATAAAACATAGGGTTTAAATTCAGATCATTTACTTGAAAATCATTTTGTATATCATCTGAATATGGTATTTAATCAAAATATTATGCAATAGAAAAAGAATATGATCTCTGTTTAAAACTGAAATATAGTAGAGCTAAAATAGTATGCAGATCAAATGGGATGGAATCAGGAATCATGCCTGTTACAACTGTATCTTTGCTAACTACATGAACTTAATCAGATTTAGATACCATTTTTTCTTTAATAATTTAGAGGATTAATTGATATCTAACCTTTAACTAATGGGTTACTAGTCCTTCAAGCATCAAGAAGTTGATAAGCTTTAAGTAGTTTCCTGATTAAATAGTTCCATTGGACTGAGCATATTTTCTTTTGAAGTCATTGATATCTAAATACTCATTAAGGAACCATTTTCAATATCCTGCTAATATAAATTTAATCTTTCTGACTTGTTCAGTTTTAAACAATTGATGATATATATGAATGTGCCATTTCCCCTTAAATTAGTTCTTAAGTTTAAAATATTTCATTAGGGATGATATTAGATAGAGAGGTCACTGCAAATCAGTTCAAATAAATAATGGAAGACAAGCAAATGTAAATATCTAAGACAGATAAACTCCTGAATATAATTGACTCATTTATACCATACTAAATAAACATGCCATCAGATGATAGTGCTTCAGATTCTCAAAAAGGGCAATATTAAGGGAAAAAAGCTAATTTGAGTAATAAGATATGCTAAGAATAACTAAATGAATCTAGTAATTCTATAGTTAGCCAAAAACATTTTAAAATTGTGATTAATCATTATTAGACAAGGCTTGCTAAGGAATTAATTGCTTAAATGTAACCGAGGCTTACTAGGTGCATATGGGAGATCCCATACTGGAATCCAGTGGTAGAGATTTTTGGTGACTTCTAGTGTCCCTTGTGGTGTTGGTTCATTGCATAACTGTTGGACAACTGACTATTGTGCCAGTGAAGGAAGGTATAAACAGAAGTTCTTGTATATCTGAAATAATATTTAAAATCAAGATTGCCTGTGTCCTCTCATAGTGAAGAGACTTAACAAAAACTATTCAGCACTCTTATAATTACAAGGGTGGAGGAAAATGCATGTGTCAACTCCTAAAGTTGTCATGGTGAGGAGTGCATTCCATGCATACTTTCTGCTAGAGTCAAATCTCAGATTACTGCAGCAGGCTTGGGAGGGGTGCACCTCATTGGGAAATGTGATTTATGACACAGACTGAGGGGAGGGAAGGAACAGGGGTAAAGTTCAGCTATAATTCAAACAAAGCTTAGATCTGACTGCAAAAAGGCCTTGCCTAATGGTGCTCCTAATAAATGACTAATTTTTAATTGCAACTTGGCTCGATACTCATGAATCAATTAGGGTATTTTTAGGAAACCTGACAGCATGTAGTAGCAAATCTTGGTATGAGAGAAACCTCTCCCCCTTTCTTGTCCTGCTCTGTTGGCAAATATGGCACACCAACTTTGATTTCAGGACTTCGCAGAAAGAATAGCAGACTGAAGATAGCTCCAGCCCTTCAATCTTAGTTAGTTATAGGGAGAACATGAGATCACCCCAGGTGTGTTCCATATTGTTGCTTCTCACAAGGAGACTGCAAAGTAGCAGTTTCTGGAGGATGGGGGAACTGGTAGATGAAGGAATTTGTCATACTTGTTCTAGTTGCAAACTATGTCTTTCAAAGGGCACTAATTTTGCACTTTTCTTGTTAACCTCTTTTGGAAATTACCTATTAACTGTTTTAAAGAAGTTAGACACCTTCAAATAACAAGGCTGAAAACATCAAGAGAGTGCCTTCATTCCTTAAAATAAGAAAATGGAACGCATCTTTATAACCTTTAAGCATTTAATATAAATAGCAAGAAGCAAGGAAAGGTTTTGGCTTTAGAAATTTTTAAACAGATTAAGAACTTAGAAATCATTGGAATATTGGACTTTAGATATTAATACATTGAAATTAATTTTAAAGAATACATGTATTTTGTGGAAAATAAAATTCCAAAATTTACTTTTGTGTTTTTGATGTTGAAGACATAACAAAACAAGCAACTTATAATGGCATTCAGAAATATATTTAGGAACTGTAATATCAACATCAATGTCAGCTATGTTGTATCTTGTTGTGAACACTCTGATCCCAAAAGAGGATGTTACAAAAAATGATATGCAATTAAAGAAAATATTATCAATTTTTGTTACATTAAATTCCAGTATTTTGTTTATATGAAGATACTGGGATTCCTTTTTGCTTGCAAATGTGGATTTGCTTATAATTGAGATATGTTTATTTGAATGTAATATATTGTTATTTGGGGATTTTTAATTTTTTTGTTCACACTAGGATATTGGAAACACTTATCATTTTTAAATGGGATTTGCTTTTAGCTAAGAAATGAGATGTAGAATATTTAGTTTTACCTGTGTTAATTAATGTTATAGTTTTAGGGCTTTGCTTCTTGCTGTTTATATTAAATGCTTAAAGGTTATAAAGATGCGTTCCATTTTCTTATTTTAAGGAATGAAGGTACTCTCTTGTTTATACATTTTGCTGACACCTGGATTGGAAATATGTTACCTATTGTATATGTCTATATTTAAGAAATGAATTATTGAATGAGTAGTTTTATATTTGTTAAATAAGAGATGAAAAGTTAGTGAAATTTTTATACTTGGTTTGAGTATAAGAAGTTGCTTTCTCAATAATTTTTTTAATTTTTCTTTCTCCTTTGCTTCCTTGCACCTTTTTCTTGTACCCTTCTTCTTTTTTTTCTTCTTTTAATCTGAATTCAATTTTATTGTTGTAATTAAAACCTTTAATGAAATCATTATAGAAAAACTGATTTCAAATGCAAAGAATTATATTACTGAAAAAGGAACTTTGCTACTGATTGATAGTATATAGCCTTCCTTTATATGCTGCTGATGTTTTTCTGCTCAGAAACTCTGTTTCAATATTTATTATATATATCATTTATATTAAGGATTGCCTGATATATTGAAGGTCCCCATTCCAGTCCATAGTCTTCAAGCAGTTTGCAAATGTAATCTTGGATCTCCTTCCTGTTTGATTTTTGAAGAACAGTGGCGAACAATCATAGTGTCAAAATATTGGCTATATTCAAAAATGGGAAAAATGAAGCTTCAGGTAACTACAGATCAGTCAGCTAGATGTCAATACCAGGCAAAGCTCTGAAACAAATCATTATATAGTTTACTGATGAGCATTTTGCAAAGAATGCACTGCTTGGCAAGAGTTAACAAAGATTTATTAAGAATAGATCATGCCAAATTAACTTTATTTGGTCACTTTATTTTTGGTCATTTTATTTACTAAACTGTGGCCAGTTTAGTTGAACACAGGAGTATGGTGGACTTACTCTAAGTGTGTCCTGACTTCAGCAAAGCATTTGACAAAGTTTTCTATGATATGCTAGTAGAGAAGATGACAAAGTGTAGGCTGGGTAATGCTTCTATTAGATAGGTATAGACCTGGTTGAATAGCAATAGCTCTTAGACCTATATACCACTTCATAGTGCTTTATAGCACTCTCTGAGTGGTTTAAAGAGTCATAGTATTGCCCTCAACCATCTGGGTGCTCATTTTACCAACCTCGGAAGGATAGAAGGTTGAGTCAACCTTGAGTCGGTGAGAATCAAACTGCTGGCAGTTGGCAGAATTAATCTGCAATACTGCAGTATAATAACTTAACCCCCACGGCTCTCACTGGTTAAGCATATCCAGTGAAGTTACAGAGAGGAGTGGTGTACCTTCTCTATATCTTGAATAAGGTCAGGAAACATGATTATCAAATTTAAAGTTGACTAAATATGACTGTATGGAACATATAGGAACACAATGTCAATATACAGGGGAAATATTTGGTATGTTTAGCCTGGGGAAGATAAGATTTAAGGGAGACATGTCTTCTAGTATTCAAAGAAGCTGATGGGGAAGAATTTTTCAGAGTTGTTCCAGAAAATAAAAAACAATGGGTTTAAACTAGAGAGAAATAGAAGTTGGATACAGGAAAAATTTCCACTCTATAATACAATCTTGAGGCAGTTATATTTGTGTAGAAACAACTGTGGAGATGCTACTTGGAACTTTGGCTGAAAAAGCACGTGAGGCTTTAAAAAGGGTTTTCAGATAATTCAAGCCCACAAAGAAAATATAGCTTTTCTGATGTTAACATTAGACATTGACTGATGGTCTCGAGTTTTACCTAAGCTTTTTATATACATCAATCTATATGATAATTTCCTTTTAGAATGACTGCAAAGCATAGTTGCACCAATATTTACAAAACTGAATCATCTAATCCTAGTAATTATCTATACCCTATTGCAACCTCTGAATGTTTACCTGATATCTATTTCATATATTCAAGAATGGAATATATGTTATTTATTATATAGATTAGAATGAATAAAAGTAAAAAATGATCAGGTCTCTGTTTTATTTAGGATTCAACTTAGCATTCCACATCAGCTTTTAACTGGTTTTTCATCAGTTTTTCATTTACCAAATAGGAATTGTTAGTATCAGTCACTGATCATAACTAATATAGATGAAATATGACTTGGATCTATGCTGATATTGCAGTAACCATACATAATTGCTATACAAAAGACATTAACTAAAGCCATCTATATTAACTGAAGGATAAAATAAGGATACATTCTGTCTCTGTTGCTCTTAAAGTGACCTTGTACTGCCAGCTGTCATTCCTCAAACCCTCTAGAACAGATTTCCTTCTGCATATGTCACTTGACTTGACAGGACAAGACTAAGGATTGAAAAACCATTGGCACATTCTGTGCTGCTCCCTTCAACTCAATTCCACATAAAGAAAGAAACAATGGGAGCAAAACCAGGTAGTTTCTTTTGGGGCTGGAACATACAATACTGAAATTAAGATGGAACAGACAAAAACCTTGTCAGTTTCACTCCTTTTACTTTGACTGAGTTGACCTGGCTGGCTGGGGAGCTGCAAAGCGTTCAGGTTTCCAGTTTCCTTATATACAGTAATATTACTGGCATAAAGCAAATAGACGGAACAACACAAAACAAAACTGTTCATGCATGCCATATTAAGTCCAGCCAGCTCTATTCCTTAACCCTGCCAAATTTATGTAAGCATATCAGTCTAAAGCAGTTGCATAAGAAGTCTTATGCAGAAGTGTCCTGAATTGTGTATTTGCTCTTGCAGGGAGAATAGCTTCTCCCTCCACCACCACCACCTCTTTTTTTAGGAGCATAACAATATTTTCAATCTGAAACATCTCAAGCTTAAAATTAGAATGCCTTGAGCTTAGTACTATGGCAATTCTACTAAGGACAGAATGGCTGCTTCAAACTCAAATTGCTTTGAATTCAAAATGTTGCACACAACTATATTTGTCTCTTAACTAAAACTGCAACTATATTAAGAAACAGCCTCTATTCCCCACTCCAGCCCTATGTACAGAAATGGCTCCAATGGACATCCACCACTTAACTGTAACTTACAGGTAACTACTCCAAGCTTCAGAAAGCCTCTTCTCTGCAAGGAAGTCTGGAAGATTCAGCGCTTAGGAGCTTGGAGCCAGGACCCAACATCCCTCCAAAAGAACCCCAGGAAGAATGGAAAATAATTATACCCTGTTCACACCAATCAGATCAAATCAGCTTGATAATATTCCTGTTTTTCATGGCTACTTTACAGTGATGAATTGATTTTTATTTCCTAAATAGAATTACTGTATACTGTTTTGGACTGAATATATTTGTAGGGTATCATTCAGTCATTCAATCATTCATTTTCAGGTATATATTCTGTGTAGAACTTTTTATTTGGTGGAATGTACAATAGATCCATCCATCCATCCATCCATCCATCCATCCATCCATAATGTCCGTCCATTAATCAATCCATCCATCCATCTATCCATCTATCTATCCATCCATCCATCCATCCATCCATCCATTCATCCAATATCATCTATCTTATAAACAAAAACAAAAATCTGGAGTGAACACATATCTCAGAGTCTTCTTCTAGGTGTTTTCTTTCATTATAGTAACATTTACTTACTTATCTTCTTTATGGGTGCATATTAAGCCTTAGTGTTATTAAGTAATATTGGCTAAAACCACAAAAAAAGGGAAATTGGATGCATCAATATTTAAGCTTTGTGTAGAAGAGTTACAGTCTACTGAACCAAATGATCTAAGTAATCATTTATTTTTAAAATCATTAGGTTAGGATAGCTTTAAGTGTTTCCTATTCCTCAACCTGTCATCTCAAAACCACTAACTGAAGAGTATACTGTCTTGAGATGTTGGCCTTTCTTCAGAATTAGAGGGCATTTACAGTCTTTAGATTCCAGAGTACTTTGCTTGAGGCATGGTACTTGGAAATATCAAACATTCATAATGTTGATATATGCTTTAATAAAAAGAGGATGGTACAAAAATATAGATCTGAACAGAGATAAAAATCATATGATTTTGAGTTCATTTTATCCACTTCATATTTTATATTAACTTCTTTCTTCACAAAATCTTCACCTTATTTGTATTTTATTATTGCCATCCTTGCGTAAAATCTCTTTGCCTTCTATAATTTTCTGAACTAAATCTGTTGTTCTCCCCCTCCAAAGAAAAGAAATTCCAATAGTAGATCATAGCCAAATCTTTGACTGAAATGAAATCCAAGATCTCAGAGCATTGTTGGTTGTTTTGCCCTCTCTACTTAGATCCCGGAGGAAAATCTTTACTGTATCTCTTACAATAAACCACTTTACCTAAGGTGTTATAATGAAAATATTGGACAACTAGTTTTACATTACTTCCTTTATAAAAGTTTCTCCCCAAGACCAGTTTGCTACTGGAACATCATTATCATTACCATCATTTTATTTATTAAATGGCCACCCAATCAGTGGATTCGTATCAGCCATCCAACCAGTGGATTCTCAATGTCAATATCATGTAGTGTACATCTATTACAGGGAAAATAGGGGGTGGAAGCATTAAGAATTTATGTCACCTTGAGTTGATCAAAAATAAAGGTGGGATAAAAATCAAATGAATAAATAGTAAATAAATTGATAAAATAAATAAATGGCTTCTCAATCATAAACCTCAATAAAGTGGCTTTGTGAATAACTGTTTTATGCTAATATCTATATAGCACCTTGCTGCTTAACTCTTAGAAGTTGTTACTTATACCTTGTCTGTGTATCTTGACCTCTGAATTGTTCCTCAACCCCATTTTTCCTGCTAAGTCTGCTGTGAAGAAACTTGGACAATTCAATCCCAGACTGTATGTATGCTTAAGCTTTAGCTTGGTAGCTTGTTGCCATAGATATTTAAGACAGCAGAATTCCATAGTCCAATTATATGTTTTAATTTTACTCAACCTTTTATTTAAAGTCTTTGATTTTATTTAGTGTGGATAGATAAAAACTTTTTTATGATCACAGATCAAAATACAAGAGAGCAACTGAATGGCACATGTAATTTTCAATATGAATAGAAACTTCAGGGGTCTGCATAAGCATGACTACTCAGCTGTAAATTGGTATCTAGACTTGTGGGGAGAGTAATAAAACCTAAGAATTTGGACTTGGTCTATCAGAATTTGATAAAGAATTCATGAGGATATCCAGGGATTTTCCTAATTATAAGCAATGCTATGTTTTAACAATTATCTTTATTAAAAAATACAATACTGTAAGTAGAATATTCATGTTTTGCCTACTTTGTACTTGAATATCTACAGTAATAGGAAGCAGTGCTTCAGCTGATTCTGTGGGCATACTAGCTAGCAATGAGATACTTCATTGTTTTAGCACATTCCTTGTCAAACCAGGGTTTTTTAAATTATAAAACCAGGGTGTTTCTGTGTATGTTTACAACTTGTCCAAAAAGTGTGCATATATTTGTCGCACCATGAGTATTGTGATGCTTTTGGTGTGTGGAAATGGAAAAATATTTACTTTTCTCAATCACTTGATATAAAAAGATCTTATTTCTGCATTTAAACTTGGGAGGGACAAATTCTCCACAAATAACTCCCAAGACAGAAGATGAGTATTTATTCATTTTGAAGTTGTCCAAGTAGTGTAATAAGATACCGTTGATTATTGAACCCTTGATAGCACTCATAGTAGCTCCTGATCAATCCCACTTTTAGTAATTTATATCTAAAAATATTTCATTTATATTTTTAAAATGTAAATTACTGACAGAAGGAGACTGCAAGAAAGCTGCATGTTTTATTTGACTAATAAGCTACAATGGCATGCCTTTTGTTTAGTTGGGACAAAATTGGATGGTGGTGGTGGTACTTGAATCATTTAAAAGTTGTACTTTATTATGCTAAACTAATCAAAATAATAGAATAGGAATATACAATAGTTTTAAAGAATCAATACAACTTCAAAATTATTAAGCATAGCCATTTTTAAAAATAGGAAATAAATAATGCCTGAAAGTTATTTCATTTTCTCTTATTTAGTCATATATGCACCCAGCCAAGGATTGTACTGTAATATAGCAAATAAAGCAGAAAAACATTATAGATACTAGGTTTTAAAGGATTAATTAACTAGACTAGATCAGATCAAATAGGTTTTGTATCTATATTTTTTATGTTATTTTAACTTTACCTACTTATTTATTTATTTATTTATTTACATATCATTTACATTACATATGCATAGTTTCTCTCTCATTTTGTACTGCTCATTGACTGTAAAAATGTTTGTTTGATTTATTCAGTAATTTCAAATTTAAAGTAAAGGACTATATATGAGAACCTTACCCTAGTATTAAAGTTACCTGCTATAGCTGCTAGCATTTCTAGTGAATTGATTCCTAAATTTATTGTCAAATTTATGGACCTGCAACATCATTCTGGAATAGTAGTTGGATACAGGTAGCAGAAAAAATATACAGAGTTATTGGTAAAAAGACAGCAGAATCTAAATGTAAATCATGTAATTACTTCACAGTCTTTTTATGGAGCTCTTTAGCATGTGACATTTAGATTTGATGGAAATAAAAGTAGCACATCCTTGTCTGGCATTTCTCCCACTTTCATTTTGTCTGACAAATACCTATCCATCTGCATTTTGCCTGACAATCAGTTTCCTGGGCAAAGATGAAATTTGAGAATGCATTAACACAAATGCTCAGTCAGGGGGAGCAATTATGGCAGAATTGTTTTATCTAAGCTGCAGGAATACAAACAGGTTTGGCCTATGGCTCAATGCATCAGGAATTTCATTCCTTGGTTTCAGAAGGTTAAACTTTCTTCCCGCTTTAGGGGTTTCTAGGTTGTTTTATCACAACAATATTGATTTTTTTTTTCCTGGAGTGAAACTTTGTCGTAAGTAAGCCCTGGCACTAGATGGCTTCTTGATCTTCTCAAGCTGGTCTTTGATTTCATTTACAGATTCATGCTCAGGATCAAAATTAATGCTGAATGGAGTCTCTGCTGTATGACTACCATCTTATTTATGTTTTCATCTAGATTAATTTCACTGGAGAGGGCACTGGGGAGAATCTAAAGGTCAAATGTAAAACCCATTGCCATATATTCCATGGCACTGATGAGGGACATGTTTCTTGAATCAATGCTCTTTCTCTCTGCTTTATTATATTCTGGAAAGTTTACAGATCTCAATCAAAAACCCCTGCAGAACTGAGCAGATTACTTTCTGACAGAGGTTTCCTGGTAAATTACTACTAGTCTGCTCTCAATTAATATAATTACCACTAAGAGCAATTTGCTAGTGGAGCAGACTGCCAATAGAGCATGTCTTACCTTTCCCAATTTTTGCATGGAATTGATTTACATGAGTCAGTCACAAATGAGGTAACAAATTGTTCTCCTTCTATACTTCTGCTTGTGTCTGATCTCATGGAGGGATGTTTTCTATATCTACATTCATCCTTGAGAGAACTTCTTTTTCATTTTGTTTTATTTTCATAAGATTCTGTATTTATATTTGTTTTTTTTAAATGTCTCCTACACTTGAACATTTGCAACAAAATCAGAGAGTAAAGGCTAGGTTGATGGGATAATCGTGCCATTTGAAATCTCCATAGGCATTCTTTCATTATTAGAAACATTGGGGAGAAAGTGAGGTGTTAAAGCATAATTCTTTTTTTTAAAATGATGAAAAAGGCATCCTCCTCTTTGCTGATGTTTTCCATTGAATTGGAAACAATGCCTGAGTTTCAGATTGATTACTTCACTTCTTTTGTTTTGTCTATTCACTATTTTGCCAAAGACTTTTCTTCTGCCATTATATCATTTAGGTCTGTGCCTTCCAGACTATTTGTTTGAAAGGTTTTGTGAAAATGAATGAAAACATGTTCATCATGCTTCAGTAAGTTGCTCAGAAATGGAGATCACTGTGACATGGTTTTATCTTGGGATGGTATCTGGCATTTGTGTACATGCTCTAGGCAATTAATATATCCTCTTTTTGCCCTTCCATATTTTTCCTGTCACATAAAAAAGCAAACACATCATACTTATTAGGAGACAGAAAACCCTTTAACCCTTCCAATCATTAACCAAGTGTCAATTTCAAGCTGATTTGCCACGCAGGTGAAAGCTTGTCCTATAATTCTTCTGGTTTTTATTTTGCTTTCAATCACTTCAAACATCTCCTGTCTCCAAAGTCAGAGGGTTCAGCCTTACATTTCAGAGAGGGGAAGACAAAGGAAGGGCATGCAATTTTGTAATTGACACATGACTGGCACATGAGTTGATGAATCAGTTTGTAGACCTCAAAAGGAATCTTCTTAAATTCTTTCCCTGACCATCACTGTGGAACCAATCTTCATTTTGCTGTTGAATTCAGATCCTTGATTTTTTTGCTCTTGTTTATTGCAGTTTAATGTTTGTTTGACATAAGCTTGTCTTTAGCCAGTATTGCAAGTGTTAGATATTAACATATATCGTAGTAAGTCTCCTCTCTGGTCCGCTGCTACAGCGGGAAACAGGTATCGTTCTGATTGGTCGAGAGGCGTACCCGATTCCTATAAAAGGGGAACCCTCCGGTCACAGAGCAAGCTGGATCACTACTACTACTAATAAAGAGCTGTTAAGTCACTTCGTGTCCGCAGTCTGTTCTCTCGTTGCCCAGATCTAACATTGGCGACGAGGATGGGATCGAGAGACAGATTGGACGAAGAACGCTACTTCAGAATCTCCGGATTTGATCCAGCCTAGGAATTCGGCAGAAATTCCGGCAGCCATCTCAGGACACCGCAGCGCGGCAAATTCAAACAAGAGAAGATGGCGATGCACACTCCCCCCGCTCCATTCGACCCAGCGAACGACGAATGGGAGGCCTTCATGATTCGTTTCGAGTGTTTTCTCGAAGCGAACGAATACACGGGGATAACCGACGCCCGAAAGAAAAACATCTTCCTCGGCTACTGTGGAAAAGAAGTCTTCAACACGGCCAGAGACCTCACTGCGCCTACTCCGATACAAGCGGTATCATGGACGGCGTTGCAACAGGCTCTACAGACTCATTACGTGCCAAAACCTTCCCGCCACGTTTGCCGCCAGGAATTCAACACGCGGAACCAGAAGGCGGGATAATCAATCAACCAATATGTTGCAGCCCTGCGTAAAGCAGCAACTCACTGCGAGTTCAGGGATCTGGATGAGCATATCCTGGCACAATTTGTTTGTGGGTTAAGAGACATTTCACTACAAAAGAAGCTGTTGGCAAACCCAAATTTAACCCTACAGATAGCACTAAACGAAGCAAGGGCATCAGAGTCAGCGGAGAAATCATCGGTAACCATACAACGCGGTTTCAGCGTAATCCAGCCAGCACCCAGGCACACCAGAGTTCACTACGAGGACACCAACCCCAACTATGAGGATCCCGAGTTCGAGGACAGTCACCTGATGCGGAGCAGTCACATGAGGCCTGGGGGGAGACCCGGATTCCGTTTGCCGCCCTGCGCAAGCTGCGGAGGGAATCACCCCCGGTCTACCTGTAGGTTCAGGAACGTTGTTTGTTCGTACTGCAACAAACTTGGGCACATCGCACGAGTGTGCCGGAGCGAAGTCCCTGCCTCACGGCAGCCACCTATGTACCGCCAACAGAAGCCCAACCCAGGGGCTTGGCGAAATCAAAAAGGGCGCCCAGAGAGAAATCCACAAGTGTTTACCTAGAGAGAAAATCCCCAAAGAGCTGAGTGAGCGTATTCCCAGAGAGATTATACACAAAGAGCTGAGAGAGCGTTCTATCAAGACGCTCAACGAGAGTATTTTCAGGATACAGATGCTGAGATAGAGTTGACCCAGAGAGAGGAATTGCGAACGTATCTCACCACAATAAGTCAGGTCCGCACCAAGCGGCCTAAAAAGCTGAAAGTCACAGTCCTCTTGGAGGGCTCACCTTGCGAGCTGGAAGTTGACACAGGATCGTCCCTGACGATCATTTCATGGGCATCCATGAAACAGGCTATCCCTAGCCTCAAAAAGAGCCAACTACGCGTTCCAGACATCCTGCTTTGAGACTACCAGGGGAACCGAGTCCCCATCGTGGGCCAAGGCACATTCCAGATCCGTTTCAAGGACATCGTAGCCCAGCTGCCCGTGACCATTGCCAGCGCACCGTTACAGAACCTTCTAGGACTAGATTGGTTTGAAGCCTTGGGGTTAGAAGTCACCGGAATCAACGCAGTGGAGAACAGCAGCGCTGAGCAGATATTTAAGGAGTTCGAGGATGTGTTCAGCCCCGGTCTTGGTAAGTATGTGGGTAAACCAATCTCATTCAATTTAGACCCCAAAGTGGCGCCAATCCGACTTAAACCGAGACGAGTGCCTTTTGCACTCCGCCCAAAAATAGATAAGGAGTTAGATAAGTTAGTGGAGCAAGGAATCCTTGAGCCGGTGGATCACGCGCGCTGGGAAACTCCCATTGTGACCCCAGTCAAGCCAGACGGGTCAGTCCGCATCTGCGCGGACTATAAATGCACAATTAATGTCGCGCTACAACAAAGCGCATATCCTGTGCCAGTAGTACAGCACTTATTGCACTCGTTGGGGCCAGGAAAGATATTTGCCAAATTAGACATGGCACAAGCTTACCAGCAGTTGCCCGTGGATAGCGCCACAGCGGAGGCCCAAACTATAGTGACGCATAGAGGGGCATTCAAATGCAACCGGCTACAATTCGGTGTGAGCATTGCTCCAGGTTTGTTCCAGAGCGTCATGGAACGACTTTTGCAAGGGATACCGGGAGTCGTTCCCTATTTCGACGACATCTTGGTGTCCGCTGCAAACGAGGAGCAATTAAATAAAAGAGTCAGAACTGTTTTGGCCAGAATCAGAGAAAAGGGTCTCCGCCTGAAAAAGGAAAAATGCCAAATTAACGTGCCTAGCGTAGAATTCCTGGGTTATAGAATCAATGGTCAGGGAATACACCCCACTTCAAAGAAGATTAAGGCGATCCAGGACGCCCCCACACCACTAAATCAGACCGAGTTGCAGGCCTTCCTCGGACTACTTAACTTCTACAGCGTTTTTCTGAGACAGAAGGCGACCGTTGCTGAGCCATTACATCGACTACTCCAGAGGAACGTACCATGGAGATGGGGACGATCCGAAGCAGCAGCTTCCAGTAAACTGGAAGATGGGCGGAACTGGAAAAGGCACATCGATCAACTTTGGGGTCGCCTGGCTCACTCAGACCTACGAACCGAGAACGAGAGCTACCCACCAATGCAAAGTCAGCCAATCGAGAGCCCCAACACAGAGAACTACGACAACTGCGAGCCCAGGACAGAACAAGAGGTCGAGCACGAAACGGAACAACCCCCAAGCAACGTAAGCGAGCAAACCCCCGAACGCCAAAGCAACGAAAGCCTGAAAACCCCTGAACTCGAAACAGAGAAAGCAACCGATCCTGCAACTACTTCTGACCAACCCGAACTGCGACGTTCCACCCGAGTAAGGCAAACGCCAACATACCTTAAGGACTACATAACTAACCGCAATGTTCCGTCTAAGAGGGGAGGGGTGTTAGATATTAACATATAGCGTAGTAAGTCTCCTCTCTGGTCTGCTGCTACAGCGGGAAACAGGTATCGTTCTGATTGGTCGAGAGGCATACCCGATACCTATAAAAGGGGAACCCTCCGGTCACAGAGCAAGCTGGATCACTACTACTACTAATAAAGAGCTGTTAAGTCACTTCGTGTCCGCAGTCTGTTCTCTCGTTGCCCAGATCTAACAGCAAGCTTGACCTTTAAGTGTTTGCTGCTTCCATATCTGATGGAACTGAGTCTGGCAAAAGCACGTGTTTGTTGCAAAACGGTTTTTCTTCCTGATTTGTGTTGAGATGGTATAATAGATCTTGATGATTACCTGCTTCCAAATATTACTTCACTCAACTCCCCATTTCAATATAGGATCTTAATTGTCACCTTGGAATGAGCACCCTACTCAGAGTACTCTTTCTTCAATGATTTTGTAAGAAGGAAGGTCTGGATCAATTTGTCCTTCAGAAACATTGTTTCCTTTTCTTAAAGAAATCCAGTACATTCATTTCCTGCATACTTTGCATAAAAATTACTGTACACATGTTAATCTATAAACATAGGTGTTGTGGTCCAGCAGTGGCCAGCTGAGTTGTTGGTGGACTCTGGCAGCTCAGACCATTATGGGACTGCTCTGGAGGATGAGGAAGACTCTGGAGGGTGTTTGGAGTCAGAGCAGGAACTAGAGAAGCCTGTTGGCCACCAGGTGGCATCTAAGTCAGGGAGCATTGAGGAGGAACAGAGGGAGGTTGTTCCTGATGTACGTAGATGTCGAATTGATTGGAGACAGGAGCAGCTGTGGAGAAGACTTATAGAAAGAAGTAGGGACAGCTGGTTAAGGGTGTGGCCCCTCCCAAAGAGTTTATAAGTGGAGCAAAGGGAGGAGGATCTTTGCAGGAGACAACAGTCCATATTAAAGCCATTGCGAAAGCCTTCTGTAAGTGTTATCTTGTGTTTGTGAAGAGAACTTTCTAGGCTCCCAGCCAAGGGGTGGCTATATCTGTGTAATTTAGTCGTGGCAGACAGCCAAGCGTGGGTCTGCATATTCCTTGGATTCACGGGACAAAACAGTTTGCTTCCTGACTTTAACAAAAGCTGGAATAAGCATTATTATGGAGCAGTTGCAGGCCGAGAACGCGCAACTTTCGCAGAGGGTGGCTATGCTGGCTGCCCAGGTGGCACAGCTCCAAGCTCACCCTGCTCCACCCACACCTCGGAGGAAATGCCCGGTTGCAGTGCCTGATAAATTCGATGGCAACCAAGCCATGTTTCCAGCTTTCTTGGGACAATGCCAGCTATTTATCAGCTTGAGAGCAGAGGATCTTCCTACTGACCGAGAGAAGGTGGGGTTTATGATTAGCATACTCTCTGGCTCCGCAGCTCGTTGGGCAACCGCACTGCTGGTCCAGGCTAGCCCTTTGCTGGATGACTTCAGGGGGTTTTGTGACCACCTCCGGTTAATGTATGAGGACCCCTTTAAGGCGGAGACAGCTACCCGACGTCTGAAGACTCTGAAGCAGGGCCAGGGTTCCTTGCAGGACTATATCAATGAATTTAGGCTACTAAGACAGGATTCGGCTTGGAATGAGGCAGCCCTCATGGACACATTTGAGGATGGGTTGTCAGAAGACTTGCAGGATGATTGGGTGGAACAACGGAAGGCAGAGGTAGGGCCTGCCTCCCCGTAGACATTCACTGATGAACTTTTATGGTACCGGGATAGACTCTATGTGCCAGCAGGGTCCCTTCAGGGACTTATTCTATCCCAGTGCCATGATAATCCTGCGGCGGGGCACTTTGACCTCTTCAAGACCTTGAACCTGGTCTCCCGTACCTTCTGATGGCCCCGATTGCGACATGACGTACAATTTTACGTCACGTCTTGTGTACGGAGTCGGCAGGCCTGAGTGGCAACATTTTGCCAATCTTGTTAGTGAATACTATCTATGAAGCCTAATGTGTTGCATTATGAGCTAGTAATAATTTTGCTCAATTTGAATAATTTTACTGAAATTTGTATTTTTTAATAAATATGATGGGGAAAACAGATTATAGCACTCAAACCAGATTACTTAGTTCTTGTTTTGGTATTATTTTTATTGTTAATGAAATAAATAAAGAAAAAAAATAAGATGGGGAAAAAAGAAACAACTACTAAGAACCAATAAAAAGTACTATGGTAAAACTTTTTAGTAACATATTCTTCCCTTCCCTTTCATTTGTTTCCCCAAATGACTAACCATAATTTGGATAGTTACACTTTACACTGAACATTATATTGAACATTAAAGCATTCTGTTTAAGTATTTTCATCTGTTATTTTTAATTGATCTCATAATTTTTTTTTAGAAACCATATTCCAAATGTTTAAATTTGCCCTGAGGTATAGTATGTGTTATTTAAGAGAACCATTCCTGCATAAATTTAGCTAAGCTCTTATTACAAATTGCCCTTGCTGCATATTTTGGTCTCCCAATCTGATAATGTTGGCAGATTGTTCCTGTTTCCAATGTTGTGCCAACTTTGTTCTTGCAGCTGTCAACATATATCTTAGTAAATTGTGATACTTTTCATTTATGTTTTCTGGATTTATTCCTAATAAAAAATACTTGCAAATGTTACTTTTAGGATTTTCTGAATATTATAATGATTTCTTTCTTTCCAGTACTTTTGAGATTTCTTTTACACAATCACTACTTTTTTCAACCTTTTTTACAGTACTTTTTTATTAAACTTTCCATAATCCTTCCTGGTTTTTTTTTAAAAAAATATTTTTTTATTGACAGTTTTACAAAGAACATCAAAACTAACACAAACTAATAAAGAGTAAAAACAGTAATGAAAGAAAAGAAGAAAGAGAAAAAGCAAGCGCAGGAAGGAGGAATAAGAAAGGTTCTGGTTTCCTTGCAGTATATATAAGTATGATTTCAAATTCACCTCTTACTCTATTATTATAAAAGAAAAATCACACTTGAATTGTCCATTTTCTTCTAATCATCAAAACCACAAATAAGTGCAACTTTTAAACAGTCTACAAGGGGTTAGCAGTTACCCATAAATATACTTTTTTTAAAATTGGAGAAGTTACCGTATTTTTCGGAGTATAAGACACACCCGAGTATATGACTCACCAAGACTTTGAAGAGGCAAATTAAAAAAAAAGTTTTTGCACTCTGCAGACCTTCAAAAAATGGCCTGTTTTTTGCAAAAACGGGCTGTTTTTTGTCAAACAAAAGGGCATGCATGGCCTTTAGGAGGCTTGTAGAGTGCTCCTGGGGGCTGCCCCCCCCCAAAATGAGCAAAAAACAGTCAATTTTTTGTGAAAACTGGCTGTTTTTTGTCAAAAGAAGGGCATGCATAGCCTTTAGGAGGCTTATAGAGTGCATCTGGGGGATAGGGGGCAAAAACAGCCTGTTTTTCATTCATTTTCGCCCTCCCCGGCCTCCAGGAGCACTCTATAAGCCCCCTAAAGGCTATGCATGGCCATTTTGGTGAAGGGGGGGGGGGTTCAGAAGGCAAAAAATGCTATGTTCAGTGTATAATGCGCACCCAGACTTTCAGCCTCTTTTTTGAGGGAAAAAGGTGCATCTTATACTCCAAAAATACGGTAATTTAGCCATCTCCACAAGTTCCATCATCCTTACCAACCATTCTCCATTGTGAACTCTCCCTGTTTTTCTTTTGTAAGCAGTTCTTTGAAGTTTTGCATTCACTGTATCATTTTTATTTGTTCATCCCGATTTGTGCATCTTGTTCCATCTTTGATGATAGGGGGAGAAATTTTAGCCCCCTCAGAGAAGGCCCACAATCTGGGAGTCCTCCTGGATACGTGGCTTAGTTTAGAACAACACCTGACGGCTGTGACCAGGGCGGCTTTTTACCAGGTTCACCTGGTACCTCAGTTGCGCCCCTTCCTGGATCGGGATGCTCTGTGCACAGTCACTCATGCCCTCGTCCTTTCTCCCCTGGACTACTGCAACACTCTCTACATGGGGCTGCCCTTGAAGAGCACCCGGAGTCTTCAGCTGGTCCAGAATGTGGCCGCGCGGGTTATCATGGGGGTACCTGCACTGGTTGCCGGTTGTTTTCCGGGTGTGATTCAAGGTATTATGACCTTTAAAGCGCTCCATGGCTTAGGCCCAGGGTACCCGGGAGACCACCTACTGCCACCAGTAGACTCCCACCATCCAGTACGATCCCACAGAGTTGGCCTTTTCAGGGTGCCGTCGGCCAGACAGTGTCGGCTGGTGACCCCCAGGGGGAGAGCCTTCTCTGCGGGAGCGCCTTCCCTCTGGAATGAGCTGCCCCCAGAGCTTCGCATAATCCCTGACCTCCGGTCTTTCCGACGCGCCCTAAAAAGTTGGCTTTTCCAGCAAGCCGGCCTGGCCTGTTAATTTTATCTCATTTTTTAAATGTTATTGTCCTATTAATTGGGTTTGTTTTTTGGATATTTATCTAATTTCTTTTTAACTTTCGTGATATGTGTTTTTTAATGTTGTACGCCGCCCTGAGTCCTTTGGGAGAAGGGCGGCATATAAATCCAATAAAACAAACAAACAAACAATATGTCATATTTCAATAACAGTTGAAATACATGTCCTAGTTGATGATCTTATTTTTTTAAATAAATGTTTCAAATTCTGTCATCTTGAGGTCACTTTTTATTCTCCCAGTAATTTGCAAACCATGGTAAATTCCTACCTTCATAGAACAATTCTTGCATGTTTTTAAACTATTTTCTAAATGTATATGCACCATAGTGGCACATCAAATATTTCTTACTGTAGTTGTCCTTGAAGTAAAAAGAAATGATGGTGAAGGTAAAGATGTTGGGCTTAATTTTGTTTTTAGAAATTTCCATATTTTTTAAAATCAAACTTTAAAATTCTTTTTTTTTTTTTACCCTTAACAAGCCAGCTTCTTCTACAATTAATATTCTACTAGTCGGGGATTTTATCTATTTCTGTTATCAATAATAAACAGCTTACACAAGTATGTACAATTTAAAATTATGAAATACTAGTCTATCTCTTTCTTCTGAATCTTGCAAAAGATTTGTTAATTATTATTACACCTTCCTATTAACTGCAAATCTTCAAGGTTTTGTCTGAAATTGGAATAGGTGCCATCAGGGGTGGGTTGCTACTGGCATTATGTGCAAAAAAATGGGAAACTTGGGAAGAGTATTCCAATGTTAATATTTGCTTTTTGCAAACATTTTCCATCCAAGTCTTAAAATCTTATCTTGCATTTTAACTTAAAATGGCTAATAAAAAGAGCACTGCAACTTGTCAAAAGCATTTTTTGCATCTAAAAATACTACTGTCATCTTCTTTTTCTTACGATTGATGTGCCCTAACAATTTATTATAGATCTTCTGCTGTCCATCATTTTTCTCTCAGGAATATAACTTGTTTGGTTGATATATATTATTTCTAAAATGTAAGTGTTCAAAGGTTCAGCTAGTATTGTGGAAAATAACCTGTAATCAATATTCAGTAAGATGCTGGTCTTAACTATTAAACATATGAGTTGTTTAACTCAACTATGTTTGCAGTGCTGAATTTTTTGCTCACCTTTTGAGTAATATACCTTGAACCACAATATGGCTGATAGGCATAGGATGATTATGTTTCTATTGAATTTAGAAGGTGTTTTTGTTTGGTTCATTTATTTTCTTGTATGCAATTTTTTAAATTTGCTATTGATGATTCTTGCTTAATGAACACTTTTTCAGCAACTGAACTTACAATGGCACTGAATGCAGTCACTTAATCACCATTTGTGACATTTGCCAGCTTCTGTCAAGCAAATGACATATGAAATCCTTGCTTAACAACTTGTGATGATTTGCTTAATGACACCAACTGAACATGCCAGAATTCCCATCATTGTGATGACTGACTATAGGGTAAAAACAATCCCAAAATGCAGACTGAATTTTGAGTTCTTTTGAAAAATATTTTCCCCCCACAAATATGATAAAAAGCCTTGACGATTAAAAAAGAAAGAACATAGGAAAAACGAAACAATTGCCTGTCTTGGTTTTCCCCCCAATTTATTTTCATTTGCAAAACTTGCTCTGACAGGCCAAAAATGTGGCAGCAGCTCTAAATCATATTCAAGTAAAGTTTTTTTCTTACAAAATACCCTAAAAACCATATTGGTTTCTGCCTAAATTGACAAATGATCTCTCACCTTTCAAAGTAGTAATGTATACTAATAATGATTTAAGAACCTTTGATACTTAAAACAGGAGTGATAGCATAGATGGATACTTTGTTTATCACTGAGCATGTCACAAGACATAAATATGTGTACACATAGAGCCTGTGAAGGCCTATTCAATCCAGCTATCAATCCAAAGTTTCATGCAAACTTTCATCTGTCAACCATGTTCTGTCTGACCCCTTCACATTGCTTGTGAAGCTTCTGAATGTGATATGGCGAGAAGAATGTGTTAAAGAGACTGAGAAGAAGTAAAAGTCTGAGAAGACAGTCTAAGGGTAATCAAAATGATATGCTGTGCACTCACTACTTTCTAAAACTGAACTGGTTCCTAAACTCCCAACTTCCTAAGACCAACAAGAAAAGCAATGAAAATAACAGGGCCTGCATGAAGCAAGGGATCTATGTGACTGAATGTGGGATGCTCCATTGGGCAGACTCTTGATGGTTAGAGACCAAGAGTTTATAAAGCATTTTAGCAGAATGGGGAAAAACCCACAACCTGTCCACAATATCCACCTTGTCTAGACCCTGAAATTTCCTCTTCTCCAGTTCAACAATGTTTCAATATATTCCATCTCTGCTAATATGATACCGGAATGTGCTTATTCTTTCTATTTTTGATTTGAAAAAGTTACATAAATAGTGATTTAACTAAATTCTCAAATTTCTTACATAGAGTGCACACATATTAAAATCAGAGCTATGCCACAGTTTTCTAGTTCACAAAGTCCCTGTATCAGCCTAGTTTTGCTTGATTTACTTCACAGGTGCAGACTAAATACCTCAGAATACAAACAGGGTTCATGTGATTGCTTCTCAATGAAACCTACAACCCCATTTCACAGAGAAAATTGGAGAGATACAAAATAAATACTTGAAAATTCGACAGGAAGTTCTCCAGCTGGACAGACGTGGGAAATATGGGCTCCTAAGAGTCTCACATGAACCCTGTCTGACAAACCATCTCCGAAGATTCTTTTAAATCAGAACCCCCACTGGAGGTGGGGGCGAAGAAAGGCAGCGTCTCATCAGACCTTGAGAGAAACAACAGATCTCTCGTGGGTTAGAGATTTGCCTATGAATCGGAGTTGGGGCAGCAACCTTCATGGCTAACAAGATGCTGACCTTTTTGTCAAATTAAGTTTGGAACAGGCGGAGACCGGGAGAGATAAAAGACCTGGTAAGAAAATTTAACTAACCCACAATATAAATTAAATTTGGAAAAGGCAAAGAAATTTTGAGAACATAAATAATACTGATGGTCAGATTGGGACTTTTTTTTCCTAAAAGAAAAAGAACAAAGGAAGGTGGAGGGTTGTAACATCAGCCCCCCTGGAAGTTCTTTGTCTGCACTTTCGAACAGAAGAACAGAAAGCAGAGCAGCTACAAACCCACATAATTATAACATTAAATTTGGTTTTGGATCTTAAACAGAAACCAATATTTTACTTTGTTTGAATTCCTTCCAGCTAAAATCAAGAAAAAAGCAAGTTTTTCTTCTGAACCCACTCAATATAAACTCTAATCTGATCTCGGATATCAAATAGAAACCAAATATTTTGATCTATTTTTCTCTGATAACGGATAATCTAACCTTGACTGTGTGGGAAGTTTTAATTAACCAACTACCATAAATCAGAAGTTGCAAGAGCAGGAAGCAAAAGAGACACGTACCCAAATCTAGCTCTTTATAAGTTTGTTCTAATTGATATGTTTTAAGCAGCTGTGGCTGAACGGAGATGGAAGGTGACAGGGGAAAGAATTATTACAGAGATAAGAACTGGAAAATACTAGGGTTTTTTTCCTTTTTCTTTTCTTCCCTCCTTCGTCTTTTTATTTTACTGCAAAAGATTAAGATGGCCCCGGCTTCACTTCCGGTCCCCACAGTAGCTAAAACTTAAGATGGACCTCTGGTCCAAAATAAGCTTCAAAATAAGACTTTGTATAACTAACTGCAATCTTGGAACTCGATATTAAGGAAGAACAAAAGACCAAGATGGCTCCCATCGTTGTCCCCTACAGCAGTGGAAGTGGACAAATTTAAGGTGCACCAGAACTCTGAAATAACTGTATAGCTAATTTGGACTGGACATCATGGAAAGGTAGTAGTTTGAAGAACTACGTGATATTATAAAAATATGCATAAATAATTAAAATCAATCCTAAATAGAATTCTGAACCCAGAGAAGCAGCTATCTAAAGAAAAAAATTAAGCAGAAGGGGGCAAGGGGAGCAAGATAATGAAGGAGTAGAAACAGAGGGAAACAAAAGGCAGACAAAAGAGGTTGAGGCTGTGTCAGGCCGGCAGTCAAATTCCTTTTTGAATCTTTAGCCTGCCACTCTTTCTCTCTCTTTCTTTACTATACTGTTTCATTAGTGGGCAATTGGGAGGGGGCAATAGTAAGGTGTAGGATGTGTTGTTGTCATTCCTTTCTAGAAGCCTAAGGTCATTCTTTGTCTCTGCACCTCTGCACCTGACCGGAACTAGATGGGTGGAAATGCCAGCGTGGCAGAGGATGATTGGATCATGTGATGGACTTGTGGTTGTGGGGCAAGGTTTTGAACTTTCAACTGAGTGGGAACCCAGGAAACTTTCAGATTCGGGATTGCCACAGATGTACCAACATGTCTCTCTTATTAAATTGGAAGTTTAAGGATAGTTCTGCCTTGGACTCTGATTTATTTCTGAATGATATTTGGAACGCTGACAGGCTGTTAGTGACATAAGGGAAATTGAAGGGGGAGGTTTTGCCTCAACAAAGAGAAATAAAAAACATCCTTTTGGTGGAGACCTGGGGAAAATTGGGGAGAGTGGATGTGCCGAAGCAAAGAGAAGGGAGAGGCCAGGAGCAGAGAAGTGGGACAAAAGACTTACTAGGAAAAAATCAGACAACCAGAAATTTTTATGTGGGAGAATATAAAACTAAGATAAGGGTTTTATTTCTAAATATGATAATAAAATGGAGTTGCTAATTGATTGAATGTAATAATGGAAAGATAATTAAGCAAAGGTTGAAATATATGGAATATGGATAAATATGATATTGATATTGATGTGGGGAGGTTGTGAAAAACATGACAATAAAATGGAGTTGTTAACTGGTTGAACATAACAATGGAAAGACCAAAATATATGGAATGTGGATAAATATGAAACTGATATGGGGAGGTTGAAAAGCAGAGGTTTGCCATTCACTTTTATACATGATAATTAAACTGAGTGGCAAATTGACTGGAAACGACAACAGAAGGACAACTAAGCATGGGTTAAAATATATGAAACATGGATATACAACGAACTTTTAAGATGATGAAATAAAGTGAGATGTTCACCGTTTGTTATTCTATACAATAGATTAAGGGAATTGAAATGAATATTGAACAGCAAGGTTTGCTACTCATAGACAACTAAAGGTAATCTAATCCAAGACATGGAAAAATTGGAGAGAGAACATAAATGCACTTATAATGGGAAACTATTGAGACTTAAAGGCAGAATCACAAATTGGGGGCACATAAGGCTGTATAATTATATAAAGATAATGATGAGAATAGCTGGGAATTGTAACCAGATCTACATCTCAGCCAAAATTAGGCGGGGGTGGTGGTGGTTAAAAGTACAATGACTATATATGTATACTTTTTTGTTCTATTTTTCTTTTTTTTAAAAAGGAGAATATATGTTTAAAATAAAATATGTATATTGAAAAGAAACTATAAATACCATCAATATGAAATGGAGCTTGCTCAGAAGTTGAAATACACCAAGCAAATGAGGTGAAGGAGAGAGGTAAGGGAAGGAGAGAGGGATAGGAGAGAGGGTAGGAGGGGGGAAGAGGAGGAGAGAAATGAGGAGTGGAAACGGGAGAGAGGAGTAGGAGAGAGGAAGGGGAAGTAGAGAAGGGAAGGAGGACAGAGAGAAGAAAGGAGGTAGGGAGGAGGATGAGAGAGGGAGAAGAAAGTGAATGCACAAGTATAGTGTATGGAGAACAGAAGAGCCAATAAATGTTTTTTTTTTCTTTCTTTTTCTTATGGGGAGTTGATGGTAAGATGAATTGATGTAAACATTTAATAATATAATACGATGTTGGTTATGTAATAGTATACATGTGATTATATGTTATGAAAATGAAAAATAAAAAACTTTACAAAAAATACTTGACAAGGACATCAGTCAGGTGTAAATCTGGATCAGCCAGAAATATTGCGATTCTCAACTTTAAGCAAGGAACCCAGAAATATCTATGAACCAAGGTATCAGCCAAAAGTCTTCTGCTCCTTTGTAAAGAAAGGCCCTTTGAGGCTTTTCTGTGTATTTAGACAAATAATGAACAGTCTACTGACAAACAACATACAAAATGCCTGGCCAAAGAAGAGGGTTAAAAAAAGATATTCTGCAATAGGAAAGGACTGCATGTCATCAGAAATATTTAAGAAATTCAGAAATTTTTGGTGTCCTTGAGATGAGCATACCATGATGGATTTATACAGTAAATGTATCTAGAGATCTACTGTATTTTAAATATTTTAAACAGTCCTGCCAATACATGCAGATAAAATCCTTCATTAATAAAATTCATGCTGCCAAAGGCAAGCTGAACACTAAGATTCAATACTGTTCAATACGGGATCGTATCCTGCCCCATACATCCCTGCGACCAATCCACTCTCACAGAGAGGGACTTCTCCGGGTGCCGTCCACTAGGCAGTGCCAGAGGAGTAGGGCCTTCTCTGTGATGGGCCCAGCCCTCTGGAACGACCTCCTCCCTGATATTAGGACAATGACTGATCTCCGCTCCTTCCGCACGAAACTCAAGACCCACCTGTTCCAACTAGCCGGCCTGGCTTAATTAGAACTCTCTAACCTCCCTGGCAATTTTAAACTGTAAATTTAAATTTTGGGGGTATTTTAATTGTTTTAATTGTTGTAATTTTATTGTTATTTATCTTAACTTTGTGGCTTTTATTTCTATTTGAATTGTTAATGTTGTTGTATTTACCTCCTCCATGCCACATGCCTATATATTTGATTGTACGTCGCCCCGAGTCCCTTCGCGGAGAGGGTGCGACTGATAAATAGAATAAATAATAATAATAATAATAACTGTTGTGCCAGTTCTAAAGAGTAGGCAAAATGAGGTCTGACTACCCTTTGAAATACAGTCCAATGTTAGTTCTGGAGACAACAGTTCTCAGTATATGGATGTGACACTTCTTCAGCACTCAATGTCGTTTTATTGCTTTCAACACAGAGAATACAATTTCTGTCCCATTTAACACATTGGTGGGCTCTGTGGAATATAATTCACAGATGTCAAAATGTTCTAATAATTGACTAATTATGAGTGATAAAATTTGTTATCAATTATTCACGGTGCTTTGGAAATTGGCTCAAAGCTCTGTTGATCAAAAAAGTAAAACTAGTGTAGAGATTGAACTGCACTGCTTCCTTGGCACATTTTTTACTTAGTATCATGTTTTGATATTTGTAGGTTCCATACTCTCTTAATCTTGGGCACGTTTTTATTCTTCTAAAGTGTAAAATGGTTCTTCCATACAGTCTATAAACTTACCTTTACTAAAATGCCTTTTGGGTCTATTTAGTTACAATTGTCTCTGTTCAGTCCATATTCAATCCTACTAGTGTTTCAGATTCCCCTCCCAAACCACAAATGGGACACAAAATGAAACTCACACTTTTCCAGTGCCATAACTTTTGTAGTCTACTACTGCCGAAACAGCTACAATTACAGCAGGCATGCCATAGCCAACCAAATAGAAGTATTTTCTACGTGAATGTTCACTCTCGAAGACTTCCACCAACATTATGTAGAGCTGTACTCCTTCCAAAAACATCCAAGTGAAAGCAGAGAGGAAGAAGAAATGCAGGAGAGCGGCAAACACAGCACAGGCTATCTGGGAGAACAAAAAAGACAAAGTAGAACAGTAGTTATATGTGTACAATGATTAAAGGTGGGTGCAAATTATGCAGTTAGATGAGCCTTCTGCTATTTACATATTAAACTGGAGGTATAAACGTATAGATGGATCTTGTGATTTATTTACTCTTTATTTTCAGGATTCAACCATTTAATGTTGTAAAGAAAAATGCCGTTATACCATTATGATGTCTTCTTACACATGTATATTTGATATAGTATCAGACTAAACTACTTGGCTTGTTTAGATGCATATTTACATATGTTCAGTTGGATTTTAAAAATTATAATGCGCACTGCAAAACCATGCATTCTGCTTTCAACAATTTCTAAAGTAGAAAAAGGTTGCTGAACAATAACCACACAACTTTTCGACCCCCCCCCCGAAAATCAGTAGCTTGGTTGATATACCTTTCTCCAAGCATTGCCATTTCTAAGGGTCTTATATACAGAGAATGAACAAGTTTGCAAATAAAGAATGGTGAGGAATTCTATAAATGCAGTAAAGCAGGCTTTGCTACATATTAAAAGTTAACTATTTGCAAGGAAAGAACTAGACAAGTTTCTCCTAGACTCTCACCTTTGAATTAAAGACCTCAAGACACATATCTGAGAGAGTTTGGGGAGATGCTATAAATTATCTGCTTTATTACTACCACTATTTGCCTCAAATATGCCTCATGTAAAATCTGGTTTACTGGGGAACCTCCAACTTCTTTTTTTTGGTGTGTTCATGTAAGTGTCGACACCCAATGACTGTCTGGAGAAATCTCTGCAGGTTTGTTGTAAGATTTCAGAAGTGGTTTGTCCTTAATTTTATTTTATTTTATTTTATTTATAGACCGCCCCCTCTCCCCAAAGGGACTCGGGGCGGTGTACAGACCACAATAAAACAATATACAAACTTAAATAATTATAAATACCCATTAAAACAAATTATATGATAGGCTGTACAATATAGTTAAAAATTAAAACAACCTATAACATCTATCCCTAAACATTTAAAATTTAAAATACAGGCTAGAGGGACACAAAAGCTACAGTTAGGCCAGGCCAGCTAAATTAAACAGGTGGGTCTTTAGTTTATTACGGAAGGAGCGGAGATCGGTCGTTATTCTAATGTCGGGGGGGGGGTCATTCCAGAGGGTCGGGCCCATCACAGAGAAGGCCCTACTCCTGGGTGTTGCCCGCTGGCACTGCCTAGTGGACGGCACCCGGAGGAGTCCCTCTCTGTGAGAGCGAATCGGCTGCAGGGATGTATGGGGCAGGATGCGATCCCGCAGGTAGCTAGGTCCTGAGCCATGCATCCTTGCCTGCTTCCTTGGGCTGAGCCTGTGTCAAGGTTCCCCCCAGGTGGCTTCTTGCCTAAGTGGGGACTGGAATTCATAGTCTCATGATTTCTAGTCTGATGCCTTCATTTCTACGCCAAACTCTCTCTCTCTCTCTCTCTCTCAGGGGAAATAGGGACCAGGTTATGCTACATCATAATAAAAACAAGCTTTGTTTTCAAACTGTACTTTACCAATAATAAATCCTTCCAAATGTTGCCAAGAAAAATGCAATGCCTTGTATCTAGGCATAGTTGCCAGGAGTCAACATTGGTATGAAGCCACACACAGAGAAATACTAGCAGAAGTAAGGAAGTGCTTCAGAATATGAAACAGAGGAACTACGCACTTTAGTTGACGTATTGCAAGAAAATGACTAGAAACAGCCATTTTGGACATTATGCATTCTTAAGATAGAAATTGATAATATTGAAAGTCTAAGCAAGATAATAGTTAAGACACAAGGCTAAAGCCTTAAAACAAAAACTGTAATGGTTAAATATAAAGACATGCCATTATCCAATTTAAGGATAATGCCATGGTAATAGAATTTCAGATAAAGAATTCTGGAATATAATCAGCAGTGTGATGTAGCTACAAAAAGGACAATTCATTTTTTTTAAAACCCTGAACCAACAAATGGTTTCCAAATCGAGATATTGGTAAGTAACTGCTCCATTTTATTTTGCATTGGTCCAGACACCTCCTTATGTCCAATTCTGAATACCATACTAACTGCAGTGCTTCTCAAATAGTGGGGCGGGCCCCCCAGGGGGGGCGCGAGGCTCCGTAAAGGGGGGCTTAGCTCAAATTATTTTATATATTTTTGTTTTGCAGGTTAAAGTTTTTTTAATATTGTGTTCCTTTAAATCCTGTGCTCCTTTAAATCTTTTCTGCTACAGTTAATAAAGCTATTCTTTGTTGTAAATTGATCCACATTTCTTTCTTTTTTTATTCTCTTATACGTTAATAAGGTGTTATGCAGAGGTGTACTTATAACAATTTTATAGACAAATGATACTATTTACAGTCGTGCGGGGCGCGCGAAATGTTTTCTTCTTCCTAGGGGGGGCATGACAGAAAATAATTGAGAAGCACTGTAACTGGAATAGGTTCGGAGAAGAGTAAAAAAAAATGATCAGGTCCTACAGGGAGATAATCAACTATCCAAAGAGGTTACGAGTCCAAAAGCTTGGAAGAATAAGCTCTGGTTCCAGTGACCAATTCAGAGTGGATCCTCAAATGGGTCCCATGTTAATGTTTGGCTTTCCAATACCACATCAGATCAGGAACTTTCCTGGCTTCTCATACTGTTATTAAATCCCAAATAAAGGGATCCTGAGGGAGTTGTCCCAGACATTGTGCTACTATCATCATTAATGAGGAATCTCACCTTGGAGACATTTTTGGAAAATTTCCCTGTCACTCAGTTTCTTGGCCCACAAATTTGGTGGGCATTTTTAAAAAGAAATTTGTATTTAATAATCTAGTAAAACTAGAATTGAATGTCATCAGTAATTTTCCTATTTAAAATAGGAAGAGATATGTATGCTGTATGTGCACTTAACAATTGTTTGAGTAATCCCTTCTGAATTGTAGCATTTGTCAAGTATAAGACAGGATATTTAATGATGAATAAGCAACTGTATATAAGAGTTTTTAATCACTGAATTATATTTCAATATTCCTCAACTGTGCTATAAAACAGCTGTTGTCTAAATGCCATGTATATGCAAATGCTTAATGAACTAGGGCATCTATTATATTATGTGTCTGAGATACATTATAGTTACTAGCTTGATGTAATATTTAGCATCCTGATTTTCTTAAGTTTTGTAGCAGCTGGAAGAGACTTGTTACAAAGGCTTGGTTGCTTTTAGTAGCCTGGGCAAGTTCCTGACATTGGCACTACTTTTATTTGGCTACATATCAAAAGTATCTAGTGGTGTGAACTTTATTGTACCTAGATACTTAAGGCTGATAATTCTATTGCCCTTAATGGAAATTAGCATAAATGGAACTGGAATGAACTCCATCATATACCTGGAAATGTGCCCCAAATTAGATAAATGTCATATTTATCTCTCAACATGCAATGAAAATAGTAGTAGGAAGCTGTGTTGGATATGGTTGCTGTTTTTGTAAAAAATTGTAAAAATAATAAAGGCAAAATACAAGCAAGCAAACAGGAGGCTGACAATAGCCAGCTACTTCAAAATCATATAGTTGACCAAACAGGACTCTAAGCTCTGATACCTCTGTTCATGAAAAACAAAAGATGCCAATTAACTTTTTTAGAAAAAGATTTGAGGGGCTGGAATGAGGATAAAATCAAAAAGGCAAAGTTTTGTTTATCTGCTTTTATAGGGAACATGCTATCCTGAAGAGCAGTTTCTTTAAATATTATATAGATAGGACTACATGAGTGAGGGTTTTTCATGAACATTATTTGTCAGTACACTGTAATCCAGGGGTGTCCAAACTTGGGAACGTTAAGACTTGTGGACTTCAAGTCCCAGAATTCCCCAGCCAGCCATGCTGGCTGGGAAATTCTGGAAGTTGAAGTCCACAAGTCTTAAAGTTCCCAAGTTTGGACACCCCTGCTGTAATCTTTTGCAGTGGTTTAACTTTGTTGTGGTATTTATCATTACATTTATTGTAAACATATCCATAATTATACATTTAACCTAGCAATATAATGGGGGTAGAATCAATGTTCCCTCTAATTTTTTTTCAGTGTGAGCGGAAAAGTATAGTGTTTGAGCGGCATATTTACATGCCTGAACACCTCAAGTTTTTTCACATATGTCACCCAAGACAACAACGAAATCAGTGTTACTTGAAACTCAAAGTTATGTTTATTCAAGGTACCCGCTTAATTAAAAGTGTTATATAATATCAGTATCACTTATAATACTGCAAGTCTGCAATATTAAAATACTTGTATAGTGTTTATGGTAATGTACACTGTTATTCACTGAAAGTCTGTCTCATCTTACAGTTTTTCATGTCTGTCTTTCTTTAACAACCATTCTGAGTACACTTTGTCGCACTGGTCGCCGGAGCTTTGCGCAATTGGTTCCAAATAGCACAATGTGGTAGATAGATCAGAGGTCTTCCAACTTGGCAACTTGAAGACATGTGGACTTCAACTCCTAGAATTCTCCAGCCAGCATAACTGGCTGGAGAATTCTGGGAGTTGAAGTCCACAAGTCTTCAAGTTGCCAAGTTTGGGGACCCCTGAGATAGATGCATGCCTACTTGACCGTAAATCTGAGGGAATCTAACTTAAATGCCCAGCTGGCTAGAAACAGATAACAGGACTATGCAGAGCACATGATTCCCAGGCCGCAGTTCCACAGGGGATGCTCTCAAGCAGTCGACTAAGCCAAAGAGGCAAAAAATGAATGGGACTAGAGTAGGCGATACCATTTGCTTCCCCAGGAGGGTGTAGGAGAGACGAAGCTAGCCTCCTCCTCCTCTCCCCCCGGCTTCCCAAGTCAACTGGTTCCGTCCAGGTGGCAGGCAGGAAACTACTTCCAAAACGGAGCTGAAACCGGGCGACCTGAGCACTTTCTCTGGCAGTTTAAAAGGTCGGGGAAGCACAGTTGTTGATTATTATTATTATTTCCCCCCAATCAACATCGTGAGTAGTTTCTCCCCCCCCCCTTTCTCAAATGGCACCGGGGGAATGAACCATTGTGCCCAGGGAGGAGGAAACGGATTAAGCCCACTTTTATTTCTTCTCCGAAAAGGGAAGGGATTACTAATCAGAAGGCTTTAAAAAAGAGAGTGGAACGTAGGACACATATCAAGGATTATATGTGATGGGGGTGCGGTGGGGTGGGGTGTAATTCTCCACGTCTCTCCCCCCCTTTCTATGCATTGATGCATTGATCCACCACTGTCTGGGTTCTTTCTCCCCCACCCACCCACCCAGGAGAAGGCCGGGAGTGGGTGCTTTTGCAGGGATGCAGGTCAAGCAGCAGTTTTTGATTTCGGAGATGGGTGGGGAAGGGAAGTCGGGTGTTTGCCAAATGTTACGCTGTGACATTAGAAATCACTGCAGGGCAGTTGGAAACTGCTGCGCGGTGTTTTCCTGTCAAGTGTGCAGCCGCGCAGCCGCACAGCTTAGAGGGAACATTGGGCAGAACCTTGTTCTTGGAGGTGTTTTTCATCCTGAATAAATTGATCTAAAGACTTTAGAGTCAGATCATTAAAGTTTCAGGAGGCATATTTAATCCAAATAAGCTCTATTTAAAAGTAATTATATTTCTATAACACATGCCTTGTTTGAAGGAGTACCATCTTGAGTAGGTTGAACCATCTGTTTTAGTTATGAAATACAATATCTTCTTTAGGTTAAAAAAATACGGAAATATTTCTATATTTTCCTTTTCAGTTTGGGACTATGCATAGCACTTAAGTCCAATGTGTTATATCTACAGCATATACAAGAGATAATATAGGCCAAAATAAACTTAGTAAATAAAACAAATTAATAAAAGTTTTTTAAAATGCTAATGCCCTTGTTTTGTTCCACTGGAAATTGATAGCTTTCCAAGCTGGATGTTAAAACAGAGATAATAGGGATCATATGGAGCTGGGGATAAGGAGCTCTAACAACACACTCTGTAATAGTCATAAAATGGATGAAGGATATATTAAACTACATTGTATATGCCATCTATATACATTTCAGGCTTCAACACTGATTTTTTTCTTAAAAAATGCTCCCTTTTTAAGCAGAGATACACATGGTGATTTTTATGAGGGAATCACAGAATTATAGAGTTGGAAACAACCTTCAGCTCTGTCAAATTCCCAGCCTGTGGGCCAGATGCATCACACACCGAAGAGGAGAGATTGAGAGGGAAAGAGCAGCATTCCAATCTGTTCTTGTCCTTCCTGCTCTGAAGAATTAAGACTCAAATTAGCAGCAGCTTCTCTACAGATTGAAAATGTTATGTCCTTAGATACAAAGGAACATAACCTGGAGCAGCAGTTCTGTGACCCTCAATGAAGAATTGGAAAAAAACCCACTGATCTGTTTCATTTAAATCTTGTGAATTCATTTAATTATGATAAATTAATATAAATACAGGTGTACATTTATCTATTATTATTTTATTTATTGTTTAATATTGATGAATTTATGTGATGGAATCAGGTTTTGGAGCAATGCTCTGTTGTTGTTTATGCCCACTTGTTGAAGAATGATCCAAAACATATAACTAAATATATATATATATATCTAAATATAAATCACAAGAATAACCATGTGGTATGGAGGCCTCTAAGTCTTATCACCAGATAAACAGATCATATTCTGCCAATTTTGACATACATTTTTTCAGATGAAAGGACTATCGTGGTGGAATATAGTACAGATCTATTTATTTTTATGTATTTATTAAATGTATTTGCCACCTGATGGTTCAGATGACTCTGAGTTACAGGAGGGCCTTTCCCAGGGAGCAAAGTGCCAGCTCAGCCACTTTGGCATGCAGGAAGAGAGAATCTTTTATAGAGTATATCTAATAGTTACGCAGATTTGTGATTTATTCTGACAAGATTCCTGTCTATAGGTGAACAGTAACAACGAAACTGCTGTGAAGTAACTTCTTGTGTTGTTCTTGGTTCCTTCCTTAGCCAATTATCCAACAATATTCTATACAATTGTGAAAGAATCAATTACATTTGATAAAAGGCGGCTGCAAAATGCTTTTCAGAAAGATCTGAAGATGAAGCAGACAAAAATATTTCCAATTGCAAAAGAAGGTGAAATAAATCTTAGATGATAAATTGAAGCAGCTGAAGAAAGAAAGCAAAAGACAACAGATGCAGGGGAAAACAAACCTCTCAAGGTAAAAGCTGAAAATAAAAGAAGCTATATTGAACAAAGCAATGCAAAGAAACTAAGGATAACAATTGAATGGAAAAGATATTTGAGAGAAATTACAGAAATCAAGAACCTTTATGTTAAGATGGGCACAATTAGAACAAACAAGGTAAAGATCTTTTGAATAAAGTAGATATAAAGAAGAAATTGTGAAATATATGGAAGTGTACAAAATAGATCCAGAAATTGTTCAAATATGAAGATTTGACCACTATACTAAACCCAGACATTCAGGAGCCAGGTATTAAAAAGCAGAACAAAAGCACGGTTAACAACAAAAGTGCAGGAATCGATGAAACATCAACAGAACTTTTTAAATATTTTGCATGATAATGTAGTTGGAAGAGCTGTTTGCAGTTTAGAAAAGTGGAAAAGATCAGTACACATTACAATACCCGGAAAAAAAGGGAGCAGTAAACAATGCTCAAACTATTAAATAAATACATTTATCTTTTACAGTACCAAGATAGTCTTCAGCATTTTGCAATCCACAGTGGAATAATACATAGAATGACAATTGTGCAAGTTGACTCAGAAGAGGCAGAGATACTTGAATGCATATTATTTCCATTTGACAGATAATGGAAAAACGAAGAGAGTTCAAAAGAAGACTATCTTTTTTTTTGCTCTATAGATTGTATTAAAGCTTTTGGCTGTTTGGACAACCAAAAATTGTGGATAGTCCTTAAAAATGTAGGCATACTTGGTCACTCATTTGCTTATTGAAAAATGTACATAAGGACCAAGAAGTAATAATTAGAACAGACTATAAAGCAACTGAATGAGCGACCTAATGATGACCTAATGGTGAAGATCCTTGCCACCCACTCGGAAGGTTGAGAGTTCAATCCTAGGTAGTGGCAGATGTTTCTCTGCTACGTGCAAAGAAAAAAAATATCTGCTGCAAACTCCACATAGTCATCAGGAAGGACATTTGGCTAGTAAACGCTCAGCTCTATCCAGTCTCCCCAACTCTTCCACAAATTAAGGGACTACAGGGTCATAAAAATTGAGGGTTTTTTAATGAAGCAACTGAATAGTGCAGATTGGAAAAAGTTAGCCTACAGTTTGCATTGTTACCTTATTTATTTAACTTAAATGCACCATATAATATAATAAATGGACAAGAAGAAATATAAAGTCAAATAAAAATTACTGGGAAAAACCTCAAAAAGTTCAGAGATGCTAATGATATTATTTGAATGGAAACAGGGAAGAGTTGAGGAATTTCTTGTTGATTCCGCTGCTCAGTATTAAAATGAAAAAAAAATGTTCTGAAGAGGCAATTCCAACAACATTCAAATAGGTGAAAGAAAAGTTTGCTGGTTGGTTCTTCTGATTTAGAGCTTTAATTTAGATGCTCAAGATGACCTACATGGCTCTCTCTTTTCCTATTCTTTCTCCAAAGCAACAAATGTGTCAGATACTAATCTCTTCCTCAGTGGAACAGCTTGCCTCCAGAAGTTGTGAATGCCCCAACACTGGAAGTCTTTAAGAAGATGTTGGATAGCCATCTGTCTGAAACGGTATTGAGTTTCCTGCCTAGGCAGGGGGTTGGACTAGAAGACCTCCAAGGTCCCTTCCAAC
Source organism: Natrix helvetica (assembly GCF_964273705.1). NCBI lineage: Eukaryota > Metazoa > Chordata > Lepidosauria > Squamata > Natricidae > Natrix > Natrix helvetica. The sequence goes on along the minus strand of NC_138552.1, from coordinate 112,788,445 downwards.
TCTACTATTGTATTGCATTGCATTGCATTGCATTGCATTGCATTGCATTGCATTGCATTGCATTGCATTGTATTGTATTGTATTGTATCTTCCATTTCTAGTTGCAAGCCTTAACCAATGAACAGATTTTATCTTCCTGGGCACAAAATGTTGATAACTATAGACATGAAAAGATACATCTGATACTTCAGAGGAGGATTATTAAATATAGTTAAGTATTTTAGCCACATAATCCAAGGGTAGTGGTCATTGGGGAAGGCATTGATGCTTGGAAAAATCAAAGGCAATCATAGAAGAGGTTGACAGAAAATAAAGAGGTTAGATTATTTCATTAATGAAATAAGCATCAGCTTATTAAAAACTCAATTTTGATAGACAGTCCTGGCAAAGGAATATCCACTGGGTCATGAAGAGATGGAAAAAATTAAATGACTGAACAAAATCAAAACTTTTAATATAAAACCAACCTAAGCTTTATTTATGAAAATGCCAGTCAGCCAGAAAATAGATCATATAGAAAAGGTATAGCTGAAAAAAACCCTTCTAAATGCTGAGGGCTACAGTAACTGTTATCTCCAATTCCACCCCTCATGATGTTTAAAATCCAGCATGAAAATGAATTTTTATGAGCTTGAAAGCTTTCTCATGGTTTTGGAACATTTTATTTGAGAATGTATGTGAAAATGGCTGCTCCCTCAATTCCAAGCGATTACTCTAATTAGCTAGTTATAATTTTAATTTTAATGGAAAATAGGTGAGTGGTGTAATATTACTAAGCCAGAGATAAGGAAAAAGATAAATTCAGCTTTTCTCACTGGTTACTTACTGGTTGGTCTGCCCTATTGATTCCAATAAGGAAGAGAAGTTCTGCCACAAACAAGCTGATGCACAGGTTCTTATGGATAGTGTTCCTGTCACTTTGGAGTCCACGGAAGAAGCAGAAAGTAAAAATGCAGATCAGGAGGCAGACAAGGGACAGAAGAATGCCGACCCAAGTGATGACATCCAGGATCAGATCATGGACTGCATCTCCATGCTGCAAATAATTAAAAAAATATTCATCAATTATATATTGACTTTCAAGATCTAAGGAAGCTCAGTCTAATTGAAACACTTTGACAGTCTCCATTCTTCTCTCACAAATGTATTGTGTGCATATTAATATCATTGCAGATTATGTTAATTGTTTGCTTGCATTTCCCTCCCCCCTCATTTGTTTTGTTTAAAAATTAGTATCCTGAAGAGCATCATCTGAGTTTGGATCTCAGCTACACAAAGACAATGAACGTAAAAGACACATATTATAGATTAATAGCGTTAGTAGTCTAGATCAATCTAAGCTGCAGAATTAGACTTAAAGTGGGGTTCTTTGCTTTGGCAAACTTTTAAATAAAACAAGCTTCTTCAAAAACAAAGCAACCATGTTGCTCCACATCAGACTGATTTGAACTCTCCTTAGACTTCATCTACATTGCTTGCACTATGGGAGAAAACAAAAGGAAGCCTTTTTTTGGAAAGTAGTGCAGGAGAAGTCTGAGAAGAATTTTTACTGAAAGTTTCTGAGGGTGCAACACCCTCGTTATGTTCTGAAGGTCTGCTAGGTGGACAACTTTGGACTGTGAGATCTTGACGCTATCTGGCCTGGAATACTTTCAGCCAGGGCTGCAGGGAAATGCTGAGAGGGTTTTTCTCCCACTGAAGCTGGTCTGAAGTACCTAACATTAACTGAGTTATTTCAAAGAAGTAAAGCAGGTTACATCTTCATTTCAGTAAAGAAAACTGCATCATCTCCAAGGCAAGAATTGCTTAAATGAAATGAATCTAAATCACTTTGCACATGCCAATTATAGATCAATATGATATTGGCCGTTAATTAGTTTTGCTTCATGGATCCCTATGAGGTTTTTGATTATTCACTGATTACTTTAATAAATTATATATTTTTAATTCTCTGCCTGCAATATTGATGGATCCTGCTGAGATTCTGCCTGAATTGGAGTAAGTTATACATATGGTTAAATAAATGAATAAATGAAATAAAATATTTAGAGAGAATAATGATTGCATTTTTCATCCTTTCATATTGGCAATGTTTTAAAAGTATGGTGGTTCATTTCAAGAAGATAAAAGACATCAATAATAGACATCAAAATGAATTCCCACTTTTTAAACTATTATAGTATAGATTAATACTATAATAGTATATAGGAATGATTTAACTATTATAGTATTAAAATATTAAGAAGGCAAAGCTAGCAATTTCCAAAATGTAAATTTTAACATAATTATCTGGTATTTTGCATTTGATTTCCACTCGACTGTTCACATTATTTTCCTCTGTAGTTACGTGTACTGCAAATCAAGGTTATACATCTAATGAAGTTTCCATATAGAAATTCGAATCTTGATAGTCTAACTTTATATATTAGTAAGACAATATAGCAGCCATATGTAGATTGAGTAAGCTTCCCCTCAGCATGAAATTCCTCCGTAAGTTTGAATTGAAACAGATGTTGAATGAGTTCAATTAAATTAGCTACAATGTTTTCCTTCTCTAGCATTCAAAGCAGCCACTTGCCTATCTGCAGGCATAGATACATTTTCATTCCAGCCATAATTTGGTGTTCATGTCTTTGAAGTATCATTAGAACTTGAATTCAGCTTAATAAAATGTGTTCTTCTCCTTAATACGCATAACTTGCTCAAATTCCATAGTATATAATAGGACTGCATGAGGAATTTGTTTAGAAGGGCCCTTCCCAGAGATGCTGGCACAATTATTTTATTATTCATCTAAGACAGAACAATTGATTTAATTGCCAGTTCAATGACAAGCCAGAGTGAATAATTCCTTTGTTTTTTGTCTTTAGTTCATATACCTTCTGGAGAAGCCTTGTTTTGTATTCAAACTTCCCCTGAATCTGTCTCTATCAATTAACTGACTGCATCAACATTTTGAGGGATTTAGCAGTGGTAGAGACCAAAGATAGTGAACGTTTCAGCTCTTTCAATTTAGAGATAATCACTATTTATTCTTTCTGCAGGAGAGCTTTATAGAAATTAATTCATCTTTCTTTCTCTGTCTCATTTGTCATCTGTTTCTTCGTGTAATGAAAGTTTGATTATTAAAATTGCCCTTGGAAAATATAGCAGTAGCACTTTTTAATACAATCAATCCAGTAGCACCTAAACTATCAGTGCCATCTCACTATACACAATCTGAGTATAGCATACATAAAAAGCAGGCAGAGGGTTAGGAAGCAATGGAAGCACATGAAAACATGCATGTGCTAGTCTGACTTGTGAGACTGATAAATAATCTTATGGCAAAAGCTCTCCTCATAGTCATCAGCTTTAGATTTGTTAGATATCCTACCCCTATACGAGATCAACATCCATATATATGTGTAGATCAAGCACTTCCTTAGTCTTAGGTAATCCTGATAGCATTACTGATTCTAGGACATATCCATAAGGGATCTTTTGCCCCAAATAGACAATTCTTCTACAAGCCAAATAGTAAACCTAAGGGATAAGAGTCACCATCAGAGGGTTTATACCCTTTCCTAATATTTCAACTAGCATGTACCTAAACACTTAGATAATACAATTCTTGAAATATGCCATTGCATCAGTATTAAATGAAATGGCACCTGTATTCCTCCCCCTCGTACACCAAGAACAAAGAATCTTGAACAATACAAAGTTAATTTTAAAGAAAAAAAGTAATTTGAATATTACTTAATTCGCCTGGACTACTGCAACGCTCTCTACATGGGGCTGCCCTTGAAGAGCACCTGGAGGCTTCAACTGGTCCAGAATGCAGCCGCACGAGTTATCATGGGGGTACCTAGGTGCTCCCATGTTACACCCCTTTTAGGCGGCCTGCACTGGTTGCCGGTTGTTTTCCGGGTGCGATTCAAGGTACTAATTATGACCTTTAAAGCGCTCCATGGCTTAGGCCCAGGGTACCTGCGAGACCACCTACTGCCACCAGTAGCCTCCCACCGTCCAGTGCGATCCCGCAGAGTTGGCCTCCTCAGGGTGCCGTTGGCCAAACAGTGTCGGCTAGCGATCCCCAGGGGGAGAGCCTTCTCTGTGGGAGCGCCTTCCCTCTGGAATGAGCTGCCCCCGGAGCTTCGCATAATCCCTGACCTCCAGTCCTTCCGACGCGCCCTAAAAAGTTGCCTTTTCCAGCAAGCCGGCCTGGCCTGTTAATTTTATCTAATTTTTAAAATGTTAGTGCTATATTAATTGGGTTTGTTTTTTGGATTGTTTCTAATTTCCTTTTAACTTTTGTAATATGTGTTTTTTAATGCTGTATGCTGCCCTGAGTCCTTTGGGAGAAGGGTGGTATATAAATCCAATAAAACAAACAAACAAACAAACAAAAAAGACCATGACTTGAGGTAATTTAATGTCTAAACCATACAAGGAGGATTTACACCAAGGAGAATTTTGCAGATCATATAAACATAATACATGAACCTCATTTCTGGCAGATAGCAAATTTATAATACTAATACATCTTTTCAGATAACCACTGAAAGTTGGATTTTAATACATAACTAGAAAATGGATGGAAATATCACAGTAATCAAGTGTGGAAATGATGTCCAGATGCACAAAAAGGGACTCAATGAACTCAAAACAGCAGAAATACTCCTCCAGCAGACAACTGCTTCAACACACACACAATATACTAGGTAATATCACAACTGTGCCATTCATTCACTCCATTAGCATAAGACACAATTATCCTATTATAATTATTTTTGCTAGTAAAACAGATCTATCAGTTTAATGTTCTGCTTTGTAAGGAGGTATTGCTTAAGTATGGGTCATGAACATAATATTGTCTTCCATTGGCATAGGATGGCTTCCACCAAATCCTAAAGTGAAATCCTTCTGGTGAATTTTGAGTATACCTTCCCTTATTCCCTTGAACATTTTAAAGTCAATATTAAAGTAATTTAACTGAATACTAAGATTCAATATTTTAAACATATATTCCAGGCAAACAATCTGTACAAAAATACCCAGAATCAGCATTAAACTGAAATGTAGTCTTTCCTATAGAATCCAAGTTTTAGCTGTTAATCATGTAACACAAAAAGTCTGGCGGTACCTTTTATAAGCCAACACATTTTATTGAAAGTTGCAAGCTTTTAGGAGCTACACCTCTAAGCTCATGAAAGCTTATGGTTTTCAGACTAATGCATTCTATCAGATTCCTTATGATTTTTGGTTACTATAGATTAACATGATTCTTCTACTATAAATTCTGTTAATCTTAAAAGAAAATGAATATTTTGAATAGCATAGTGATGGATCAAATGGGAGAGGAAATAAAAAGTAAGAAACAAAGGAAGGAAAGAAGGTAACCGTTTTTTTTTTAAATGTAACTTATATCCCCCCCCCTTTTTTTTCTTATTAGTCACATCACACACCAGGTCATGATATCACTTGCCCAGTTTGTTGGTGTCCTCTACAGTCTCTTCAAACTTTAATCTCAGTTCATTTTCTGACACCTTTCTTAAATTAAAAATTATATTCTTGATATTGGTTTCTACAATAGTTGCTCCAAGTGAAATCATTCCAAATGGTTGTGGCTAAGAAGTAACTAAGAGAGGTTAAATGGAAAGGCTCTAGAAAAAATTCCCCTTAAACTGATACTATGTACTAGATTGATATGAGAAGTTGAGAAAGGAGTAAGAATTGATCACAAAGCAGGTAGCTGGGCTTGATTACCAAATGTTTCATTCAATGTTATAACTCTATGAAATAAGCAAAACCTTTTACTGGAAGATGTAACTTGCAATGTTTATGGCAAGTTTACATTCCTGAAAATAATTTGGTATATAGTTAGATCAATAACTATAACATTAAACTGAACAATCCATACCATTGCTTCAAGGAAAGGTTTGTTCAATTGCTTAGAATTAATTTAATCTGCCCTTAGTGTCATGCTCCTAACTCAAGAATTAGATAAGACCAAGAAGAGACATTTCAAGAGCAGGAAGCAGTAGTTTCAACTCTAGCTCCCATACCAAGTCAACGATGACATTATCTATGTCATAATTATCTATGCTTCAGATCCATCCACATAAATATCTGAAAAACATATTAACATATTAACAGAGTTGGAAGGGGCCTTGTAGGTCTTCTAGTCTAACCGTCTCCCAGCAAAAGCAGGAGACCCTGCACCATTTCTGACAAATGGGAATCCAGTCCCTTCTTGAAATCTTCCAGTGATGAAGTGCCCACAACTTCCGAAGGCAAGCTGTTCCATTGATTGATTATTCTCACTGACAGAAAATTTATCCTTATTTCTAGGTTCAATCTTTCCTTGATCAGTTTCCATCCGTTATTCCTTGTCTGGCTTTCAGGTGCCTTGGAAAATAGCTTGACCCCTTCCTCTCTGTGGCAGCCCCTCAAATATTGAAACACTGGTATCATGTCTTCCCTGGTCCTTCTCTTCACTAGACTAGCCATGCCGAGCACTTCTAACCATTTATTGTATGTTTTAGTCTCCAGTTCCCTAATCAGTGGTGGGTTCCTACCAGTTCAGACCAGTTCAGCCGGACCACTAACAGTTTGGCAGTCTGGGTCGCTGGAACCGGCAGCGACCCAGGCCTGCCATGCCCCCAAACCGGTTTTCTGGGAGCTGCCATAGGCACAGCCATCTTGTTTTTTGTTACTGCGCATGCGCAGAACAATTTTCATTGTACTGTGCATGCACGCACAGTGCACATTAAGTGAACGTGCGTGAGGCGCACCCACGGGTGAACCAGCAATAGTGACTGCTGGAACCCACCCCTGCCCCTAATCATCTTGGTTGCTCTTCTCTGCACTCTTCCTAGAGTCTCAAGGTCTTTTTTATAGTGTGGTGGCCACAATTGGTTGCAGTATTCTAGGTGTGGTCTTACTAAGGCTTTATAGAGTGGTATTAGTGCCTCACTTGATCTTGATTGTATCTCTCTGTTAATTCAATTTAGAATTGTATTGGCTGTTTTGGCTGCCACCGCATACTGTTAGATCCTTTAGAACTCTGGGATGTAATCCATCAGGTCTGGGTGATTTGTAGTACTCAAGATCAGACAGGTGTCTCTTACCCTTTTTTTTGCTTATTTTAACTTTAACTTTAACTTTTTAACTATGTTTTTGGTAGGTTGAGCTATAGTTTCTTTTTGCATGAAGACCAATGCAAAGTATGAGTTAAGTAGTTCTGCTTTCTCTCTGCTGCCTGTTACTTCCTTGCTGTCTTCTTTCTTTAGTGGACCAACTGTGTCCTTGATTTTTTTTTTGCCATTATTTTTCGTAATGTATATTCTGCCTTAGTTATGTGTCCCTCTTTCCATTTTTTGTACTTGTCCTTTTTGTCTTTCAATTTGTCAGATACGTCTTTGTGAAGCCATCCTGATTTCTTCTTGGATTTCTTGTTTTTCTTTTTCAGTGATATTGCGCTGGACTGGGCTTTTATGATCATATTTTTCAAAGTTTCCCAAGCTTCTTGAGTTGTTTTCTACTTTAGGATTTTAATCCAAGGAATCTTTGCCAAGTTCTCTCTGATTTTTTTAAAATCAGCTCTTTTAAAATCTAAGACTCTGTTATCATTATGTTCTATTGCTTGTGTTTGCATAATATTGAATTCTAGTATGACATCATCACTCTAACCCAAGGTTCTTGCAACTTCAACCCTCCCTATCATTTCATCTCTTTTGGTAAGAATTAAATCCAATATAGCTGACCCTTTAGTTCCCTCTACTTTTGACAAAGGTGTCAGCTAGGCTCATAAGGAACTTGTTCAATCTCCCACTTCATGCAGAGTCTCTTTCCCAGTTGATGTCAGTAAAGTCCCCCATTACTACTGTGGTATTTTTCCTACAGTTAACATTAGTTAACTGGTTAGCAAAAAGTTTTCTAGCAAAAGATTCTTTGTTTGTGAGAATTAGGTCCAGTCTAGTTCCTTCCTCTAACTTTTGGACAACAAAGTTGTCAGCTAGGTTGGTCAGGAAGCTATTCAATTTCTCATTAGGTGCACAATTAGTCTTCCAAAAGCCCATCATGGAGGTAGTGCAGACCATGGCCAGGAATTCAAAGTTTTTTTGGCGACACCAACCCTTCAGCCAGTGGTTCACTTCTAGAATCTTTTGTTCTCTTACCGGGTGTTGACCTTTCATTGGCAGTACAGATGAAAAAAACTACTTGTGCACCTAACTCCTTAACTTTCTTGCTTAGCTGCTCATAATATTGTGGCAGCCCCTCAAATACTGGAATACTACTATGCTATCATGTCACCCCTAATTCTTCTTTAGACTAGCCAAACCTAAATCCTGCCACCGTTCTACACATGTTTTAGTGTCCAGGCCTTTGATCATCTTAGTTGCTCTTCTCTGAAATTTTTCCAAAGTCTCAACATCTGTTTTGTAGTATGGTGACCAACATTGGTTGCAGTATTCCAGGTGTGGTCTTACTAGGGTTTTATAAAGTGGTACTAATACTTCATGTGATCTTGATTCTATGCCTGTGTTTATACAACCCAGAATTGTATTAGTTTTTTTGGCTGCTGCTGCAAACTGCTGGCTTATATTCAAGTGATCATCCACTAGGACTCCAAGGTCCCTCTCATAGTTACTATTTTTGAGCCAGGTCTTGCCTTATCTGTATTTTAATTTTTATTGCCTAAATGTAAAACTTTGCTTTTCTCCACTTTAAAATTCATTTTGTGGGATAGGGCCCATTCTTCAAATTTGTCAAGATCTTTTTAGATCCTGAGCTTGTCTTAAAGGGTGTCAGCTGTTCCTGCCAGTTTAGTGTCATCTCAAAATTTGATGAGTTCCCTTTCTATTCCCTCATCTAAATCATTTACGAAGATATTGAAGAGTACTAGGCCTAAGACTGAGCTTTGTGGTACCCGACTGTTTACTTCTCTCCATGTGAATGTAGTACTATTAAGAACTACTCATTGAGTATGGTTTGTTAGCCAGCTACAAATCCCTCTGGTGGTGATGTTGTCTATTCCACATTTTTCTAGCATACCAAGAATTAGGTTGTGGTCTATTTTGACAAATGCCTTACTGAAATCTAAGTATACAATGTCTATGGCATTTCGCTGGTCTACTAATTTAGTCGTTTTATCAAAGAATGAAATAAATTTGGTATGGCATGATTTGTTTTTAACAAACCCATGCTAGCTACTATTTATAACTATTTGCTTCTAGTTGCTGGCAGATCTGTTTCTTGATTATCCTTTCCAGGATCTTCTCAGGTATTGATGTCACTGAATGGCCTGTAGTTTCCTGGGTTTGTTTTTTTTCTTATCTTGAAGATGGGAACCACATCAGCCCTTTTCCAATACTTGGGTACTTCCCGGGTTCTCCAGGATTTTTGAAAGATATGTTACAATGGTTCTGAGATAACATCTGCCACTCCTTCAGAACTCTGGGATGCAATCTGTTAGGTCCCTGTGATTTATATTTGTCAAGGTCAGATAGGTGTTCTCTTACCTTTTTACAGTGAGCAAGACAATGGCATGATCATAGTAGTAGGGGTCATATCATCTGCTGCATAAGAATAAATCTATGGCAGGAAGAGAGACTAAGTATATGGTTATCTAAGGTCTTAAGAAAATGAATGGTATATATCCGTGATGGCGATCGTATGGCATGTGTGCCGGAAGTGGCATGCAGAGCCATTTCTCTGGGCATGCAAGCCATCACCCATTGCTCTTCCGTGTTCTGGCACACTGTCCAGCTGGTCTTCATGCACACGGGAGTGCTGGAAACCAGAAGAGCAGCCACCCAGTGTGCATGGCGGTAAGATGATCTTCCGGTTTCCAGCATGTGCAGGCGCACCGGCCAGCTGGTCTTCACATGCACATGCACACCAGAAACCGGAAGACCAGGTGGCTGGTGCATGGATGTGCACCAGACGGCTGCTCTTCCAGTTTCCGGCATGTGCACTCAGTGCCCAAAAAGGTTCATCAGCACAATATCATTCTAAAGATGGATTAAGTATAAGATCAGTGAAAACCATATCCAAAATTTTGGTGTGCATCAGGAATGGGAATGACAAGATAACTAGCATCTAAGAGAACCAAGGATGACTTAATTTTCATGTCCAGGTTAGAGGTAACTCTATAATCTTACTCTCCAAAGTAGAATTCAGTAATTGTAGTTCTCGTGCAGTTAAGGTATACAATCTCAATTACATTTTCTATAATGGTCTGCTTTCAAAATAGTTTCTATAAATCATTCTGCAGTTATCAGGGCATTTATAAAATAACTTACAATGAGTATTTTCCCTAGTATCTATCTCTGACTGGCAAGGTTGTTTTCTCTCTGCTTTAGCTGTGTGTTCACTTCTTATGAATACAGGGACAAGAGATTAACAGTGCATCAGCAAGTTCTATTAAATTGTGTTTATTAAACTAGAATGAAATTCATCTGGCCCTGAAGTTATGCATTCATTTAAAGCAACCATCTATTTATGTATTCATTAAAATAGTTCTAAAGCACTCTTCATCAAATGACAAGAAAGCAGTGTACAAAATGGGACCCCAAATGTATAGTCATAATGAAACAAAAGAGAATGCAATAATAAAACAACTTAAAAGGCAGATTAACCAATTGCCTTTAGCAGTTATATGACAAGCAGGTATAATGTGATCCGCTCCATATTAGGAATAGCTGTATGTACATGATGAATTGAGCCAATGGAGAATTTGCTAAATTTCTTTCTTTTTACAAAATGTTTCAAAAGACCTTTGAGACAGGAGGAACATTAAAATGAAAAAACAAGAAACATGAATGGGTGCGGGAGCCAAATTCATCTAGACTGTAAAGATTCTTCCTCTTCCTTTTCCTTTTCCCTTCCTGAATTAGCAGATACGTGTAAAGTCAGCTGGTAGCTATGAATGATAGACATTTTTTGATTTGATACTGGCATTTGATAGGCTGGGAAACATTTATTCCTGCCCCACAAGCTTCAGTCCCTACACATTTCTAGTCCTGTGGCTGTTTCAACTTTAGTTTTCCACAAAATTCCAATGGTCTCCTGATGGTTACAATAACCTCTTCCCTTTCACTGGGCCTGAAAATAATACACATGGTCAGTGGTGGGATTCAGCCAGTTTGCACCACTTCGGGAGAGCCAGTTGTTAAGTTTCTGAGCAGTTTGGTGAACTGGTTGTTGGAAGAAATCATTAGGCCAGAGAACCAGTTGTTAAATTATTTGAATCCCACCACTGCTTATGGTGTATTATGGGCCTTAACCTATGACCATAATTGAACCTGGAATTACTGTCATATGTCATGCTGGACATGTAAGTATTCACCATGTGACCATGCCCAATTTTATGACCTTTTTTTGTAGTGATCATTATGAGAACCCATTTTATCCAATGAGATTTTTTGTTTTTGTTTTTGCTATTTTCAGCTTCTTAATATGGCTCTCTCTCAGTGTGAACCAGATGTGAAGGTGATACAGTAATCTCTGAGATAGGGTGGTATACTACACTCATCTAAGATTACTTAAATTATATTTAAATGTGGGAGATTTGTCAGTCACTACTAAAACTGCCCCCTATTACTAAATGTGCAACAAATGTGTAACTAATGAAACAAGAATAAAACAAAGAAAAATATCCTACCTAAATCATTTTTAGAAATGATGACAGAATTTAATTTACACGACATATGGAGAGAGACACACAAGACAATCATCCAATACACATTCTATTCAAATCACCACCAATCCTGGTCAAGAATTGACAAGGCCTGGATGACACCTGGTCTACGGAATGAGATGGAAGAAGTAGAAATAGAGACTAACAACTGGGCAGACCACAATCCAATTAAAATAAGGTGGAAAGGCCGAAAAAAGAAAAAGAGATGGATGATGAACCAAAATCTGGTAAAAGAAAAATAATACATACAAATGTTAGAGAAAGAACTGAAAGTATTTTTTATGATGAACAAAAAAGAAGATACATCATTACAAAATCTTTGGGACACCACAAAAGCATATGTCAGGGGATTAACAATTGCCTATATGGTAAGGAAAAACAAGGAAAAAAAGGTACAACAAGAGAAATCACAGCAGGAATTTAAGGAAGCGGAAGCGGAACTACAGAAAGACCCTCAAAACAGGACTAAGAAAGAAAAAAGAGAGATCATAAAACACAAGTACAACTTAACAGTACAGGAAGAACTAGCTCAGAAGATTAAATTGACTAAACAAAATTACTTCGAACACGCAAATAAATCGGGATGTTGGTTAGCATATAAACTTAAAAAAGAAAAAGAAAAAAGGACTATATATCAACTGCAAGACGAGGATGGAGTCATACAACACAGACCGGAAGAGAAAAAGAGTATAATTCAAAAATATTTTACAAAACTCTATTCAAAAGATAACATACCAGAAGACAGGATCAAAGAATACCTACATTTTGCAACCATAAATCCAATCCCAGATGAAAACAGAGAAAATAAACAGACCAATTACAATAAAAGAGTTAGGGGTGGCATTGAAAAAACAGAAAAATAATAAAACTCCAGGTCCAGATGGAATCCTGGTGGAATTATAGAAAAACGCACAAGAAATATTGGAAGAAGCTCTATTAGAAGTATTAAATGAAGCGCTAGAAGAAGCTAAACTACCGGCATCAAGGACAGAAGCAATAATAACTCTCATACCAAAAGAAGATTCAGACCTTCATAAATTTCTAAATTATAGACCCATCTCGTTACTGAACTCGGATTATCAAATATTTGCATCAATTATGTCAGAAAGGATTAAACAGACTCTAAATGAACAGATTCCACCAGATCAAAATGGTTTTCTTCCACACAGACAGATCAAAAATAACTTGAGGACTATAATAAACATCCTAGAATATTACGAAGCACACCCGGGGAAACAAACTGCACTGGTTTTCCTTGTTACCCAAAAGGCATTTGACAACATAAATTCATAACATTACAATTAGAAACTATGAAATTTGGAGAAAATTTTGTAAAAATAATAGAAAATGGATACAAAAACCAAACAGCAAAAGTGCTTATGAATGGGGATACAACAGAAAAAATTGAGATTACAAAAGGAGAAAAACAAGAATGTCTTCTCTCTCCACTTCTTTTTATTCTAACCTTAGAAATATTCCTAACCAGAGTTAGGAAGGATCAGGAGATAATAAGATTAAAAATAAAAAAGGAAGAGTATAAAATCCAAGCTTTTGCCAATGATCTAATATTCATATTGGAAGACCCATTGCAATCCAGACTTAAATTAATTCAAAGGATAGAATAAATAGGTGATGTGGCAGGTTTAAATATCAATAAAAACAAAAGAAAAATAATAACATAAAACATGCCGAAAAAACAAGATAATTAATTGGGAGGAGGGGTCTAAAATGCAGTCAAGAAAGTCAAATATCTCAGAATCTGGTTATCTGGAAAATGCTCTTCAGTTAAGGAGGACAACCACAACAAACTAATACAACAAATAAAAAAAGATTTAGAGAGCTGGAAAAACTTGCAATTGTCACTCACAGGACGCATAGCTATGATTAAAATGAACATACTGCTGAGAATCCTTTTTTTGTTTCAAGCAGTACCAATAAACCCAGGTAAATCATTCTTCCAAGAATTAAATAAACTAACAATTAAATTTATATGGCAGGGACAAAAGCCAAGGATCAAATTAAAATTATTACAGGATAGCAAGGAAAGAGGAGGCTTAGCACTCCCAGATTGGGAGCTATATTTTCAGGCAGCTACATTAACATGGCTTAAGGAGTGGATTGAGTTGAAAAATTAAAGAATTCTGGCACTTGAAGGACGCAGTCTTCAAGTAGGATGGCACGCCTTCATTTGGGATGGAAAAATGAAACACACAAATATTTCCAAAGACACTTAATTAGAAATGCGTTACTTCAAAATTGGCAAAAAGTAAAAATAAACCCACTATATTAAAATCTGAAAATAATTATCTACAATAGAAGCAATGAAACATCCAAATTTTATAGACATTGATAAATTAGTAAGATATAAATATTTAATAAAAGACCAGGAAAATCTGAAAACCATTCAAAAATTAAATGATCAAGGTATAAATATAGAATGGCTCACATATATGCAAATCAAATCTAGATATAATAGCGATATCAAAACACATGAACTACAGTTGGAACAACATAAATTAGACAAAATACTTCAAAGCATGGAGAAAAGAATGATTGGAAAAATAAATAAATTTTTGTTGTAATATAAAATGGAAGAGGAAGTTGTCAAGGAAACTATTATTAGGTGGGCAAAAAATTTCAGATATAATATTGAGTTGGACAAATGGGAAAAACTTTGGGAAACAAATTTGAAATTGACCATGTCTGCGGCATACAAGGAAAACCAGTACAAAATGTTTTATAGATGGCATTTGCTGCCCGTGAGACTCGCAAAGCTATCTCCAAATGTATCTCAGATATGCTGGAAGTGTGAAAAATCATACGGGACTTACTATCATACATGGTGGATATGTGAAGGGGGCAAAAAATATTGGGTTAAAATAAAAAAGTGGCTGGAAGACATAATGGGAAATCACATAGACTGAAAACCAGAGCTATTTCTACTAGGTTTAATCTCAACAAAGTACAGTAAAGTAATATCATACCTAATATTACATATTATTACAATATAATACAGTACCGAACGAAGACGAGGTAATAAGGAAGATCTTAGAATGTGCCGAGATGGATAAATGGATGAAGGAAATTCAAAGAAAGGAGGAATCAAAATACTATTTAGTTTGGTATAAATGGTTAAGATGATAGAGACAAGAATTAGGAAATTGGGAAATGCAAAATTAATGTATATTAGAAGAATTAGGACATAGCGATCAGATTGGGGGTAGGAAAGATAATTTAAGATACACTAACATAAGAAAAATATATATAATACAATAAAGGTAATAAGACAGTCTGATATAAACAGCTAAACATAAACAATTAAGCAAAGGAGTAAGAAACAAGATGACCACAAATGTAAAATTGGAATGTACAGGAAGGGAAATAATAATTGTAAAGATGCACCGACTGTAAGAAGGAATGTTCAGTTCCGGTGTTGTTTGTAAGTTATGTGTCTGTTTTTGTCAATGTGTTTAAGTGTTTAAAATTAAAAATTAATAAAATAAAATAAATAAATACAACCCACAAAACTCCACAAACAATATCATATCCCAACACAACCCTATCATAACATAATCACTTCATGTATGCTGAGATCCCTTCCACCCTGGCTCAATGCCTTCACAACCCTCTGGAACCCTAACAATGTTGGAGTCTCTTAATTTCAGTGAATAAGCTATTTCAGGGGTGTCCAAACTTGGGAACTTTAAGACTTGTGGACTTCAACTCCCAGAATTCCCCAGCCAGCCATGCTGGCTGGGGAATTCTGGGAGTTGAAGTCCACAAGTCTTAAAGTTCCCAAGTTTGGACACCCCTGAGCTATTTCAAAGACCTGGACAGCCACAAAGAAGGCATGTCTCCAAAATCCCATTGGATAGCAACATTTAAGGGAGGCGGCCTGAAGATGCTCACCCTATCTGACCTGATTGGATGAGAAGATACCTTCTGTAAGGATCTGCCTTGCCCCCCTTCAAAGAAGCGTAGACTCTTGAAAACCTGGTATTTCAAAAGGAATCTTTTATTGAAAAGGAGTGAAAGCATCAACATTCAAAGCAGGCTCTGGGACCCTCAGGCTATACAATTCATGATAAAGGGACTTAGAAACCCCTCCCAATGTGTATTCCCACCAATCCACAGGTGTGACGATGTTTTGGAAGCAACATCTCTGAGAAACAGATAAGCAGGGATTCTCAAGGATCATCTCCCGGAGTTTCAAACCACATGGCTTCCCCCACTCCCCTGCATCCTGCAAGAGGTGATGATTTTCCAGGCCTCTGAGGCACCAGGCAATGGTTATAAATCACGCAAAAGGGTATATAAACCGGCAAGGCAAGACATAGACAGGAGAAAGAACAAAATGCATCAAATCCACCCACCCACCCCTTTGTCCACCGAAGAATGGCAGATACACAGATTGGACACCTTCATAGAAAGGCAGTTCCATAAATAACTTCAGCCCATGTCATATTTATTTATTTATTAGATTTTTAGACCGCCCCTTTCCCAAAAAGGGAAATGCTAACCAGGTGTACCGGAAAAGCAACTGACAGCCAGTGCAACCTATGTTGCAGTGGTGTAACATGGGTGAAATATGTAGCACACAGAACTTTGCATGTTGCTGCATGAAGCACAAATTCCAGAACATTTTCAAGGGCAGCACCATGTAGAATATGTTACACAATTAAACTAAGAAGTAATTAACCCAGGCACCAGCAAACCCCAGCTGTATGAAAAGGTGCAAATGACACACAATATGAAGTTGTGCAAAGTCCTTCCCTAATCACGACTTCCAACTGTTCCTCCAGCAGGACTATGAGTCCAGGAGACCCAAACTGCATACCAACTCTGTTAAAGAGTGCTTCCTCATAAAATATGACAAATCACCTGGCCCTCAAGCATGGATAAAAGCCCAAAGCCAGTCTGTCTTGCCAAGGTTGAATTAAAGCTGGTTTCTCCCCGCAGGCACTGGGTAGACAAGTGAATGACATCATTTGCTCAGCATGAGATGCATAATTGTAACATTGCCCACATACAAATGACACCACCTTCCATTCTGTAACCATTTCCAATTTTTAATAGTTGTATTTATCCATCACTTACCTTCACTTCCACATGGGCCATCAGAACAGCAAAGTTGGTTAAGTGATTACAGGAACATGTTGTGTGCGTTTTGTTTGTTGTGAGGAGCCGACAACCTTGAGTTGACCAGTATCCTGTCATTGTGCGTTTAGAATAACTCCAGAATGAACAGTTGGGGTTGAAATTTTCTTCTGACTGCTATAGGGAAGAAATACATCAATGGAAAAAAATACTAAATTAAATCATCTCTGTTCTCCTAGTCATTAGCATCAGAGGGTGATGAATACCACAAAAAGATCGCTCTTCTCATTTTAAAAATTACCCCTCCCCCAATTATTTGATTTGTTTAGAGCTAAAGTCAGCTCTGCAGAATTACTTCGTTTCTACTACAAAACAATTATAAACCCCAAGTGCTTTATGAATATATCTTTTATGTAGCTCAGATAACTTCTGGGGAGGAGGACTGGCTTTGCCTGAAAAGTGTTACATATCATGGGTAGGGGAGGAAGTGAACACTTCGTATGATGTTTTCAGGAATAGTGAAAAATAATCCACCCCAAAATGTGAGGCTTTCTGCCAGGGAAGCAAGTCCTCACCTTAATGTGTCTGACAGTGAACACAACAGGATCAGCCAAGTAAACCTTATTGCTGAACTCCTTATTAATCGCTGCTGTGATGATGGGAGAATTCACTATGACAGAATGATTAGTAGACATGGCTTCCATCCCTAATTTCATGCTGGCGTTCTCTGTGGAAAGATAGGGTCCCAGATTGTGGTATAGGACAAAGGCCACTCTGATTTCACCTGAAACAGAAAATTTGGTAATTAATTAAATCAGTTCTCAGAATTTCTAATCCATAATCTTTTGTTCTATAATAGAAAAAAATTATCTTAATGGAACTTAAAAAATTGTAGAACTGCTTGCAGGATTGGTGGTGGTGCAGCAACCTACTAATGTGAGCAAAGTGATTAATGTTAATTAATCAGAGTTGCTGTACATATAATCACAATAAAGAAATTCTAATACAGCCATATATAAAGATGCACTACTCTGTAACATTGCAGGCTCAGTGTGAGAGTTATTATCTAGTTCTTGGTACTAATTAAAATAGGAATTTGGTTACTTTTCCAGCATAGGCCTATTGACTCTCAGGCTCAGCCATGAGATAATCTGTGTGTGACTTGGGTTTTTTTTGGGGGGGAGGCATATTCATGACATTTTGAAGTGTTGTGTTTTCTTAATCAAACTATGATACTTTCCTATTCTTCCAATTGAGGTATTTGTAGGAAAACTTGCACAGTTTTCATGACTTTCAACTTCAGTAGCAGTCACAAGCCCAGCTATGCATTTTGTATTAGCAAATCACTATTTATTGCAACCATCTAGAGGTGTTTGATCTTTCAACTAGTGTAGGTCTAGGTGCTAACAACTACTATGTAGTTCAGTCTTAAGTTCAAACAATTTGATGAGATTGTTTTTGAAAACTCAAAAACTAGTCATACATTTCCGCATGTGCGTGGAGTGATTGTGGTTGTGCTTAAGAATCTGACAGCCCAAGGATAGAAACTATTTTTAAACCTATTTGTTTGGCTGGCTATCACAGGAATATGGAAATACAGGAATCACAGGAATATGGAAATACAGAAATAGTGCACAGGCAAGAGCTTCAGGATAGGCGGGCTAAGAGGTGACTTAGGCTAAAATGTGATGAACAAAAAGAATCCGCTCATTAATATTTATGCCCCTAATGGTACCTGTGAACATAAGAAAAGTGCTGAGATTTGAAAGCAGAGTTGCAATTTATAAGGCTGGGGAAAATAGTCCAGTCTAGTCTAGTCTTTATTGTCATTGTACAAAATAAAAACAACGAAATTGGTTTTAGCCTCACTGGTGCAATCCATGACAACAAATACAAACAACATAAATACTATAAGGAATAATCCCAATGCAAGTAATTGGGGGGGGGGGGAAACTAGTCATACATTTCAGCATGTGCGTGGAGTGATTGTGGTTGTGTTTAAGAGTCTGACAGCCCAAGGATAGAAACTATTTTTTAAACCTATTTGTTTGTTCGGCTGGCTATGCTTTGATGTCTTCTGCCTGATGGTAGAAGTGCGAAGAGACACTGACCAGGGTGTGAATCATCTCTGAGTATCTTCCTCACTCTGCTAAAGCAGCAAGACCTGGCAATGTCATCCAGTAGTGTTAGAGGGCAACCAATGGTTTCTTGTGGCGAATTGATCACTCTCTGTAGTGCCTTCCTGTCTGCAGCAGTTAAACCAGCATACCATACTATAATGCAATATGTGAGGATACTTTATATTGTGGACCAATAGAAAGAGGTCATCAGTCGTTGTTCCCCCCGATTTTTTTGCAGGACACTAAGGAAATGAAGTCTCTGTTGGGGCCTTTCCAATCACCAGGGACATGTTGTTTTTCCAGGTGAGATCTTGACTAATAAGCACTCCCAAGAATTTAAAAGAGGAAACCCTCTCCACATAGCCCCCCTTGATATACGGTGGGGCAGGTTCCTCTCTGTGCTTCTGGAAATCCAACACCATCTCCTTTGTCTTACTAGTATTTAGATGTAAGCTTTTTTTTGAACACCATGCAGATAACTTCTAGACTTCTTCCCTGCATGCTGATTCGTCCCCTCCAGTTATGAGATTTAGCACAGTTGTGTCATCTGCAAACTTTATTATGAAGTTGGATGGATCAGATAATATGCAGTCATGTCTATACAGCAAGTACAGGTAGGGGCTGAGTACACAGCCCTGAGGGGAGCCTGTGCTGAGCTTTAGTGTGGAAGATGCAAAGGACCCAACCCTTACTGTTTGTGGACGATGCGTCAGGAAGTCTTTGATCCATTCACAAGTGAGGAGAGGGAAATTCAGGTCAGTCAGCTTTTCAATGAGAATGTCTGGTAAGATGGTGTTAAAGGCCGAGCTATAGTCTACAAAAAGCATTCTGACACAATTCCCACATTTCTCAAGGTGACTCAGTGCAATATGTAGAGCAGTGGCGATGGCATCCCCTGTTGACCTGCTGCTTCTATAAGCAAACTGGTGTTGATCAAAATTTGGTGGAAGACAGGATCTGAGGTATTGTAGGACCAGTCTCTCAAAGAACTTCATCACTATAGACGTCAGTGCAATGGGTCTATAGCCATTCAGGCTGTTTATGTCTGCTTTCTTCAGAACTGGGATAACTGTGGCTGCTTTCAACATGATGGGACTCTAGCCTGTTACAGGGAGATGTTAAAAATCCTTGTCAGGACCCCTGTTAGCAGAGTTTCCATTTTCCCCAGCACCCTGTCTGGCCTGCAGCTTTGTTGGGATTTACAGCCTTCAGCACATGTTTCACTTGATGTTCATCTAGGGTGAGTGGCTGGAGGTTAAAGGGCCTTTGGGCTAGAACCACAGGCACTGGTCTTTTGATCTCAAAGCGGGCAAAGAAGCTATTTAGCTCCTCCACCAGCAGGGCATTAGCATTGGCTATTTTTTTCGTATTGCCCTTATAGTTGATTAGGTGTTGTAGCCCCTGCCACACCTGTCTTGAGTTATTATCTTCCAGTTGCTTCTCTACCTTTTGTTTGTATTTCTGTTTAGCCGCCTTAATGCCTCTTCTCAAGTTTGCCCTGGCCTCGTATTATTTGTCTTCGTTTCCTGCCTTGAAGGTGGAGTTTCAGCAGTTTGATAACTTGGCCTTATTACATTTTATTTTTGCCTTCTCTTTACTTCTCTACATGAAGATTTCAGTTCTAGTTGGTGTTTATCAGGATAGCATTTATCAGGTTAATTAATATTGGCCAATGACAATAATAAAGTTAATGAGTTGGGGGGAGAGAAATAGTGGGGTTTTAGAATGGAATAAAGGCATAGGTTCTCCTCCCAAAAGAACCAGATATGCATCTAACCCTTTCATCCCTTTCAAAAACACACTTTTAATTTTTAAAAAAGTCTTTATATTCTTGTTTTAACAAAAAAGTAACAGTCATGAAGCTAAACTATGGGCAGCCAGAATAGTCAAAAAATGGAATCCAAATCCCCACAGAGCATAAATAACTACGGAACAAGAAAGGATAGAGCAAATATAAAACAACACAAAACACAGTCGCTGAGTATGTTCCTCCAATTTCAAAGCCATAATAACAAGCCCTACATCTTGGGTTATTAAGCTCCCAGTCATAACAGATATGGTCATATGGGAAGTAAATGTAAAGTGAATAGAAATCAGACTTCTAGCATATTGTACTGCAAATACATTGCCGCTGCTGTGCCAAAACCACTGAATGCGAGGCTGGTCATAATATGTACAGTACAGTATATGAAGTGCTTTCTGAAAATAAAGATATTGTGGCTGTCTAAGCTTTTTCAACCTTGGCAGCTTTAAGGTGGTTGACTAAAAGTCCCAGAATTTCCCAGCCTCCCATCAATTCTGGGAGTTGAAGTCCACCCATCATAAAGTTGCCAAAGTTGTGAAAGACTGAGTTAAACAGTGGGAATGAGACTATATACAATTTAGGCAAGAGTTTCATAAATTCTGGTCAGTCTTTAATCAAATTACAGAAATGACCACCATGTTTACACACAGTGTTCTAAGCCTAAATAAAAAAAAACTTATTTGCCTTTTGAACCGTCGCCCATACTGTACTCAGGAACATCTTTAAAGTTGTATACATTTTGGTGCATATATTTCCTAATATATATGTTTTCAATGCAACTTCATTCAGCTATTTTGGCAAGCAATCTTCTTTTGATAATGCATTCTGTACACATTTTTCCCAATGCATGGATTTTTTTAAATCCACCATTCTTAATCTGGGAACTATACAACAAATTGCGGAGAGATGGACTGTGGCGCTTGACATGTGCACTTGTCTCTACTTAGAGACAAATGATTTTTGGTTTTATTTAATAATGTGATTTCCTTCTAGGCCTTTTTGCTATGATCAAATTTAACATTACTCTCCTACATTTCTGCTATTGTCAATTGACCAATATAAAGCTTCCTTGTGAGGTTGGTTGACCACTGAGAGAGTAAACTGCTGAACTAGATGGGCCAGGGAACTGTCCATATTCTTATTTTCTTATGATATTCTTTTAGAACAGTTCAGGAGACTTGGAGCAGGGTTTTGTCCTCTTCCTCTCCCGGATATGTACTACCTCATTCTAGACCCACAAGAGTTTATCTAGAACTGTGATCAATGGATCTCAGTACCACCTTTGTGTAAAGAGGTCACCAATCACCTCTTCAGCAAGATTCCTCAAAAAAGGGAAAGATGGAGATAGGAGAAAAATTGTGCCTACCATTCAGTGCAATAATGGTTTCTTAAAGGGTGGGCAGATCACTGCCTGTTTAAGCACAGATTAGACCTTTTCCTTCAAGGATTAACTTGAAGGAGCACAATCTGA
This sequence comes from Natrix helvetica, assembly GCF_964273705.1. NCBI lineage: Eukaryota > Metazoa > Chordata > Lepidosauria > Squamata > Natricidae > Natrix > Natrix helvetica. The sequence goes on along the minus strand of NC_138552.1, from coordinate 112,766,264 downwards.
GCTACAGCATCTCCTTGGAGGCCTTGACTAACCAGGAGAGGCATGGAACCAATGCATATGTACACATGCTTGCTCCTCTAAGGATTCTGTTAATTTCCTTGGGATCAATAGATTCAATTTTTTCCCAAATAACAAGCCAGATTTGTCTCAATCAACTCAATAGGTTTGACATAGCTGAAGTCCAGCTCAGAGCAAATCCAAGCTATTTTATTTGACAGCTGCTCAAATAGTTTGCCACAGGCTCCTTTCTAGAATGCAGAGAGTGACTTAAGGACAAGGGCCAGCAGCCTTGTGCCTAAGGTGGTCTTGAACCTCAGGGCACTTCTGATTCTGGATGCAAGGAAGGCAGATTGAAATTAATATAAGTTGAAAAACTCAACTGTAAGTCTAGCAACAGAATCATGGTGTCCTGATTGAGAGGCTGCTGTGCACCAGGACACCTGGTATGGCAACAGCAATTCCACCTGATCCCTAAAGCCCTACTGCACAAACAGAACTTCATATGGTTATCTGCACAGCAGTACCTCTCAAAGACATCACTCTCCTAAATGACTACAGCCACTTCACTTCCCCTGCCCCTGGAGTTGTAGCTGAGTAGTCAGATTTCCAAGAGGGGACTGCCTTCTATGCTCAGGCTGATTTCTGTTATTTATGCCAACCCAGCCCTCTCATGTACAATATATCTCAGATGGGGAAGAATGTATTGCAGGCTTTGTTTTGAGGATTCAGCCATAGTATGCTGTCTGCTTGATTCAATAAAGCAATTTGACTTACTTTATTAATGTGCTATAGCCAGAAAGATAGTGAAAGTGCTATGATTTAAACTTAAAAGAAAACATTTCTCCAATCCTAAAAGCAGCAGTAAAGAGCTGAGCTTACCATTTCGACCGTTCTGTTTCAATGTATTTGCTGACAGCTGGATGGTGCTGCCAAAGCCAGTATTCTGTGGAAATTTAAGGTCTTCCAGGTTTCCATCTGTGCTTAGCCTTGCAACTTCCAGCTCTATTAGTATGAAAAATGGAATGCGTGTAAATTCAATGTATTGATCATGGATTATAGGACAAGAGGAGAAAGAACAGTTTGTTCAAATCACAACAGTTTTTTTGGTGTGTGTGTGTGTCTGTTCTGCTGACTTTGAATAGGCTAAGGTGTTATATAATTTTCTTTCTTCCCAGTACTTGATTTGGCTGTTTTTAGCTGAATAAACAGGCACCAAAGCACCCTGCAGAGCAAAGCAAACTACTGGAGATGATTTGTAAAATGATACGGGCTGACGCCAAACCTATGCTCATCATTCCAAGAGACTTTCACACACACAAAAATTCTATTTTGTTCTTCATTTACCAGAACAGTAGGGAGCGTGAAGAGCTCACCAAACATTACCTTCCAACATTTCCCCCCCCCCATTGCAAATTGGACATGGGAAAATTGGCTGGAAGAAGGAAGTCAATCCCTTACAAGAATCTTGCACCCTGAAACATAAGCACGGATGCAGTGACAGCCAGAGGAGAAAAAAGGTAATGATATTCTTTGTCTTAGTTGCTTAGCTGGCAAATAAACACAAACTTTTGCAAGGCAGAGAGAATTCATTAAACATGCTTATATTCAGGTTCTGTGAGACAGGAATTTCCTTGCATATAAAGCTCAATGTGGCAATATCTTCTGTATTTTTTAATCTTAACCAATATAGAAGTTGTCTTTTTGGCATGACAGAAAGATATCACTGTATCTGCATACTTCTCCAAAGGATAAAATACGCTTCGAAAGGAACTTATTTTTATGAACACCATATAAGTTATAATTTATCATTTTAACCTTAAATGCAAGCAAAATAACCAAACCAATCCATATCAAAATTCATAATTTCCATGATAAGGCAACATTTTGTTACAAAATAGAAATTATATTTCCATAGATTTCAAATATTCAATAACATTCCTATTACGTCTGGGAAACTCTTCATTTGATCTGGCAAAATGGAGGTTCATAATTTTATCCCAATCAATAAAACTAATTCATCTCCTTCATTCACACTGAATAAGAATACAGATTCAACTCATCCTAGCTAACAGAACCATATAGTTTACATAGGATATGTCTACAGAATAAATTGCTTGAAGAGTCAACTAATTTCTCTCTCTCTATCTTTCTATCTCTCTCTACACACACACACACACACACACACACACAAAATCTGATCAGTTAATTCATTGTGGGAAAGCTAATAAAGCTAACAAAATAATTCAAATGGTTCTCGTGTACCAAGTGAAAGCTCTATTTGTAATGAAATCAATGTTTAAATGTTTGTATTGCTTTACACTCCCACTAACATAGTATAAGACTACAACATTCTCTTTGGAGCAAAAGGGACTATTTCCATCTGTCTCTTGTTTTAGTAGTGAATTAATCTGATACAGGCTGATTGCTTGCAACAATATCAAAACTGGATCTTGCACAGTTACCCAAACTGCAAAACACATAAGTCCCTAAAACATTGATAATGGCCACAATACATAGCAGATACAGTACTTGGTGAGTTATTAGCTAACACTACAAAGGTTTTCTCCTCTGAACAGACATGAGAATAGATTAAGAATATATTAGCTAACCTTATTAGAGCATATGAAAAGGGAGACATATTTTATTCAACACGTGCAAAATATATTTTGTTCAGAGACATTAATGAAACTTCCTTTTAAATGGCAAAAAATATGTAAAAGGCAAAAATGAAAGCTTTTGTACATGACAAGAGTTGGGGAAAAAAAATGAAATTTTATTCCAATATTTCAAGCAGCAACTGCACATGACAACTATGCTAGATTTCAGTCTCAGAAAGGAATCTGATACAGAACGGGATACTTGCCACAAACTCTCAACATTTTTGATTGAATAACATCACTAGAGCTTGTATTGGAATAGAAAAGCACCTATGTATATAAAACAGGTGGCTAATGATCCTGGCTCTGATGACTTCCATTGCAGCTGGAATATGGTTATTGCTGCGGCAGTTAGCAATATGCAGAATTGCGTTTGAGAGATTATATGTCCTAGTAGTAACATCTCTTTGCTGATGATTCCAGGTTATCATGGTTTGGAAAGATGTGTCCAAATGTTTAAAAACTTTAATTTGAAACATTCTGAAGCTTTTGATTTTCCAGGAATGACAGATATAACATATCTTTTGAAGAAGTTGTCTACTTTAGTTTTATTGTAGCTAATGATTAGTTCCCCACTGCAATAATGAATAAGAGTACAGAGGCCCTGTCTCAAGCCCATATATGCTAAAAGGAGGATTGCTGCACTGTCCACTTATAAAAATCTGAGTGTAGGAAGTTATGAAGGTTCTTGGCAACTCTTTGCTTTTTAAATCCCTGTTTTACTGTATTTTTATTTGTTTTAATTGTTCACTGCCTCGCATCATGTATATGAAATGGGCAGCCATTTAGATTTATTAAATAGACAGGCCAAAAAGAGGTCTACTGCTGAGCATGTCTGGTAGTGGGGAAACTGAGGTTTTATCAAAACCTAGACTAATGAACAAATATAAGAATTAGGAAGTAGGTGCACTAAAATGCAACCTTGCACAACCACCTCTTTATGAATGCACAATATAGGTAGCCTAACGTAAGGATCCCCAGCCCCTGGGCTGCAGCCCATTACCAGGCCGTGGCCTATTCAGAATTAGGCTGCACAAGTGGCTGGGCTACTGGGGGTGGGTGGGTGGCCTATTTGAAATTGGCCTTGCACAGCCCAGTTCCCCTTCTCATTCCCAAGCTGGGCCGGCAAGTCACAAAGGTTGGGGACTGCTGCCCTAAAGCACTACAATGAATTTGATTCCATTTTATTTAATTTCATAATTGACAAAAAAGGGGCATCAATAGAAGAAAAAGTAGCTTCTCCCAGAGCCTGGTTCTAAGAGATTGAATAACAACTGTATTTAAATTAAGACATTATAGAGCAGGGGTGTCAAAGTCATGGCCCGTGGGCCAGATGATGGATGTCCATGACTGGGGATGTCCATGACTGGGGCCAACCAGTCCATGTTTTTTGTACCAGTACTTAACTACAACCTGAAGATAGGTTGGCAATTTGATGTGATTGGAAGAAATGGAAATGAAATTTTAAAATCAAATGAAGCACAATGTCTGAATCATGGGAATGACTTGATTTTATTTTGTAACATATCCAACCTGGAATACTGATTTGGTGGTGGTGGTGGTGAATATGCACTAGCTTTCTTCAAGTATCTGAAAAGATGCCATTGAAGAAAGTCAAGGACAATGGGTATGAGTTATAAAAAAGTAGGTTTTGATTAAATCTTTGAAGAGTTAATAATTGGAAAGATGTTGAATTCCCCCTCATCAAATATGTCCAAGTGGAGCGCTAGACAGTTGTCTTTTGGGTGTGCTTTAACTTGGATTCTTGCATGGAGCAGGGAGTTTGGAATGATGGGCCCTTCCGTCACTCAATTATATTTAAAAAAAACCATTATATGGTATGTATCTTGTACAAAAAGATGTCTACATTCAGTACAGATGGATATATGTTTGAATGCACTTTTATTAGGGATGAATTAGTTAACTAATCATAATCTTCCTGATTAGTTAATTAATTAATTGATTGATTGATTAAGTCCTAGAAAGTAGCTTATTCCAGGTATTGCAACAGACAAATCTGGCAAACTGGTAACTTTTTTCCAAGCACTGGAATAAGGTTAATAAGGAGACCATCGGCATATTTTTTTTCTATTTCATATCTTTTATCTTGGCATCTAGGAATTGTAGCATTCATGTTTAATAATGTTCTTGGAACATGAGCCACCTGAGACCAAATTATCAGGCAATGCAGCCTGAGGAAATTGTTTCGGACACAATGGGGTAAAAAGCTCATTGAACTCTGCCACTTCATTGTATTTTAACAGTCCATGATTAAACATTAGCGGCCTCAACTACTGTCCCAGAAACTAATGGCCTCAATGATTCAGTCTGTAACCACAGAATAGCTGACTGTGGCTATTGGAATGCCATATCTCTGCAAATGTAAGCATACAATTGACAGTTGGCCTGAAATGTACCATGATTAACACATGACACTTCAAACTGGTTCTAGATTCAAAAGGCCAAGAGATGTTTATGAGGCAGCTAAGTTCATTTTTAAATAATATCTGCTGAAATCTCCTAAGTATGGTTCCAATCCAGGTATAGCATTAAAACCAAAACTCATTTACAAAATCCTCTACCAAATGATATCTTTGTTGAAATATCATATAACAAAGGTTCTTTTAAAGATGTTATTTCAGTCTCCTCTTCTCAATAAACATGGTAAAAAGCACCTCAGTAGAGAAGGGAGACATCAATTTTCTTTTAGAAATAGTTTTGGTACTTATAAAATGGAGATACAGATAATCTGGGCATAGAAATGGTTCAACTGAGGTGCAAAAAATATATTAGTTACTAACTCAGTCAGTGAGTGAGTGAATGAGTGAGTAAATGGCTCTGCCTGCCTGCCTGCCTGCCTATACCTATCTACCTATCTCTAATTTCCAGATCACCTTTTTCACCTAACTGACTTTGGGCAGTTTACAAGTAAAAAATATCTGAACTGTGCATGCTTCTATGGCAAGACTTCCGCACTGAAGACAACAGGCTTGTGACTCAATTGCAATTAGCAAAGTGTTTAGTAGCAATACCCTGTAACATATTGTCTCTGCTTGATATTTTGGAGTACTATTTCCACCTCCTCAGGTTACTATGGCAATGCTGTCTCTGGTATAAATCAGTAGCGCAAAACATCAGGTGGGCATCAATTTATGATGGGTATAGTCCATGGTCACTGGCTTGATTCTTTTCATCTCCTACTTCAAATACCCATGTGTTCTTTCCATTATTCAACCATCCTCATGAAGGAACACAGTGGATCTCACATTCCTACAAATGCTTTTGCAAAGAGGAGAGAGGCCTGCAGGAAGGAGAGTTTTGCCACTGGCTGCATATGCCTCTCCCCCATCATTAATTCCACTAGTGTAATTAGCACTAGTGGAGCTAATGGTGGGGGAGAGGCTAGCAATGGGGGGGGGGCAGGTTTGCCAGAAAAAAGACAGCTGCTTTTCTGCTATGTGGCCCAGCTTTTCCTACCTTAACATCTTGAACTCTGGAGATCTTTGAAGGTAAATGAGCAATTGGTGATGGGGTGAAGAAGAGTACATGGAACCAAGTGGGTTAGCAAAGCAGGCCAAGCCCCTGTTGGAGAAATAGGCAGGGGGCATACTGCAGCGTATCTGTGGTCAGTCATAAGGGCAAATGATTGTAGTGGTGCTGCAACATACATAACTTCGGGACCGGGTCATAAATGCTTTTGGGAGAGAAGGTGTCATAACTCTGAACCATCACTAAGTGACTGTCCTAACTTGAGGACTACCTGTATTAAAGAGATGTCTGCAAGTCTAGGCAATATTATTTGATCATCGAGCACATATATTGCCTTGCTTTATCCTTTCTGGCTTTGGAAGCAAGCAACACTATGATTTTTCTATCTTGCCTAATAAACAACATTATCTTTTTAGCAAAGATCTACTCCATTTCCTGCCCGGCTGTCTAAGATGTTTAATTTAGTTATTTAGTCTTTAGTCTCACTGTATTCTTTTCTATACAGATTTAATTTTATTTTCCTACATAGTAACATCAGTAAGTAGTGCAATACACCAATTTCTGAATGCATCAGTCCATGTGTAACGGATAGGATAGAAACAACAAACTATTACACAAATCTTGTGTCATTTATTCATTTATTTAGTGTTTAACACCCAGAATAACAGAATTGGAAGGGACCTTGGATGTCTTCTAGTCCAATCCCCTGCTCAATCAGGAAACCCTATACTCTTTCAGACAAATGGTTGTCGAATCTCTTCATAAAAACTCCAGGGTTAGAGCACCCACAACTTCTGGAAGCAAGTCGTTCCATGATTAATTGTTTTAACCATCAGCAAATTTCTCCTTAGTTCTAGATTGCTTCTCCCCTTGTTTAGTTTCCATCCATTGATTCTTGTCCTTCCTTCAAGTGCTTTGGAGAATAGGTTGACCCCCTCTTCTTTGTGGTAGCCCCTTAGATATTGGAACACTGCGATCATGTCATCCCTAGACCTTATTTTCATTAAAATAGACATACCCAATTCCCACAAGCATTCTTTGTATGTTTTAGTCTCCAGTCCCGTTTCTTGCTATTCTCTGCACTCTTTCTAGAGTCTCAACATCTTTTTTATATCATGGTGACCAAAACTGGATGCAATATTCCAAGTGTGGCCTTACCAAAGTATTATAAAACAATACTGTTTTAAGTACTAAAGCTTCACGTGATCTTGATTCTATTCCTCTATTAATGCAGCCTAGGACTGCACTGACACTTGTATTTACCTTTCCAATAAATATAATTTCCAAAGAATCTACTGAACTGTGTTACTTGATTGTTTATTGGATATGCCTTCATTCTTGACAACAGTAAATTGTTAGTCTTCTGAATGCATTTACCTAATATATTTTTGTATCAAAATACCTATGCTTCTTTTAGAAATGTGCAGAATACTATTGAGAAATGCCACTGATCTTATTAACTGTTTCTATAACCCATGAAATGTGTTTGACGTTTTCACTAAGCATGGACTTATTTCATTCATTCCAATACAACACGTAACACTATCTTCTTAACACTGTATTCGTCAGGTTTCATTAAAGATTTGTAGAAGTGAGTTCTCCCAAAGAACTATCACATACAAATAATAGACTAATTGTTCTCGAAAAATTAAATAAGATGGAACTGAAATGTATTTTCCCCAAGTTATTTTTGCTACTTACGAATGTTGTCTGTGCTCTCCCTCACAATATCAGTCTTAAGGAGGTTATCTGCAAGCACAAAGGCACTTTCTTCCACAGTATCCAGTAACATGGTGGCTGCCCGCAGCTGATCACGTGCAGGAAGGTCCCTCCATGCATTGAGAGCTTGTGGCTGCAGAAGGTTATTAACTGTTTCAACCATGGCCTGTGAAAGAGGAGAAATATAGATTTTTGGCAAGCCCCTTCCATTCCTTAAAAGGAACATAACAAGTAAGGATCAGATTTTCCAGTGAAACAGACTACTGCTCTCAAATGTTATGAAGATTTAAAAATGAACAGTTAGATGGGAGCAAAAATAACACTTTTCAAATTAATCAGGAGGTATTTAATAAATAAAGAGAAATTATCTTATTTATGATTGTGAACCAAAAAGAGTGGAAATTAATACACGTTAAATTGCCCATCTTAAAATCTTTACAACATAAACAGAGACACTTATATAGGAGCTTGCTTACAGTATACGTTAGCCTCAATGGACCTCCACTTTTAGTTTCAAGTGTAATCCTCATCCTTTATAAATCAAAGCCAACGTTTAAGATGGGACCAGACTTTATTTAGCTGTGTGTTTTTATAGTCTAATTCTTAATCCTGGAATCAAAATATACTTTGTGTATGTTCAGCTAAAACAGGTAAAAATAATAACTGGTGTAGTAGCTGATGTAGTTCAACAGCATCTACTTGCAAATAACCTCTTTCTACCTAAGCAGAAAAGAAACTGCCCAAACAGCAGAAGAACAAAAGATCAGCTTCTAATTGACAAGATAATTTTGGAAAACTGCAAGAGAAGTAAGACCAACTAGAAAGTAGCTTGGCATGATTATGGCAAAGATATTCGACTCCTGTCACATGACTGAATAATCAAGTGCCTCAAAATAAAAGGAATCAGGAGAAACATTAGAAGTTTTTTTTTGCAAAAATCAATGTCACAATGGAAGACATAGTTGCTGATCAAGGGTGATAGATTGAAAGAGGTTAATATTAAGAGAGGACTCTTAAGGAGCTTCACTATGATCACTATTGTTTGTCATTGCACTGATTCTTCTGTCAACAATACTGAACAAGTCCATAGCCAAGGCCATTGCTATGAAACATCAAAAACATCTGCCATGCTATCCCACTTCCTTTACATGGATGATCTGAAGCTTTATGGAAAACACTATCTGAAATAAAATTGCTGCTCGATACTCTCTGTATACACAATCAAGATATTGCAGGATATTGGAGTTTGGGATTTGGCAAATGTGCCACCCTCGGCACAAACAGGGGAAAAATAGTGAAAACTGAAGGAATCAGGATGTCCTATGGAAATAAAATCAAGAATCTAGATGAAGAAGACCATTACAAATATTTGGAAAGTAAAAAAAAAAAACCTGCTTCTGACAACTCTCCACTTATTGGTTGGCCCCCATATTTATTTAGTTCTAAACATATCTATTTGCTTTCTGGTTTCCCTCAGAGTGCTTATATTTATAGAGATATTATGCACTCATACCCATAGTAGCATTTTCAAAGCAGCATTTTGTCTCTTGGAAAAGAAGAATGGGAATGGGCAAATCTTTTCTTAAACAATTAAAGGAGGTTTAATTTTAATTAATTTAATTTTAACAATCACTAAAGAGCAAAACCATTTGTAAAATTTCAGCAAATTATCCTTGATATGATATTTTGTATGTGTTTTATAAAGTATGGATATCTGAATATCATGGAGAACCTTTGTGCTCTATGTAGCTCATAAGACAATTCTAGGAATCAGCAGTTTATTTTTCATCATGTCAGCCCCTCATCTACTTACTTTTTAATATTAATATAATCTATAAAAAAGAAAAATCAGGACAGACAGGTTGACAGGCAGCAACATATAGGTTACCATTCACATATTGTGATAGCATTATCTAAAGAATATATTGCTGCAGAAATAATCACTTCAGTTATTGGGATTTTTATGATCAGATCTACATTTTCCAATACATTTCACTTTTCAACAAGTTTTTTTAATTATCCTTTTCCCTATTTTTTATTAATGATTCCCTAGACTAGACAATTACCAATTTTTCTTAAGAGTTGTATGATTTTTCTAATAATATTAGTCGTAGTAGATAATAATAGTAGTAAAAAAAAAACAACAGAGAAAACAATGATATATTTAATGAGAAAATGGAAAGTACCTGGACATAAGCTCTACAAGAACGTTCCCGTTTCTGAAGCTGGTTCCACAAAGATGGCAATTATGAAAACAGAATTTTAACAAATTAGCATCAGGTTGAAAACAAAATATATAAAACAATGATACAAGAGTACTTTTTTCTTAATAATATTATAGACTTTAAGCTAGGCATCTTACTACTAAACACCAGTTACAAATATTAAGTTATTAAAATTATTAAGATAAAGTATAGACATTATAGATTTCTATTCAAATCTTTCGAATCTAAATATATCTCTTTATTTTTAAGACTGTTTAAGTCATTTAAAACTTAAAATTAAGCAACAAAGCAATGTTTATGGTAAAACCGAGCAAAAATTTAGGATTTAGGATTTTTAGTTAGGATTCTGCCACAGGGAATGTCCTCTCTTATAACTCAATAGTCTCAATCAGTCTCTTGGCAAATATAGAACTTCACTCATCAGAATAGAATTTAAGAGAACCGGCAGCTTTTGCCAATTATCTAATTACTGTACATCTTTTAAAATAAATAAACAAACTGAACTACAATATGCTAAACTAACTTATTTGAGAGAAATTTAAGTAGACCTTATAAAGAATATATCTATGGGAATAATTTATGAAGCAATAACAAGCTTACAGTTACATTTACTTATTCTCTCTCTCTCTCTCTCTCCATAAAAAACTTAGAAACAGAATAATGAGTGCTGTGCAAATTTAGAAAACCTCTTTAAGTGAATTTAGTTGAGACTATTTGAGTGATCAGAAACAAAGCAACAAAAAGAGCAGAGCTTTTGAAAGGATCTATAAAATATTTTTAAAGCAGATAAATTAGTTGGTCATTATTCAAGAGAACCACTACAATAATCATAGTGGGTCAAAATAATATACTTCCATTATAGCATTTGGAAAGTCCTAAATTTCAAGGGAGATCATTATTCCTTGATCTTGTGGAAATAGTAGATTATCAGACAATAATATGGATCTAAGAATTGGTGGCTTTTCTACAATTTATACTTTTTTTAATCCACCCCCCCCCCCCAGTAACATGGAAATATTCTCAAAAGTGAAAGTGCTTTGCATTGCACCAGAATGTCCAGGAGTGCAAACACAAATAGTGTTGCATTCACAGTGAGAACTAATATGGTATTCCCATCCAGACTTGTTAAGACTGCCTTCCATAGACCATGGGTATATACAATGTTGTTTCAGAAGTATTCATCTTTTAAATGTACAAATAATTCAATATTGGCAAAAAACCTTCTCAAAATATATTAAACTGAGTAAATTATAATTTGCTTGTTATATATGAATGATAAAGAAGTTGCAAAACTGTTAAAAACTGAATATTTTGTTTCTTGGGTATACTACACAGATGTACGCAAATTCCATCTACAGCTGTGTGAAAAAGTCCTGCACACTTTCAGTTTTAAGCTGTATTTACATGTTTAATTAACCTTTAACACATAGAAACTATGCAAAATTAGTACTTTGATTAAAATTTCTGTAGTCAGATTGAGATGCATAATTTTTATTAATATAACCAAAATCTTTTTAAGTTTTGAGTGAGTTTATGTGCTAAAACAAACACAACTTGAATTTTCGAGAATGTTGGGATCGAAAGTAGCCAATCAGCAGCGAGCTTTGGCTGACCAATCAAAATGCACAGAGGCTAAATCTATGAGCCAATCAATGTTGTCATACTCTCTGACTATAAATAGGCATGAAAAGCATCAAGAAATTTAATTTAGCCCTGGCTGCGGGCAAGGATGAAGGCCTTTGCTTTCACCAGTACTGAGTAACGGCATTGCATCTTTGTGCTTCATGAAGAGGGTTACTCCTGTACAGAAATAGCCAAGAGAGTGAAATGCCATCGCACCACAGTGAGCAGAATGGTTGAAAAATACCAAATAACTGGTTCAGTTGATGACAGGCTCCGCTCTGGAAGACCAAGAAAGTCAACAAAACGGCAAGACTGGGCTCTGCAATGTATTTCAATGGCTGACAGGAAACTCACCTCACCTCAGATTACAAGAATTTGGGGTGAAACATATGATGTAAAAAGTATGCACAATCACAGTGCATCACAGATTGCATGTGATGATCTGGGCCTGTATCGCTGCTTCTGGTATTGGTCGGATACAAATCGTGCAAGGAAATCATGAATTCCAAACAGTATGTTGAAGTCCTGGAAAAGACCATGCTTCCTTCAGCTCAGCAACTTGTAGGGAAGGACTTTTACTTACAAGATGACAATGCTCCTTGCCATCGAGCCAAGTCTGTCCAGTAGTGGATGAAGAAGCATGGTGTTCGACTCCTGGATTGGCCAGCTCAGAGCCAAGATTTGAACCCAATTGAGAACTTGTGGGCCAAGATTGGTTATGAAATAAGCAAGAAGCATCCGAAGACCAAGCAGGAGCTGATTGAATCCACTATTGCAGCCTGACACTACATTGTCACCAAAGATCACGTGCAAAGGCTTATACAGTCTATGCCGAAGAGATGCCACCTGGTGATAAGCAATAACGGCTGGCCAATTTCATATTAGTAACCATGTTTGGTTACCTAAATGGTCCTTTTCAGGGCCACAAACAATAAAAATGTTAACAAAACACTCATCGGCCTTAGTAATAGCAACACGTATGCCACTGGGTATGCATCAGTTAACCTGTTTTCATAGTCATTGTAAGCAAGCATTGTAAGCATGCAAGAAAATTCACAATCCCCATCCAAACAGCATCAAATTGCAAAAAGCTTATGCTTTTCACTAAAAAACCACCACTATTTATTCAAATATAACAATATTTGTATAGCAGTTAACATAAAATATCATAAAATCAATGGCCTATCCAAAACATGTCATAAACAGTAAAGCGTGCAGGACTTTTTCACACAGCTGTACCTCAATGAAAATCCTTGCCAAAACTGTTAGCTGTTTCATTGAGAGGGATATAGAAGAAAATCCAGGAAAATAGATTTGTATTTATTTGTTTATTTATTAAACATTTTTGCCTCCCATCTCCCCACAGGTGACTGCAGGTGGCTTAAATAAAGGGTGAATAAAGAATAACAAAACTTCCCAAATCTGTTTTGATACATTTTTAAAAGTATATAATCATATCAGTATATTTGAAACATTTATTATTTTATTATTGATATTATAATTGCCATTCAAAGAAAATTCATAAATTTTGTTCTAACCTGCCTTTATAACAGTTTATCCAGAAGAATTAAAGAAAAAAAATTCTATCAGTTTAATTGGACTAGTAAAATGGACTATTATCAGATTATTTAAATTAGGGGAAAATGGTGGATTGAAGATATCTTTGCTTTCAATGGAGCCAACGACCATGGCAAAATGAGGATATGATAAATGGATTGATGCTTCAAAATTGTTTTCTGATAAAGGGGAGGACCCAGATCATCCATTGGGCTTCATTGTATAACATAGTCTCACCATGGGAAACATCTCTCTTGAGGGTTTAAGAGGCAGGAGAGACAGTTTTGCCCAAACTGCAATTTGGACCCTTCAAAAGGAGACCAGTTCACTTCTTTTCTTAATCACTTCTGGAAATAGTTTATAAATTGCTTTTTGGATACTAACAACCTTCAGAAAGACATATTTTATACACTGATTTTCTTTCAATCCTTAACAAAATAAATTTCATACAAATTTAAGAACTGAAAGAAAATGTTTTATTTGGAAATAAGTAGTAATGGAATGATCCCTTTATCCATATTTTGGATAGCTATAAATGAACTAAGGAGCCAGATTGACTGGAAATAAGATTTTGGAACTAATTATAAAAATCTATATAATCCTGAGGTTTGTTTAAAATCCTTTTAAAGTATATGAAGAGAATGAGTCTTAGGTGTATGAAATCTATCCATGGGAAAATGTTGTGGATTAGAGAAAATATGATAAGAGAAGACCCTGGAGGCTGGTTACTAGAGGCAATAAGAAAAAAACTAAAGATTATAATTAAAGGAGAAGACCCACCAATACAGAATGGAGAAAACTATTTTAAGCATTCAAGGATATTTAGCAACAATGACCTCAGAACTTTCTCTTAAGATTGTCTACAATTATAAAAACAGATTTCAGAAGAGAAGATAGAATAGAAATCCTAAGAATCAGGCTGTTTTGGATATGGATTTTAAAATGACAGGTTACAATATTTGCCAAGATGTTACAGATAAAACGAGCAAATGTTTTAATAGCTAAAAGGGTCACATAAATATCCAAAGTAAACTGACTTTAGATATATCTAAAGATATATGAATAGAAGATCTATTCAGAACTGTGACTTAGACAACTTTCTTATTTTGAATTTATGAAAGATGAGAGGGTTTTTTTGTTGCATGTTTAGAGAAAATGTTAAGCTCTAAGTGTTCAAATTGAAGGAAAGTGTTAAACTTGGGAAGGAGTTTCTGAGAGAAGATAAAGAAAACAATTAATTTGTAGGACATTATTTGAAAGGATTAAAGATCAAAAATTTCAATATATTGCTTTTAGTAGCAATGGATTTTTGTTGATTAAGTTGAATTGATGAAGCTTTAAAAATTTACAGATATGAGATAATGTATGAGAAAAAGTTTTTTGTTGTACTTTTAGAGAAAATGTTATATTTCCTCTAAAAGATCAATCATAAGCTATTGTTCAAAGGAAAGAATAAGAAAATGCATGTTTGTCTTTTAATGGATATTTACTGATTAAATGATGAGGCTTTTTATCTGCTAATAGATAAAAAATGAGATATGGGATGAAGAAAATTTCGGTTGAACTGTTTGAGAAAATGGTAAGTTATTGATTTGTCTTGATGAAGGGGAAATTATTTATTTATATATATATATCTTTTTTCTTTAAATGTTTACCTTCCCCCCTTTTCCTCTCTATACTTTTAATTATATTTTTCTTGGTTTCTAAATCCAAAATATATACTTGGTATCCTAAATATCATTATGATATGATTAGAAACAAAATGTTTGCTCAGAATAATGAATGTTCCATGAAGATATATTTATAGAGTGAGATTCTGAAAGAAATGGGATTGAAAGAGAGGGCAATTTGATACACGGAGGCCTAAAATGAATAGACAAATTTACGGGTAAGACTTAGTGGCTGAAAGGTGTGTGATTGCTCTGAAATAAAACTCCCGGTCGGTGACCAGGACTGTGTGTTTCTGCACTGCCAGATGCCCTCAGAGCTCATGAGTCTTTTGACGGTGATTGAGTACTCTGAAAAGCAAGGGGTAATGCAGATATCTGCGTGTCCCACTGATACAAAGAGTGGGTTGACTGAATGCTATAAGCCACTGTCTCAATGAACGTCCAGCCTCAGTAAGATCCTTGGTGACTTCTTAATTGAACTCAAAGGCTGAAGCCCCAAAGAAAGCGAGGAGCAGGAACCGGAGGAGGAACAGAAAGAGGCAAAATGTGGAGGAAAGGTAAGGACTGGAAAGGAGACATCCCAGGGGATAAGGGGTATCCGCCTGAGATCCAGGCCTAAGTAAAAGGCAAACAAAGACAAAGACCGGATAGGAGACGTCCCAGGGGATTAGAGGAATCCACCTGAGATCCGGCTTTGAAATGGGAAACTGGTAGCAAAAAGGCATCCAGTCCAGGAGCAACAGAGTTGCCAAAAGGGAAGCTGTCCAAAGATTTGCCGGTGGGTTGTATTTTGCCTCAATCTGAAATATTAGGAGGATTAGATATAGGGATTGTAACCGGGATCAAAGGCAGCCTTTTTCTCATTATTGTATGTCTGTCTGGACTCAACTTACCTTGGATAATCCAGGTGATTTTTGGCCATTTCAGGGACCTCATAATATTGAGCTACCAAAAGCAATATTGCAGAAACAAAAGATTCAAACAGATAACAATATTTGAGTTTATTTATGAAACTTGTTAATAGTCCACTTCTGTTAGAGAAGTGTGGAGGTAGTGTATATGTGTTTCTATGTTGTGTCATTTCCAAGGCTTGGGAGAGGAGTAAGACCCTCTAATGACAATAAACAAAAAAGCCCTTATTATTATTTATTATTTTACTTTAAAAAAAGGGATTTAAAAAAAATGGAGCTTATTGGCTTGTGAAAGCTCCCTAAAATAATGATAATAATGATTGGTTTGCCTGGAAAAAGTATGAAAGGAAATATTTGTATGTGGATTTTTTATGCAAGCAGTTTGAATGTGTAAGTATGCTGATGTGTAAATGCTGATGTGTAAGTATGCTGATGTGTAAATGCTTGTGTGTGTTGAGTCCCTATCCCCAGACTGTGAAAGGGGTTAATTATTTTGATTCCCTTTCTTATAAAGAAGCCCAGTGCTCCTCCGGTTAAACTGGAGGATTCCGAGACTGGTCTGCTACCCCTTGCTTACTAATGGAATGGGACACTCCAGACAAAGAGATCCCAGTAAAGGGGGGAGGCTGAGGAACTGAGGAATCAAACAGCGAGTGACTCTTGCAACACCCAATCGCGCTCAAAACTAAAACCAGAGATGCAGTCTCACTACGAGAAGGGTAGGAGGAGGAAATAGATTCTGTCGAGTGCTAGTTTACATACCATTTTCTACTTCTGACCTTTATAACTGGAAGCAACAAAATCCCAGTTATAGGGAAGACCCAGAGAAAATGCACTCTGTTCTTATCTATTATAAGGACGCATAGCCCCACTTGAGCAGACATTCAGACATTGATGGATGTCCTTTTAACACCAGAGAAACAGAGACTGGTGGGGGAGGGGGAGGCAGTGGAGCGGCAGTTACAAAAAAAAAAGAAGCATGAGAATGACAGCCGCTGGGAATGCCCCCCCCCCACGGAGCCAGAATGGGATCTGGATGATGATGAGGACAATATGAGGCTACAGAATTCTCAGTCTTATATGGAATCCAAAAATGGAGTTCCCTAAATTAAGACTCTTGGAAAAGTATATGAAATAAGGCAAAAGAAAGAGGAGAGTCCTGAGGACTTTTCTTGAAAGGATATACCAGGATTTTAGGTAATACACTGATTTAGATCATGAAGCCTCAGATAATCAGGAAATGATATACATGTTTATTATAGGGAAGTCAGCAGAGGATATTAGAAGAAAGTTTATTTATTTATTTATTTATTTATTTATTTATTTATTTATTTATTTATTTATTTATTTATTTGGATTTATAAACCGCCCCCTCTCCCAAAAAGGGACTCGGGGCGGTGTACAGTCAATGAAACACAGATAAAATACATAAATAACAATATAAATAAAATATAAACAATTAAATACTTGAGCATTTGAGTGGAGGAGGTGAGACTGTACAAAGAAATAAATATAGTATAAAAGCCCTAAAACATCCCAATTAAAATACCCAAACCCAATTAAAATATATCCCCAGGAGGTAAGACTAAGAGTGTGCCAGTTACAGAAAGTAGAAGGAGGTCTGTGGGAAGATATTTCAGATTTGGTTGAGATAGCTTACTGGAGGGTAAGAAGAAATGAGGAAGAAATTCAGAAGGCTCGCCGAAATGCTATCTTCCTAGCAGATGCCCTTAGGCAGGAAAAGGTGGGAGGAAGGGGGACAAAGCGGAAGAGGTGGCGAGGAGTGGGAGTTTAGGGAATGTGAAAGTATTATGGGTATGGAAGAGGAAAGGTCCCCTTGGGACCCTACCAGTGTGCTATATGCAGAAAAGAAGGATATTGGAAGAGTGGATGCCTGGTGGCTATATCCATGCAAGCAGAAAAAGAAGGGTGAAGAGGCCAGGGGCAGGGAGCTGTTGCTCCCCCAACCCACCTCCATGGAAGTCCAAATTGGGGGATCTAAACATAAGATGTTAACAGATACAGATACGGGAGCCAGTAGATCTGTCCTTAACAGACGTATTGCTCCTTGGACTACCGATGAGATACCTTTTGTTGGGGCTCCAGGAAAGGCTATAATGTGAAACAACAAATTGCACAGCAGGAAGTGAAAACGTAGGGTATGGCATCTCTACAGGACAGCAGAGATTGTTAGCCTAAAGAAGGAAGCAATCTATTAAAGCCCTCTGTTAATAGAAAACAATTGGGATTCTTGGGGATGGCTGGTTTTTGTAGTATTTGGATTCTTAATTTTTGATTTATTGTCAAGCCTCTTTATGAGGCTTTTAAAGGGGGTGGGTGGGAAAATATTTGAATGGACTGGAGAATGCCAATAAGCATTCACACAAATAGAGAATGAGCTTATGAGAACACTGGCACTGGGGCTTCCGGACCCCACTAGACCTTTTACCCTCTTTGTACATAAGTGGAAAGCCATTGCTGCAGGAGTTCTCACCCAGAAACTAGCTCATGGCAAAGGCCTGTGGCATATTTTAGTAAGCAAATAGATAGGGTAGCATTGGGATGGCCTGGATGTCTGAGAGCTGTGGCAGCAACTGCCCTGTTAGTTGAGGAAGCCTGAAAGTTAAACACTGGGACAACATCTAATAGTCAAAGTCCCACACGGGGTTCAGGAGATTATTGAAGTGAAAGGAGCATTTTTGGATGACTGGGGGCTGCCAAGCCAAGTATCAGACTATCCTGCTTGACTCCCCAGCCATACAATTAGAGGTATGCAATACCCTTAATCCATCTACACTCTTGCCCCAGGTGGATACTGAATTGCATCATGATTGCGTGCAAGTGGTGGATTCTGTATATGCCAGTTGACTCGATCTTAGTGATCAGCTTCTCCCAAATGCTGACTGTGAATGGTTTACAGATGGTAGTAGCTTTATGATGGAAGGTCTGAGAAAGGCAGGATATGCAGTGGTCCCACTGTGGGAAGTTATAGAAGCCAAATCACTACCAGTAAACACTTCTGCTCAACTGGCTGAGCTGGTAGCATTAACTAGAGCCTTACAGCTGGCTGCAGCACTAACAGTAAATATTTACACAGATAGCAAATATGCCTTTGGAATCTTGCATGCCCATGGAGCTTTATGAAAGGAAAGAGGATTATTAAATGCAAAGGGGTCAACTATTAAGTATGGTCCACAAATTTTACAATTATTGGAAGCAGTCTGGCAACCAAAAGAAGTAGCAGTCATACATGTCAAGGGGCATTCTAAGGAAGACACCCTTTACACGAAAGAGAACCAGGCTGCAGATAGGGCTGCTAAGGAAGCTTAGGAAGGCTGCTAAGGAAGGATACTCAGAATGAACAGCTTCCCCAATTCCGATATCTTCATCCATACCCACTTCCCTGCCCACTTATACACTCAGGGACAGGGCATGGGCCAAGTTTATCGGAGGCAAGGAGGGGATTGATGGGTGAGGGTAGAGAGCAAATTTATTCTACCAGATACACCTCTAAGGATTCTTTTATAACAAGGCACACTTTGCACCCAGGGACAAATTGAGAAATAGATTTCACTCCATTACCTAGAAAGCAAGGTTTTAAGTATGTTTTGAATGTACCTTCAAAGGATGGCCTGAGGCTTTTGCTTGCAGGACTAATAAAGATCATGAAGTAGTAAACATCCTACTGGAAGAAATTATTCCTAGGTTTGGGCTGCCAAATAGTATATCATTTGATTGTGACCCATATTTCATAGCTAAGTTTGTGTGAACGTTAAACATCACTTGGAAGCTTTACTCAGCCTACCACCTGGCAAGTAGTCCTAAGGAAAAATTGTAATGATTTACAAAAACAACAGCTAGCTAAGCTATGCCAGGATGCTCACCTGTCCTCACCGCAAACTTTGCCACTCACATTGTTGTGGCTTCACATTGCACTTCAAAAGCAAATAGGCTTGAGACTCTTTGAGGCCCTTTGTGGACGACCACATCCCTCCCTAAAGGCAGAGGAGAGGTCCATCCCACTGGTGGGCAAACTGAGCTTGTACCAAAAATGTAAGACAACTCGCTGGGGTTATGAATTTTCTTTCCCGTTATCTGCAGGACTAGAGCATCCAGTGCATCCGTTTCAGCCTACAGACTGGATGCTTGTAAAGACGTGGGGACCAACAACCTCCTTGGATGAGAAGTGGAAGGGACCATTTCAAGTGCTTCAGACCACCCATATAGCACTAAAAGTGAAAGGCCTGGCATCTTGGATACATCACTTCCAGAGTGAAGAAATACCCATGATCTGCCCTTCCTGATTCTTGGACTACGCAGCCTGTGACTTTCTCAGTAGAAGAACTGGGACTTAAGTTATTGTTCTGGAAACAAAAACCTCCGGAACCAGTTATGTGAGAGGAGAACTGTGATCTCCCTTAGGTGTTTTCTCAATTAGAAAATTTCCCCAAAAGGTATTTGTAGAATTAGGAGTTACCCAATTATTACCACTAGCTGATTGGTGCTTCTGTGTATGTGAAGGCTAAGATATTAAGACAAATAAGCTTAACAACTGTCCGGATGAGACCATATGGTTTGCTATGTATCTGTGCCCTTCCCACCCACCTATATTATGCCCACTTTACCTGAAAGAAAGATTGGAAACCATAGGAATCTTGAACAATTCAGAAAGTACCTGAAGAATACCAAACCCTTACTTTGTTCCGTGGGCTGTGGTCCCTCAATAATGCTCTGTATCATATACAAGCGGTGGAGGAAATCCTAGCTAATGAGACTGGGGAGTTTCTTTTTTTTATTGCCACAGCTACAGCAAAAGAACAAGAAGCCATTTGGACAACGACAATTCGGAATAGAATGGCTCTAGATATGATATTGGCATCTTAAGGAGATGTGTGTGCACTACTTGGACAATGCTGTGTGCATATTCTGGACAAATTGGAGCAATTCCACAGCTGAACTACACACATCGCAAACATAGCTGCAACACCCCCACACCCCCATGGACGAATGGAAAGATTAGTGGCATTGACTGACAGAATGGTTGGCTGATTTCACTGGTTAAATACCTAATAAGGAACCTGGCAGGCATAGTCATTGTTCTTTTAATCACCTGTTGTGCATTACAATGCCATCTGCTTTGCCTCCCCACCTGTAAGCAAACTGAAGAGGGGTGTGTGTCTCCCAGTACAAGGATATCGATGTTGGGTGAATCTTGGAAAATTAAATCATTTTCAGATTCAAAGGAAGGGGGGAACGATGGGCTGGCTGCTAAAATAAAGCAAGGTCATGGCACACACTTGAAAGTAAATCAGGAAGACTGTAATTGAGGGGGGGGGCATCTGTCTGCCCAAGTACAAAGAATGCTTATCAACAAGAAATATGCATGTGTAAAGCTTGTAGCAATTATGGATAGCTAGAAAGCTGATAAAAGGTAACAAGGATTAGACAACTTGCAGACCTCAGCCCAAAGTTAGCAATGGAGATAGTCTGCAGCAAATGAAATGTCTATTAGATAATTCCTGGAGCATTCATTACCCAAGGCTTAGGAATGGGACAGCTATAGACCAATAGAACAAATTGTAGATTTATTGCTAAAATGTTTATTAGAGGATATTTCTTATTATTTCACCTTGTCCCGCCTTCTCCTTTAGTCAAAATGTATAAAGCTTTCTTAATCCTTTGTTCTTGGTTCTTGGCCTTTTGACCAGGAACCCTTTTCCTTGGAGTACTCCAATAAAAAGCAATCAGAAAACCTGCACCTCGTGTCTGGCGTCCACCATTGGCTTCGGCACCAGGCTCAGACCCGAATTTGGGACAACAGCAGGTGATGGTAGTAACACAGAAGTTTCTTTATTTGCATTCTTTTCTTTTAAAACTAATTGCTTTGCCACCATTTGCCACCATAGAATTGCAAAATAGTATCCCGGTGGGTTGCAATTTCCCTTTAATAGTTTCTGGAAGGCCTCTACATCTGTGCCATAGGATTATCTCAGTCCTTTCCTATGTCTGGAGAAGGGAGAGCAGAGACTGAAGTAATGAAATAGAATGCCTACTAAACTTATTAAAATTAACAAATTGTGTTAAAATGTTATTCTTGAACTGATACATTGCTTTGTCTTAAAGCAGGAAAAGGAAAACTGAGGCCCCAGGGCGACCATGTGTGGCCTTCAAGTCTCTTTACTCTGCATCTCCCAAACGATTACACAGCTTCCGGAACAAATTGCCTTTTCTTCCCCACATGATCGGTCCAAGTAACATCAACAGCAAGAGTTTGTTTAAGTGCAGTGAATAATACGAAACATTGCCTTTTGGAATGGTGTTTTTTTTACCTATCAGCTAGCAGTTGGGGAGAGGGAGTCACAATACAGTATCTTTCAATGAATTACACTTCCATATCGAACAATGTTATTCTTGCACTAACCAGCAACTTCTTTAAGAGTCTCACTGAGGTAATGAAGATAACGATAATTCCTGATAATTGAAGAACGCATTAGTATGCTTTGGTAATAGAGGATGTGCAAAGCTTTATTCTAGCCTTATTCTAGTTCAGGGGCCTTTAAACTTGGCAATATTAAGACTTGTAGATTTCAACTCACAGAATTCCTCAGGCAGCCATGGAAGTTGAAGACCAAAAGTCTTAAAGTGGAGATCCCTGCTCTAGATTAAAATGATTCTAATAGGGATCCTATGGCTGCAATCAGAACTGAACCAGAAGCATAGCTGCCACTTATTCTTGAATGACCATTGTCTTACCTGAAGGGTCCTTTTCAGGGCGCTGCAACGGAGAGTCCAAAGAAGGGTTAAACACAGCCAATCTGCCCAGAACTGAATTGAAACTTTAAGCCACGCCTCTGGTGCCGACTCTCCCCAGATTTATTCAATGAAGACGTGGAACAGTTGCGCGCTGAAACTTCAACTGGAAGTCTAATATGGAACAAGTCAAAAATAGTCCAACAACAATAACAGAAACAACAAACAACACTGTGACTTCACAAACACCAGCGGAGAATAGACCCCAGGGCGGGGTGGACTCTCCGTTGCAGCGCCCTGAAAAGGACCCTTCAGGTAAGACAATGGTCATTTTCCAGGGCGCTGCTCTGGAGAGTCCAAAGAAGGGACATGCCCAAGCTAACTGTCACTAGGGTGGGAAGGCTCAGCCATCAGGGTCGCTCCGCTGGTATGGATGCCCTGAAGAACACGCCTCCCAAAGGCCCCTTCCGCCGATGCAAAACTGTCCAGTTTGTAATTTCGGACAAATGGAGACAGAGAAGTCCAGGTGGCCGCCTTGCAGATCTCTTCAATCGGTGCCTGTGTAGACCAGGCAGCTGTGGTGGCGGCGCTTCTAGTCGAATGTGCTGTGATATTGCGAGGCACAGGAACGGACTGTAAAACGTGGGCAAGCGCAATGCAGGCTCGCAGCCATCCGCCGATGGTAGATGAAGAGACCTTCTTGCCTTGAGAAGCTGGTTGAAAGGAGACGAATAGAGATTCGGATTTCCGAAAACTGGCCGTGCGCTTGATGTATCTGCGAATAGTCCTGCGCACATCCAGCATGTGCCAGCGCTTTTCCCTCGGGTGCCGAGGATGCGGACAAAAATCCGGAAGGACCACCTCCTGCGCCCGATGAAACCAGGAATTGACCTTCGGAATGAAGGAAGGGTCCAGCCTCAGGATTACTCTGTCGTTACGAATGAGACACAAGTCCTCTCTGACTGACAAGGCAGCCAGTTCCGATATGCGACGAGCAGACGTGATAGCGACCAGAAAAACCGTCTTGAATGTGAGGTGTCTGAGACTGGCCGTCTTAATGGGCTCAAACGGGGGCCCGATGAGGGACCGCAACACTACATTGAGATCCCAAGATGGGTATCTGTGGACCACTGGGGGTCTCAGGTTGGTCGCTCCCCTGAGGAAACTGCGGATGGTCGGATTCCGGCCAAGAGATGCGTAGCCCTCAACTGAGAGGATGGTTGACAGGGCTGCTGCCTGGCGCCTCAGGGTGTTAGGTGCCAGGCCCTTGTCCAAACCTTCCTGCAGGAAGTCCAGGATGACAGGAATCGAAGCAAGGGGCGCAGACGTACCATGAGCCGTGCACCAGCTGGCGAAGGATTTCCAAGTGGCGTCGTAGATGCGCGTCGTGGACTGCCGTCGTGACGCTTGGATGGTGCCAATCACCTTGTCTGACAACTTGCCTCTGCTTAGGAGATCCCTCTCAAGTGCCAGACGGCCAGCTGCAGCCACTGGGGTTCTGGATGTTGAAGGGCCCCCTGGCTGAGAGAGATGTCCTGTGGAGGAATCCGCCACGGTGGTGTGATCGAAAGACTCACCAAGTCTGCAAACCAGGTTCTCCTGGGCCAGTACGGTGCTACCAGCAGCACCTCCGCCTCCTCTGCTAGGATCTTCCTGATGACTCTGGGAAGAAGAGGTAGGGGGGGAAAAGCGTAAAGCAGACCTTTCGGCCACGGGCCGTGCAGCGCGTTGACTCCTTCCGCCCTCGGGTCGTGGAACCTTGTGAAGAACCGCGGAAGATGCGCGTTGGCCGCGGTGGCGAACAGGTCCACCAGCAGGAGGCCGAACCTCTGGGACAGTTGCTGGAACAGCAGCGGATGTAGACGCCACTCCGAGTGGTCGACTGTGGATCTGCTCAGCCAGTCCGCCTGGGTGTTGCTCGTGCCCGAGATGTGCTCCGCCTGAAGAGAAAGGAGATACCTCTCCGCCCATCGACCCAAGAGCTCCGCCTCCTTCATCAGGGATCTGGAGCGCGTTCCCCCCTGTCGATTGATGTGCGCCTTGGTGGCGACATTGTCTGTCATGATGCGCACGTGGTGGCCCTGAACGGTGCTCTGGAAGCGCTTCAGCGCAAGCCTGACTGCCCTCAGCTCCAGCCAGTTGATGCTGTGAGCGGCTTCGGAAGGGGACCACCTGCCCTGTGCTAGCTGGTTGTGGCAGTGGGCCCCCCAACCGAACAGGCTGGCATCCGTTGTGATGGTGAGCCTGACTGGCTCCTTGAATGGCGACCCCTTTAACAGGGCCGGAGACAACCACCACTTTAGAGAGCGACGTACCTCTGCTGGAACTGGAATCAGTCTTGTTGAGCTGCTTTCGTTTGTTCTTTGATATGGGAGCAGGAGCCACTGAAGGGGACGGGAGTGAAGTCTCGCCCAAGGCACGATTGACAGGCACGAGATCATCTTGCCGAGGAGCTGTGAGAGCTGAACCACCTTGACTAGACGTGACTGCTGCACCTGAACGACCATCTCCCGAAGGCTGGCCACCCTTTCCGGAGACAGGGATACCGTGCACGAGGTGGTGTCGATGACAGCCCCTAGATGCTTCAGTCTGGTCGTGGGGACGAGATGACTTTTTTCCAGGTTGATGGTGAACCCGTGGTCCCGGAGCGCCTGCATGGTGTGTTCTAGGTCGCTGACAGCTTGTTGATGCGATGATGACAGAATGAGAACATCGTCTAGGTAACAATGGAGTCTGACCGGACGTGACCGTAGAAAAGCCGCCACGGCTGCGAGAACCTTTGTGAATGTCCTGGGCGCCGATGACAGGCCGAATGGCATTGCCCGGTACTGGTAATGGAGGCCCGCGTAAGAGAACCTCAGGAACTTGCGGTGGGCTTTGCGGATAGGGATGTGGAGGTAGGCCTCTTTGAGGTCTATGGACGTTAGTATATCGCCTGGCCTGATGCACCCCAAGATGGACTGGAGGGACTGCATCTTGAACCTGCGATATGTCACGTGGTGATTGAACCTCTTTAGATCTAATATCCCCCTCCACCCTCCTGAGTTTTTGGGGACCAGAAACAGGATGGAGTAAAACCCTCTTCCTTCTTGGCCTGCTGGGACAGGTTCTATGGCCCTGATCTCCTTGAGGTGCCTTATCTCCTGTTCCATGAGGGATCTTTTGACTAACCCTGAGGGAACTGGACACCGGATGAAGTGGCGGGGAGGGGGGGACCAGAATTCTAAAGTGAGACCCATGCGGACCGTTTGAGGAACCCACTGGTCCGACGTGGTCTGCTCCCATTTGGCGTGGAACAACTGCAACCGCCCTCCTATGGGAGCTGACCTGTGATGGTCATTTATACCTCCTAAAGGGTCAGGAGCCGGAGCCCCCCCGAAATGGCCGCTTGGAGAAGGGCTGCTGGCGACCTCTGTCTCGAAAGGACTGACGGTCCTGAGACCGCTCACCCTGCTGGGGATACGCCCGATGATAGGGGGCGGAGCTGGTGGAGGGCTCATTGTTCCGAAAGGCCTGCCTCCTGTAAGAGCCAGGACCTTTACGATCAGGCTTTTTGGTGACTGATGGCATCACTTTCTTTTTGTCCTTGTTTTCCACAAGGACTGGATCAAGGACCTCACCAAACAGCTTGTCCCCTTTAAAGGGGGCAGTAACAAGCTTCCATTTGGAGCGCATATCCACATTCCAGTGCCTAAGCCACAGGAGGCGTCTGGAAGTAACATTAGACGCTAGGGCACGCGAGGCAAACTTAGCAGCATTCAGAGTGGCATCAGCAGTGTACTCTGTGGCTGCCATGATTTTATTGATATCCTGCCTGACTTTAACGTCCTTGGCAGGTATCTTCCTCAACAACTGCCTCAGCCACAGGAGAGCCGCCCTGGAGAAAAAGGAGGCTGAAGCGGAGGACTTAATGGCCCATGCAGCTGCCTGATGGGTCTTGTGACAAGCAGTTTCGGTTCTCTTGTCCTCAGCCTTGAGCCCCTCCAACAGGTCAGGAGGGAGCACAGAAGAGGAGGTAAGAGCCGCTACAGGGGGATCGATAGGAGGGAGCTTGAGCAGCTCCTCCAGGCTGGCATCCACCGTATATAGCTTCTTGTCATGGCTGCTGGGGGTAGCCATGGTAGCTGGCTGCGCCCACTGTCTTTGAACTAAATTGAGGAACATCTTGGGTACAGGAACTATTTCCTGGACCGAAATGGGTTCCTCAAAGAGATCCCCAGATAGATCATCAGGGTCTACAACCACCTGAGCTGGGGGGGTGGACCCCATGTGAGTTGAGATCTTAGCCTTATCTAAAATGGTTTTGAAATTATCCAAATTAAATAAGCCTGAAAAGGCCGGCTTTTTGGCGGGGCTTGCCTCATCCCCAGAGAATTCAGCTTCCTGCCTAGGAAGAAATTCCTCTTCTTCCTCCCAGTCTGACTCATCGGAGGCCACTGAAGAATGCAGGGACGGAGGTGGAAGGCTAGGAGTCATCTCTCTGGAATCCTCGTGGGGTTGCAAATGGTGGATCTTGCGAGTGCGCTTGCCACCTTTTCGCATGCCTGCCTCAATGCCCTGGGAAATGGCCCTGTTAATTATTTCCTGCATTTCAGTGGATAGGTTAGGCCCTTGGGCCTCAATGGGGCGAACCCCTTGAGTGGGCCCGGGGATCGGCTGTTGAGGGGCTAAGGGCCCCATTGGAGCTGGTCCCTCCTCCATATCAGAGGGACAGGCAAAGAGATCAGCCTGATCAGCCATGGAATGGCCTGGAGAAGTTGCCATGGCCAAGGAATCCCCTTCCTCTTCACTATCAGAAATGGGGCCTCCCTGGGCTGGAGGAATTTCCCTGGAGGGCTCCCCAGGAGACACCGAAAGGGAAGATCGGGCCTGCTGTTGGGCTTTGGAAACCTGTTTTTCTAAGGCCTTCTGTCGCCTTAATGCATCTTTGTCTAGGCCTGAGCCCTGCTTGGGGCCATGCCTGGAGTAAGGCTTACTCCCTCTAATGGCCTCCCTGGCTGCTTTCCCGGCCTGTCTTACAGGGGCTCTGGAAGAGACACCCTCAGAAGTCTCAGGGGCCTGATCTGCCATGGTAACAATCACTGGTTGGGGCAGTAGGGGGATGGGAAAACCACCACTCACCACCTCCAGAAAGCCCACCGCAGCACGATGCTCCTGAGGAGACAGAGAAACTGCAAGGCCTGAAGTAGCTTGGAATCTTTTAGGCGCGAGCAGAATTCGCTCCCAGCGCCTGCAGGAGAGTAAGGGAGGCGACCCAGCAGGCCACGATCCCACGCCGCTATCACTTGCTTGGATTGGGGCCCAGGTCGCCGGTCACACCGGCCAAGTCTGACTCCACGCGGCTCCTGCAAAGAGCCAGGCACCAGGCAGCTGCGGCAAAAAACTTTTAAAAGTAAAGCCGGAAGATTGCGCAATCCAAAATGGCGGTCGGAACTCACCGGAGCTCTGCGCGCCAAATTTAAAGAGGGAAGAAGCCAAAATGGCTGCCCTGGGAGCCCACGCAGCAATTTGACTTGCTAGAAGCACAAATTGCAACGGAGGGCTTCCAGTGGGAATCGGCCCCCAGTAGGGGTGCCCCAACAGCACTGGCGTCGGCACTCCGACCCACACGCTTCCCCCAACAGCTGCCTGTGGCTTCTAGGAGCCAGAGCAAAGCCCCGGACTCCAGGAGAGCCGAAAGGGTGAGAAAAACCCAATTAAAAAGGAAAAAAAAAAACAAACTTAAATTTAAACTCACCAGCCTGCTCTAAAAATCCTTAAATATGCTGTTTTAAAAAATTATTCTTCCTCTGGAGAGTCCAAGGAATCAATCTTAGAACTGGAGAAAATCTTAAAGCGTCTACTGGGCTAGCTGAATTGAAAAAATCTGGGGAGAGTCGGCACCAGAGGCGTGGCTTAAAGTTTCAATTCAGTTCTGGGCAGATTGGCTGTGTTTAACCCTTCTTTGGACTCTCCAGAGCAGCGCCCTGGAAAATTGCACCATTCCTCCATTTCTTCCTTATGTGAAAAAGAATTAGCAAAAAAAAATTCCTATTTTTTTAAATTTTTGCCTCTTTGGGCAAAAATTTATCTATATAGAGATCCAAAAGAGTCTGGTAGCACCTTTTCAGACTACTATTAAAAGATGTATCCTTTAATGCAGTGTTTTTCAACCTTGGCGACTTTAAGTCCTGTGGACTTCAACTCCCAGAATTCCCCAGCCAGCATAGCTGGCTGGGGAATTCCGGGAGTTGAAGTCCACAGGACTTAAAGTCGCCAAGGTTGAAAAACACTGCTTTAATGAGCTACAGCCACATGTATTCCAGATAAATGTATTACAGACAAAATAAAATTTTACTGCTATTAAATATAATTCAGGTATATTGTAAAACTTAAAATAATACCAAGGGTAGTGGAACCTCTTATTTTTTTTAAAAAAAGAACAATCTGGTCCCAATAGGATGCGTGAATGCTGTGAAGCCAGTAAATCTGAAGGTCAGTATGTCAATATTTACTCCCAAGGAAACTAATTGACATTTTGGTTGCTTAGCAACTTCAGGGATAACTGAATAAAAATATTTTGATTTCTTTCAAGTTTGCTCAGGGATTTCAACAAGAGGAATATTATCTCTTAATAACCAAATGCAATGAATTATTTCACACAATTAGAATAGTTATAAAAACTAGTGGGCACACTGGTACTTGAACCACTGATTTCAAGAAGGACCTAATTAAATAACAGAATTAAATAACAGAATGAACAATGCTAACTGGGAAATTATGCTACTGCTACCCTACATTATACAATAGCAAGTAAAATTGTCAGGAAGCAAAAGGCTTCCTTAAACCTTTCCTCGTCACATTATTAAGTAACTTATATGTATTAGTCCTTGGACACCATGAGGAGAAACAAGAAGAGGGTTACAGCAAAAGCTCTAAGTGGCCTCAAAGGTTAATTATTTTTGAATTAATTATTTTGTTCTAATTGTATTCAGGTTTTTCAAATGGGGACTGTAGTCAGGAATGCTTTTTATCTATTTTATTTAATTATTTGCCACATGGGAGTTTTTGTAGATAACATTGAAAGAAGCTGATCTTCAGTATGGTTCCTAACCATGATCATGCAAAATGACTAAATGTGCCATATCATGACATCAAAGTGAAAATTCTGCCATATTGTCAAATATTATTAAGATTTGATTAATAATGGGCAGAAGTCTGAATAACAAGTCTTCAAGATAGCACCTCTTTTTCTTCTGGAATCAGTACAAGAAGGTGATGTTGGTCTGCAGATAAACCTTGGACTTGAATACCTAAGGAAACTTAGATACCTAGAGTTGGAAGGAACTAGATAAGTAGTTGGGACCAATGTTGTTCAGTGAGCGGATACGAATTCAAACATCCCAGCTGAACGGTTGCTTCAACTCTACTTGAGCTCAAACAATGGAAAGGAAACCCTGCATTGGGGTAATTAGTTCCACTGTTGAACTACTCTTATACTGCTTGCCATTTTTAATCCCTGAGCTGAAAAGATTGTAGAATAAATCCCACAATGCTTTCAACAATTAATTATAATATGTTATTTTATATATTGCACAACATTTTGATTATATTGGCCTGAAAAATCTCTGGACAGTTCTACTTCAAGCTGTACTTGATTCCTGTAGATAGTAGAGAAATAATTGAATGTTTCTCCATGTAAATGAACAAAATTTTCCTTAATAATGAAATTCTAACCTAGCCTTTTCTATAATATGCTAGTCTGTTATGTCTATCCCAGTTTTGCATATGAAGCAATGATTTCACTTTTCCACTTCAACATGAATCTAATAAAGAGATATTTATTACTGGAGTTATCAAATGCATATCTGGGACATACTACACTTTTTATATAATCAGTCTCACAATAGCATAGCTATAGATTCAGCTACAAACGCAGCAGAATGAAGAGGAAGAAAGGGGGAAAACGGTCTTCAAAACTGACAATGAAAACAAGTTTGGAAAAGGGGAGGAAGGTTATTAGAAATCCAGAAAGCAAGCAAGCAAGTACATCATTTTGCTCTTCAGGTCCTAGGAATTACCCCCCCTTTCCCCCCCCCTATAAATGCAAAGGGCAGGAGAAGAATGACAGCTGGGAAAAAAGGCAAAAGCTAAGAATTAATAAGTTTCCAGAGCTCTTCCATGGTGTTTACATTGCCACTGCAATTTAGTATTCTCCAATCTCCCAAATGCTTTGGGTCTCAAATTCCATTAGTTTCAACCAGAAAAATGTCATATACTATATATTCAGAACCTCATTACACAGAGCTAGAAATTCAGACAGCAACTTTTTTGTTTGCAATCCTCTTCCCTTTCTCACATGGTAATCATTGGAAAGTGTTCTTGGGGAGAGGGAAAGTGAAGAATGGGATGGGAGGGGGGAATTTGTAGAAGTAAGGGGAAAAAAATTTCAGTAGCATTCTCTAATGCTGTAAAAACTGGAGTTTCCTCAATATGATGTAGATAGTCAAACTATTTTTACAGCATAGGTTATCCTGATATTGTGTTTCTGTCATTCACAAAAAGAAAAGGTACGTAAGAAACCCAAAGGATTATCTACCAATAGAATTACATGTAGCTCAAAAGGCTGAATGGTAGAGTTCTTGGTGGTCTTTGAGTTTGGTTGATCGCTTGCAGTTTTTTTTGTTACCTGACCAGTTTTTATTTCCAGTGTCATTGAATATGATTATTTTTATACTGTAATGTCATATGTAGCAATAGCTATTCTAGGAGAAACTAGTGCATATTTTTAGAATCTAGTAAAATGTTATATGGCCTACTGAAGAAAGACATACCACCAGATAAATGGTTAATTATAGAATGGGTGGAAATTGTATGATTACTATAATCAATCGAATGCCTTCTAGTTAAAAAGTGGGTAAAAAACAATTACTGCCAACCTGTCTTACATTGAGGACCTGTACACTGCACGAATCAAAAAAAGAGCTGTGAAAATATTTACAGACCCCTCGCATCCTGGACATAAATTGTTTCAACTTCTACCCTCAAAACGACACTATAGAGCACTGTACACCAAGACAACTAGACACAAGAACAGTTTTTTACTGAATGCCATCACTCCGCTAAACAAATAATTCCCTTACCATTGTCAAGCGATTCACTAAGGCTGCATTACTATTATTATTAGTCTTCTCATTGTTCCTATCATCCATCTCCTCCCACTTTTATCTCCTTGAAGTGTGTATGTGTAGGACTGCAGGACTGTAACTTTGTTGCTTGTATCCTTACAATTTATACTGATATTCATTGTTTCCTGACTGCTTATTTGTATCCTATGACCATCATTAAGTGCTGTACCTTATGACTCTTGATGAATTTATCTTGTCTTTTAATGTACACTGAGAGCATAAGCACCAAAGACAAATTCCTTGTATGTCCAATCACATTTGGTCAATAAAAAAATCTATTCTGTTCTGTTCTATTGTATTCTATTCTAAAGGGAAACTCAAACTCTATTTTATTTTGAACTCGGGAAAGGGGAATTGAAAAAAAAAAATTAAACTTTTTTTAAACTTTTTAAAAAACTTTTTAAAACTATTTTTAAAACTTTTTAAAACTTTTTTTTAACTTTTTAAAAAAACTTTTGGGATGTGTGTTTTTTTTAATGTTGTACGCCGCCCTGAGTCCTTTTGGAGAAGGGTGGCATATAAATCCAAACAAACAAACAAACAAACAAACAAACAAACAAAATAGAGACCTTTTGGATTAATACATTTACTACTTATATTCATTCCTACAATCCATAGAAACTAAAGTTTAGAAAATTATTTACACAATTCCCCTATCTTGATATTTTCTGAAACAACAGCTATATAAATAGAGAGCAACTGGTTTCACAAATAGCAAAGAGCTCTATTAAAAAGGGTCAGAATGTCCCATCCCCAGTAATAAGTACAGAGGAATTTTCATGGCTAAATGCCCAAGCTACAATCATGAGTTTAGAAGATGCGGATTCTTACCTTGTTTAAGCTTCGTGCGGCACTGTCTTTTCCACCAGGTGTCAGGTTTCGAAGCTGCACATCCAATAATCCCACCAACTGGTCCATGGCACGAACTGAATAAGTGATATCCCCTGCATGCAAGTGGCTTTTTGTTTGTTCAGCAAGTTCTCTAGCAACATTGGCAGCTGTCTCTCCTGATTTCAACTGTGGTTGAAAACATGACAAGATATTTTATGGACTAGCCTAAGAGAAATGTATGTTTCATGATGAGGGAACATTAAAAATAGCCCAGCTGATATTGGCAATAACAATATAGCACTTTCAAGGTTTTGAAAGGGCTTGAAGCATTTGCTAGGCCACCATAGTTCTTAAAACAAATGACTAAACTAAGTCATTGGACTTCTGGAATTCTGTGTGAAATGTTCTTTGAATAGAATTCATGTCAAACATAAATGCTTTAAATATTAATAAAATCTACATGAATTCCCTAAAATGGCAGGGGCAATAGATTTTTCTGCTAGAGCTGCAAGGGATACCATAATCTGTTAAAATAAGCATATTCTGAAGTTTCCGTACTTAGATAGATTTTGAAATCACAGCAGACATCAGATTAGTTGTCAGTTCTTAAACATCAAAAATTGCTTTCCACAACACCTTACCATGAGTCAGGAAAAGCACCAGAGCATACAATTTCTGTCTCAAAAAATTCTCAGATGTCACACCTGGACAACAGACAGGTGCTTCCTGCCCCATACATTTGTGGCATTCACCCATTTCAGTAGGTTTTTTGTATATTTCTTTTTTTCACAAGGAGGAATCTTGATCTCTTTAGCTGTGTTGGTACAGCGTGTTTTAATCACAGGGAAGAGCTTTCTTATTTGTGTTGAATTTTTTGAGCTGACATAATTAATAATATAAATTTTAATAATTGACAATTATTAAAACCAAAATTATATTTCTTTTCATGCAATTAATGAGTCATGCACCTGAAAAAGTTGGACTAATCCATCCAAATTAAAAGAGAAAGAAGAAAGTAACAGGAAAACCAATATCTCCATCTGGGGCAGTATGGGACTCCTTTTATCCTTATTGGGAATCATCAGACTACCTAGCTAGATCTTTGTAGACCTTCGGGGGAGGGAAGTAATGTAAACCACATACACAAGGAGCATGAACTAAAGTAACATCTGTATATACTGTATGTCTCTTTGAAAAGTTGCCAGTACTGTGTATATACCATCCTAATATAAATTATTAAGAAGAGCGGAGTGACTTGACATGTATAATATCTACAAAATTTGTGTTCTGCCTGGGACAAATGAAACAGATTTAGATTATTATCTCTGTGGTAATCCATGAGCAATGTCCTGTTGCAGCACTGCTTTGTTTAAAAGAAGAACTAAGGAAGAAGTAGCTGATCTATATTTTGAACAGGGAAGTACTGGATTTTTAAAAAAATATCCTGGTTTTGGGAAAGAAAACAGATTGAAAAAGGTATAGGTAAACACATAACAAATATTTGTTTTATAATAAAACTAGCTGAATACCTGTGCTCCGCTACGAAACTATGTGATCGGGCTTGATAAATCGACACTTACAGCTTGAAAATTAATGAGTAGTTATGATCATCCTCTCCTCTCCCCTTCTCTCCCTCAGGCTTTCTCAGAGGCCTCTCCTATCCTATCCTCTTCTCTCCCTCAACCTTGCCACATAGAAGCCTCCCCTATCCTATCATCTTCTCTCCCTCAGAGTGGCCCCATTGATCCTCTCCAAACTCCCAGCCCACAGGCTGGATCAGTCACGTGCTGGCCACACCCAAGTGGCTGTTGGAACAGAGATCTTTTCAGGTGGGGAGGGGGGGAGTAGAACTCTTTAGCATCAGAGTGTGTTAATAATACAAGAAATACTAATGATTTGTCATTTTGAAAAATCCTTTCTAAGCAAGCACCTAGAAGCCAAAAGGAACATACGTGCCATATTTCAAGTTTGTAGGCTTTATGGTTCTGGAGATTTCATGATCGTGGCGTAAGTGTTTTTCACTTTTATATATATATATAGATGAAGTTGCAAAATAATGCAACTCTATAGTTATTTATATGATATGCCCCACTCATTTCAAGGGAACCTTTTTCTAAGCAGGTCAAAATAGGATTGCAGTCTCAGCCAAGAATGATGAATCTGTGGTCTTCAGATGACGTTGAACTACAGTTCTCAAATTCTTTCTCTATTGATCATAAGGGGCTTCTGGGAGTATCTGAAGATCACAAATTGCACAAATCCCTGCTTTAAGGTTTAATTTTTACAAAAAACACTGAACTGCGGGCAGTGGCTTTATTCATTTGGGATTTCTTAAAAACTAATTGTTTAAGAAATTAAAGAAGCCAAATCACAAAACATCAGGGTTGCAATGATCACTGCTTAATTGAAAAAGAAGCAATGTGTATGTATAGAAGCATCCACAAGAGTGATCAAAAGTAGGTGTAACCAGGTGATTGAAGCTCAGCTCCCTTTTAAGATGTGTTCACACAACACCTAGACCTAAAAGGGGGCATAGATTCGTTTACCTGATTGCACTCACCATTTTATTATCCCCTGTAAACAATTTCTGGGTATAACATATATGGTGAGCACTGCATGAGCCTAATAAAGCACAAGAACACTTCTTCAAATGGCCCACCAAAAACTGGGTGAATTGAATCTTATATTTGGAGGCATCTGAGGAATAGTGTCATTTATCCATTGAATAAGGACAATTTTGATAGATATTATAAATAATGAAATCGTATCAAAATATAAAGACACTAAAAATATAGCATGACTGATGTTTGGAGACATAATCCCCAGAGCAACTAAATTAATAAAACTATTCCTCCATTTTTCAAACATGATAACACCTCAATTACAGAATAAGTAAAGTGTAGTATATTTTAAAATGAGCCACTAGAGCAGTGATGGAGAACTTTTTTTGGCTCGTGTGCCATAAGTGGGGGGAGCCCAGGGGGGTAGTGTGCAGGTGTGCTGCACCCATAATGCAATGCGTGAACCCCCCAGTGTGCATGCACGCACTACAGGCGTGACATCCCCCCATTTTTGCATGCTTTTTTTGCCCTTCCCAGGCTCTAGAGGCTTTATAGGAGCCTGGGGAAGGTGAAAACAGCCTCCCCCGCCCCCCGGAAACCCTCCGGAGGCTTGAGGGACCTTCAGGACGCTTCCCTGAAGCCTCCGGAGCAGTCAAAACGAACCTCCGACCAAACCGGAAGTGACTTCCGGTTTGCTTAGAGGGTTGTTTTGAGCGCTCCGAAGGCTTGAGGGACCTTCAGGACGCTTCCCTGAAGCCTCTGGAGCAGTCAAAACAACCCTCCGAGCAAACCGGAAGTCTGTTCCTGAACTTCTGGTTTGCCCGTAGGGCCGGTTTTTTGCGCTCCAGAGGCTTCAGGGAAGCTCATGAAGCCTCCGGAGGGCCTCTGGGGGGACGGGGGGCTCTTTTCGCCCTCCCCAGGCTCCTATAAAGACTCTGGAGCCTGGGGAGGGCGAGAAATGGCTTTAAAAAAGGGTGAACTCAGCTGGCCAGCGCACACATGCGCGCTGGCCAGCTGACAGTGCAGTGCCTCGCGTGCCCTGACAAATGGCTCCCCGTGCCACCTGTGGCACGTGTGCCATAGGTTCGTCATCACTGCACTAGAGGCTACTTTATACGAAATACTATAAAAATGTTAAATCCTTGAAGAAAAGAATGAATATTAGAAGAACTGCTCGGTTTATTTCACAAATAATAGCATAGGGTCTCCTGCTTGAGCAGGGGCTTGGACTGGAAGATCTCCAAGGTCCCTTCCAACTCTGTTATTCTGTTATAGTTTATAGCAATTTTGTAAAACTCGAAAAGGATTTGAGAATGCCTTTATCCATTTTACAATGGGAAATTAGCAATCATAACAACATTTTAAAATTGAGTAATTAAATGGCATTTCAATCCATTTCCTGAAAAGAAGATTAGATTACTTAATATAAAGCAGTTCTTTGAAACTGAAGCTACTTTAATGAGAACAATTCCATTCCTCCATTTCTAGGGGACAGAGTATGGGAAAAGATCCAAACAAAGCTGGAACTGAAGCTGTAAACATGTCCTTATTTAGTCATATTTCACTTAATGAAATGCTTGAAGTATTATGCTGTCAGCATAAGATATCAGACATTTTTTTTTACTGAGAACAAAATTAAAATAAGAGTAATAAAGTATGATATCAAAGGACAATAAAATGTAGGAACTGCACAAAGTACTTATTTTCGACACTATTTCATGTGCTCCTGAAATGTTGCATATGTGCATTGTGACTAGTGGGTATAACAAATTCATTCTCCAGCTAACATCCATACTAATAAAATCTGAAAGTATTTTTCTGAATTTTCATCCATGTGTTGGTTTCTGATTTTTTTACATAATAAAACATCACTTCTAAAAGATTTTAGAGTTACAAAGATTCACATTTCTGATTGTTCTCATGGAGTCCTTGAGTCAAGCTGTAACTTTAAGTCATGCTGAAACTGATCTTCAGCCTCCTTTATACCTTTGTCTAACACAGTTCACCAGGGTTCTTCCTTTTGCTGCATACAATGGTTTGCTTTGATTTATTCAAAGTTTTGATTACAAAATGTTGTTTTTAAATGAATGCAGAGTGACTGTAACATACACTGTTAGCACAAATATATCACGTCTAAGTGGAGAGTTACCTTCTGAGTGATGTGGTTGACCCAAAGTGAGGAACAATTGCTGAGGTCTGGCCCTTGAGGATCCCAGTTTCCACCAGGAGCAAGGCACAGGAACGTCGAAACGCCTGAAATTATAATGACAATGTCATGCTTGAATTAATAATCAATAAGGTAACTTTTTGAAAAAGAGAATTCTTTTCCTCCTAGTCCAGGCATTAATTTATATCTTAGAAAAATATCATTGTGATCCAGAATATCATTGTGATCCAGAAAATACACATTGTTTGTGTACCTATATATCTAGATTTCTGATACAACTATCCGGGTTGAAAACTCATGCTATCACTGAGCCAATGAAAAATAAACTTCCTGGCACATAATGCTACTTTGAAGTCCAGAATTCTACACAGGCTTTGCATTTTTGGAGGCAGCTCCCAGAGTTTGAAAAAACAGTCACGGAATTATAGGACTTAATGTGAACGAAAGGAGAAATTACTAAGCATATGATGGGTGATGGCACAGTTTGATTGGAGCAATACAAGAATCATTGGCCACGCTATGACTTGCTCGTGAGGTCATTGAAGCCTGGCACACCACAAGTAATTCCATCAACAGATACACTGAACTACAACCAACCTATGAACCTCTCAGAATTCAAATCAACCGCACTGCCAACCAGAGACAGCAGTATCCCTCAACCAACCCACCCAAGCCCCCCCAACCAGCAATGACCCTCACCTGACATAACCTCCCATCACAAAACCCATCACAAGACTCTCACTGGTGATCTGCAGCTGACTCAACAGAAGGCCCTCACTTGACATACCCACACCTGACAAGACCCATCAAAAGAACCCTAGCCTGATGTGACCCTCACCTGATGCTACCTCACCATCACAAGACCCACTGACCACACAAAGCCTTATAAGCAGAAGAATACTGACACTGACATCCCCCAAATTCTGCTGAAGATGTTACCTATCTTTCGGAAACCAACCCACAAGCTTGGAGAATGAACCTCCACCCTCATATGATGGATGATCTTATGAAAGGCATCTGTGAAATGAATTTTATTTCAACTTAAATTTAGATGATATGGAAGCTTTAAAAAAAATTTAGTCCCTTCCTTGTTTGTGATTGAAAGGCAAAAGGAATCCTTTCAATCCACATTATTTTGTAGCAAGGATAACTTTTAAAAATGTCCCTCCCTCCCAAAAAAGAACCCTTTAGATACTGTAAATAAAGCCATAGACCTTCATAGCTGATACACTCTTAAGAAAAACTACGCATAGGGGCGCTTGATGTATAACAATAAGCCAGAAGCCAAACAGGGATGGTTTCCCATAATTGAAATTGTGGGAAAAACAAACTGAAAATAATCCTGCATGCCAATCTTTACGTTTAAATGAAAATGTTGAAAATTCAAAAATATTTTTTCATGGAAAAAAATTAAACCCTCAGAATAGCAATTTAATAAGTTCACTAATTACATTATTTTAAAAAATGTAATCACTGACTCTATTAAGATATTCCATCCTCCATTCTTTCACTCACTGTTATGTTAAAACAGGAGCAGCTGTGTTTTAATTCCAATTTACTGATTTGGATCTTAAAAGCAAATAATGTCTCTGATTTTTTAATACCAATCGAGTGGGAAAGAGGTATTTAATATTAATAGTATAGTTTGTTAATGAAGTGACATGTTCAACAATATATTTAGGTCACATTGTATTATAAAATGCATAGCAACCTTGTTATGCTACAATGTCATACTGTATAGCAAAATTATAAAACAACCTCTTATTAATAGATTGCCTAACTGATATAATACCAGGGCAAATTAAATCATTGCCAACATAAATGTTATTCAAAGGGTAATCAAAAAAGGGCATTACCACTGAAAAGACGTGTTCCTTGACATGTATTATTAACTTTATTTGTTCTATTTTAAAAATTTTCCAATTTTTCCAGCTGCCCATCTCCCCAAACAAGCAACTCTGTTAAGCACTAATACTTTCAATCCCGCTCAGCAATGAATATGCAAATAACATTCCTCTTTACTAGTTTCAGATGCCTCTATTAAAATTCAGGCAACTATTTTCTATATATTAAGGGAAGTTTTTGTGCCATGAAAATCCATTTTCATTAGCCTGATCCATCAGTATCCTGAACTGAAAACAATCTTTCAAACATAGACAACAAGAATATATGAACGACTGGAGGGTAGATATTCTTATTTCACAGATCCCAAAAGGCACCTTGAGATGGGATGTTCCACCATCAATATTACCAGAAAATGTTGCGCTCTATGAGACGCTTGAAAGGCTCTGTGATAGTTGCCATAGCCAAGTTCTACTGACTGCATTTAAAATAAGAAAATAACTAAAAATGCCTGCAGCTCTGGTTTATGGTCAGCTAAACATGGTCTAACTCTAAGTAAAGGATTAAGTTCTTTCTCTTAAAAAAAATCAAAATCACTCAGTGAGGCTTTTAATTTTTAAATGATCTTTTAGCTGAAATTGTCTTACACTCACTCTCTGTTATTCATTTCAATCATTTAGTCTTATCCTTAGGCCTACTGCTGAGTGAAGCTTTTTATCTACATTTTCTTACATCTTTGGGCATACTGTTATATTTGCTTTGTACTGCTTAAGGAGTGCAATAAAAATTGATTTAATTTGATTCACGGACCTTGGGCTGGCATTCCATGCACTATCCTGCCAATTTCAATGAGAAAGTTATCATTGCTTGTTAGGATCTATATCAAAAGCCAGCTGGGTGACTTTGGGACAGTCACTCTCTCTTAGTCTAAATCACCTTACAGGGTTGTCATTGTGGGGAAAATAGGAGGAAGGAGTATTATATAGGTTCACTGCCTTGACTTATTTATAAAGTAGTAAAGGCAGGATAAAAATCTAATAAATAAGTAAGAGGGGACATTTGGAAGTTTCCTTTTTCTTTCCATCTTACGATCTCACAATTCTGCAAGAAAAACAGATCAAGGCAGAGACAATTCTCTTCAATCATTCCAGAATCCAGGGCTCTGAGTGGGCCAACCATTGTTTAAAAGGCTATTAATAAACATAACAAAGGTGCTAATTTTTGGTGCTATTTTTTTTAAACCCCCACAAAGACCATTTTGCAAAAAGACAGAAAGAAGGTGAAGAACAAGCAAAACTTTGATACCCTGTTATTTGTTTAGTATTAAGTAACTCCTGATTAAATGTCTTAATAGAGCAAAGAAATTGTCTTTTGGGCACGGCTGCTTACCCACAGTGCCTTTCGGGCATGGCTGCTTAGCCATCTGTCCTTGTCGGGTCTTGAACCACATGATTTCACGAGCTTCCACAGTTTCACAACTCTCTGCACCAATTGCAGGCAGCTGGGAAGAGGCAGGCGGCAGATGGGTTGTCAGTTCATTCAGGCTATCCAAAGCTGGAGAAAGTGTAGTTGTGCTTCTGTTCCTTCTACCCAGGGCTGATATAGTGGTTGTGTGTACAGTGCTGGTTGTAATAACTCTGCTTGTTGTGCCTGTGGTAGTCCCACCCAGGCCTGTTCCTCCAGATGTTGATGCTATCAATTCAAAGCAAAAACAAGTTAGTGGCAAATCTTACGTTTTTTATTCCTCTTCCTATGCATGAAATGTTCTGCTAGAGTTGGGAATATATGAATGTTGCTATTCTTTAGGGCAGTGATGGCGAATCTTTTAGGCCCAGAGTGCCTAAATTGGAAGTCGTGGGCGTGTGGGTACGCATGCGTGCACCAGACTGCCAGAAACCCAATGACCAGCTGGCCGGTTCTCATGCCCACATTGGAAACCCGACAACCAGCTGGCTGAGCTGGGGTGACAGCACACATGCCCACAGAAAGGGCTCTGTGTGCCACATCTGGCACAGTTGCCATAGTTTGCCATTACAGCTTTAGGAATCTAAGGATATTAAAATACCAGAAAAAAGTTAAATCCCACTTAACTGAATAGAGAAAATATAATAAAGTTGCAATAATGGCTAAATGTTAAGATAAGCACACCTACTTGACATTCTGTAGGAATACAGTTACACTCAGATGATAATTGTTCATCTGTGGTAAAACATCTGGGGCAATTCTGGAAAATACATGGGGACTATTTTATCATTGCATACTACTTATTTTTAAAATCTCACAGCCTGCCTCCTGAAATTGTGATGTTTCATCTTTGGAATTTTCAAGAAAAGATTGGACTGCTATTTGCTCAGGATGGCATGAAGACTAGTCTAAATGACCTCCACAATCCCTTCCAACTCCGTGATTCTATGAAAAATGTGATGAAGCTAAATTATTTTTAGACTACTTCTTGTATTTTTTCTTTTTTAATCCACAGGAATGAATTTATCTTGAAACAAAGTTTTCAATATTTATTGAAATTAATAAGAGCGTGAAGAAGAAGAGCAAACAGATGATCAGCAATGGTATTCACTAGGAAAAAAGACAAGGGGGAGAGAGAACCTAATCTCCTTAATAGCTACTGATTACAAGGAATGTATCTTAATTCCCATTGTTGAGATCTGAATGACTGCTCCCTGCTAAATGAGTTGGGGCTGCTGCAGGGAGTCTAGAAGAAATATAAAGCAGCCAGTTTCCCAAGAAACGGCAAGGAAGACCAAGTCCTGGTGTGAAAATTCAATAGCAGGAGGTGGCTAATGAACTTTTCCTCAAATGGAACATTGCTTTGTTAACCTGAACGTAGTGATTTAATAAACAAAAGTGAAGATAAATAGACAGCACTTTGGAGGCAAGACTTATAACACCTGAGAGATGGTTGAGTTCCCCCATAAAATAAATGTAAAAAATAAATAATGCTTGGCAAAAGCTCAGAATTGAGGAAGGAAGGGAGACAAAACTGTGTTAGATCAATAAAAGAAATTAGATCAATAAAGGAAAGGTAAATAAAAGAAGACAAAACTGTCTTCATTTATAAAGGAAGAAAAAACCGTATTAGATCAAAGAAAGGGGGTGCTATATCAGAATCGTCAGATGTTACTTCTTTTTTATCCTGCTCTACAGAGCAGAGAGTTGGTCTCTGACAGAAAGCCACCTGAAGAGACTAGAAACAGTTGAAATGTGGATTTACAGGTGGCTGTTATGTATAAGCTGAGTTGACAAAATCAGAAATGAGGAGGTGATAAGCCGCCTGGGAAAGTAAAGGGAAATCATCAAAACCATACAAAAGTGAAAGTTAGAATATTTTGGACATGTGATGCAACACCGGGAAAAATACAGCATACTCCACTTAATTCCCCATGGAAAGATTGAAGGCAAATGAGAAGATCCAAGCAGAAGAAGAACATCATGGCTTCAAAATCTAAGGGACTTGTTTGGACAAACCTCAGCAGCACTTTTTCGTGTGGCTGTTGATAAAAATATGATCGCCAACATCTGATGACGGATATGGCACAAGAAGAAGATGATATCAGAACCAAAAGATGCCAGTAAAGAAAAAAATCAACCAAAGAAGCATGCCCAATGGACA
The DNA here is from genome assembly GCF_964273705.1 of Natrix helvetica. Lineage (NCBI taxonomy): Eukaryota > Metazoa > Chordata > Lepidosauria > Squamata > Natricidae > Natrix > Natrix helvetica. The sequence continues at coordinate 112,723,467 of NC_138552.1, read as the reverse complement.
AGAATGACAACCAAAAACAGATGATGAGAGAAACAGGGAAAAAGAACTATTGAACAGGAATGCAGATGAAAAGTTATGGTAACTCACTGTTATTAGAATTAGAAACAAAAGTATGCAAATTAGATCAACTGGGTCTTAAAGGGTGCTGTGTGCCAAGACAAATTAAACTGATGAAGGAACAATTGAAATGTATCAAATAATTGGCAGCTATTTATTAACTTTCTTTATTTATATTTAGTTATCCGTTCTTCTTATCCATTCTCCTAGAAGGGTGTGCATGATCCAATGCTTTGTCAAAATGATAAAAACAGGGTTGTACCATAGCAATGGTACCTCTGCCTCTGTTATATGTGAATCATTATATCATACACAAAAATGAAAGGAGAAGAGCCTACATATAGAGGTAGGAGAACCACGAAAAGGCTAAAAGATACTTCCATTGAATTATTTTCTTTAGATATATGTTTGAAAGAAGAGGCTCTTGGTCTCCGGGGCTACTACGGTATATGTTCTAACTCCTACTACTCTAGAGGATGGATTGTGGGTTTGAGATGGCCAACATTTATTTCACTGAAGCACAGTAAAACTTATCACAACAGCTTTAAATTGAATCTTATGATGGTCGGAGACAAAACTATCTTATGGAAGGTTCTCAGGTAAAGACATATGTCTATGTAGGTAGTCCTCAACTTACAACTACTCGTTTAGCATCTGTTTGAAGTTATGATGGAAGATATTTACAACCTGTGCCTGAAGCTACAGCTTTTGCAATGCCCTTATAGCCACAAGATTTCACTTACAACTGCAGAGGCAATTCAACTCCCCAATATCTGCCTTTTTTGATGTCCTGCATTCTGCAACTTAACTCTGTTTCTCCGCAGCACCTCCATTGACCCCCATTACCTGCAGGTAACCTTTGTGTTTTTTCCTCCAGCTGGTGGCCTGGAATTCAGGCACTGGGTGAGGGGACAGCACTGGGATGCACATGGTAAGGGTGCAGAGAGCTGGTTGCAGTTTCTTAAGTGGAAGGTGCTATGTGCGTGGCGGAAAAACTGGAGGAAGGAGAAGCACCTTCCAAGAGGTGCAGTGCATACTCTGCAGCTGATATTGCAAACACTCTTGGAAAATGGGCCTGCAGGCTTTAATGAGGGGTGGAGGAAATTCCAACATTGACAGTATCCATTCTTGGCCCAACATTCTCTCTGCAAAGCAGGCAAAAGCCACGAGGGGGGCATGAAGAACACTCTAACCCTGTGATGGTGAACCTATGGCACACGCACATGTGCCATGCGTAGCCATTTCTGAGGGCACGCAAACCTTTGTCTTGTTAGCTCCAGCGCGCATGCGTGCACTGGCTAGCTGATTTCAGCCTTGATTTTCAGCTGTTTTTCGCCCTCTGGAGGCTTCCCTGAAGCCTCCAGAGGGTGACAAACAGCCCAAAGTGCAAACTGGAAGAGCGAAAATGGGCCGTTTTTGGCCTCCGGAGCCTCTGGGGGTGTGGGGAAGACCTTTTTTTTCCTCCCCAGGCTCCTAGAAACGGTCTGGGGCTTGGGGAGGGCGAAAAATGGGTCCACTGTGCCATCGCATGCCAAAAGCAGGGGAGCGCAGGAGGTCACCCGTGCATGTGTGGGAGCATAGAATTATGGGTGTGGGCATGCACACACTCCCATGCTCCCCACGCTTTTGGCACACGATAGCAAAAAGTTTAGCCATCACGTCTCTAACCAATCAGAAGGAGAATGCCATGTGACACTATCCAATCAAACAGACATAGTTGTGAACTTACTCCAATCTCATTACTTATTAATCCATGTGGGACTGACCAGTGGATAAGTGTTCAAGTTAGGCAATGCAGAGAAGAAAGCAGTTTGTTTCCCAAATGTAAAATCTCTGCACCAGCCTGCACCCTCTTTTCTTATTCCCTCTGGTAAATGTTCAGTCTTTTCTATGCCAACTCCAACTACTGTAGGTAAACTAAAGAAATCCATAGCAATGCAACAGAGGCAGCGCTAGCAGTCAGGGAAGGAGGGAGAGGCATGGGTGTAAGCTTTTAAGTCTTGATTAACCTGCTGCCTTGGTTGGTGATGCTTGTGACTCAGGGACCCATCTGCCATTAACAATGTCCTGAAAGTCCACTGGCCCCAGATACCCTGCAAGAAGACTTTGGCTGCTTAGCCATCCCAGCACCCACAATGATGCCCAGGCAGTACCAGACGTGCTGAGCCATAAGCGTTTTCCCCTGGAGGAGGGAGATAGGTGGATATGGGGAGTTGAAGGGAAGGCGAGTGTGGCAGCACAGAAGAAGCATGAGGTAAGAAGAGAAATGAGAAATAAAAAAAAGTATGGGGCTGCTTAACAGAAAACTACTCGAACTACCACCCAGTTTAATCTGATGTTCTTCACCAAGAAAATATGTCTTTCACTAGGCAATTGTGAAGAGCAGAACACAGAGGAATGATTGAAGCTCGGGAATAACAGAAGCAGAATCAGCAAATTGAACTAACCCTGAATGAGTTTTAAAATTTAGAGCCAGATGAATTGCTGATATGGTACTGTGGGAACTTGCTGATGGTCTGGCTGAAATTTTATTACTGTACCTTTGATGAATCCTAAACAAAAGCTGATGTGTCAGATGGGAGGAATGCAAATATTTTGCTTGTCCTCAAAATTGGTGAAACAGGGACACAGGAAAATAGAGTCGGGCATCAATAGATGATCATGATGACCAGCAAAGCACATTGAAACCAAGCAATTACCAGAACCCAGTATGCATTTGTTAAGAACAAGTCACACTGCATTAACACTGTCCCTGATTAGGAAACAAATTACATGTAAGCCAGGGGTGGATTCCAGCAGGCACTATTGCCAGTTTGCTCATGGGAGCACTGCGTGCATGCTTGATGCGTGCAATGCACGGTACAATAAAAATTGTTCTGTGCATGCACAGAAGTGAAAAACAAGATGGCACATGCCCGGAGAACCAGTTCGGGGGCATGGCAGGCCTGGGTCACTGCTGGTTCCAGCGACCAAACCACTACCAGTTCGGCCAAACTGGTGGGAACCCACCACTGATGTAAGTAGATATATAACTGATTCAAAAAATTTATGTAAAGCATATTCAACTCATGAAACTCTATGAGCAATTGACTACTTCTCTTAAAGAAAGAGTTTAACAAACTATGCATTTTCAGAGGAAGCAATGAATATAATCAGGAGACCTAAAACTAGATCCCAAGTTGAATGAAGGAAGACTTAAGGAATATTAATTTTTTAAACCGAGACAATATGTTAGAACACACTTCAAAATATCTTAAAGAGTACCAAACAGGAGAAAATTAAGAAAGGACAGGACCTAGAATAATGGTTAACATTTACAGGATTTGTTTAAAAATAATTATAATTGTTTGATAATGGTATTAATAAATCAAAGAAGTTATGGGTTTCCTACAGTGGAATGCAATCAGTCAGAGGCTGGAGGCTATTTTTTGTGGGTATTTTAATTTGGAATATATCATGAAAATCGAAGATTGTATGAGCTCTTCAAAAATACGATTCTTAGGGAAATCTGTGAAGTTTCTTCACTATGTTTTACTGGAAGAAAACTATTCCTTTGTACAATGACATTTCAGTTATAGAAAGGTAGACTCTTAGGAAAATATAACAGTCATTTACTATCAGAATTAATTACTGTGGTTAATAGCTGGAATGCTTTTAAGCCGAGGATATTGTGAATGTTTACATTGTATTCTTGAATACATGGAAAACTAGATTTTTCCTTTGTATTACATATTGTACTATTATAAATCATAAGTAATATATTATTTGGGTTCAGTGGTATTTATGAAGTGTTGACTGGAGATTATTAATACTCTGATGTTTAAAAAACTCAAATCTTTACAAATAAAAATAACCTAACCCTTCCTTCCTTCCTTCCTTCCTTCCTTCCTTCCTTCCTTCCTTCCTTCCTTCCTTCCTTCCTTCCTTCCTTCCTTCAACAAATGTCAAATATTTTTATCTGGAGAACAATCCCACCCCCTCTGTTTTCCTTTTTCTTTTACATATTTTTATCAATTGATTGATTGACATAAGACTGTATTGTTATATAGCCACCGGCAATAAGAAAAGAAGGATATCATTTTAACATGTCACTCTATAAAATTAGTTTGTACTCAGAGCAGGCAATCTGATGTCTTTCAGATGGTCTATATCTCCCAAAATGTCATGTCATTGGCCATATTTACCGGAGTAATAAAAATTGAAGTACAAAACATTTAGAGGGCACAACTTTTTTATGTGACTTTGGTAACAAATAATAATTAAAATAGCACACAATATTAAACAGCACAACAGGATCAAAAACATTGATTTGTAAGTTTGGATTATTCTTCATCTTTAAATTACCAAAGATATAATCTAAGAATTTAAAGGCAACTGTATGTTAAAATGTAGTATAGCCTGGCCATAGTCATGCTTAAACACATTGAATCAGAAAAACTTTTATCTCCTATATTTGTTGTTATCTTATGCTTTTAAACCTGTTCTAATCAGCCTAATTTCTACTTAATGTACCTTAAGTGCAATACATTATTGAGAAAATAAGAAATAAATAAGAAATAAATTGCCCTTGTTGGTTCTCTTAATTCCATTGGGGAGCGTTTTAAATATTTTTGTGAAAAAATAAGATTAAATTAAAAAAATTCAAGAATAATTACCTTTGAAATTTACAGTATCTAAAATGATTTACCTATCATGTTAACAAGACAAATAAAAATGGTAAATTAGAAAGGCAAGAGAAAATGCTTTCTGTACTATTGGCCTTTAAAAAAAAACTGAAGTGGATGGACACTTTGATGATAAGGCTTTGATCCGAAATAACCAACAGCTTCAATGTAAGACACTGAAGAAGGAGCTACACTTTTTTTAAAGGAAGCACTTTAGCCTATAGTCCTATAAGAATACTGGAAAAGGTGAGACTAAAAAAGGGTAAATGCATATACAAAAGGGGCAGGGCTTGCATCCCAAGTGTTTGGAGTAGAGCTTTCACTCTTACCTCCACAGCTGCCGTGATGCATCCTTAAGAAGAATGCAGAAATGAACCTGTTCCTTAAAAAGGAACACAGAAGATCCATTGGCCCAAGTGAAATACCTCTGACTGCAAGGATATGCAGTACTATTGGGTTTTTTCTTGAAGGCACTAAGAGAATTAAATAGTATTAGGGATCACAAGAATAATTCCATAAGGGTGTAACACCAATGGACTATAAGAGGGTTTTTTTTAAAAAAATATTCTACATAGAGAAGATACATAGCTTTGGGGAACTGTCATCTAAATGCTGAAAAAGATAGGAAGGAGTTTTGATCTGGTCCATGAAGAAATTACTGAGTGATGAAGTGATAATGCACGTTTACTATGAAATATATAGTTTATTTGTATTTAATGTATGTCTTATCCTTGATCGTAAGACTGTGATCCAGAGTAACCAAGAGCTCCGAAACAGAGATGAGCACCGCCCCCGATAGTCAGTAATGGCTTCTAGGCTACAATCCACAGGGAATCCTCTACCTTTTATCTTACATAAATGTGGCTGTCTACCTGCTTCTGAACCAAGCTTGTGTTTACTTTTTTTCTAACTTAGCTTCTTCTTCTAAGACAACTGGGGACATGGTGGCTTAGTGGCTAAGACACTGAGCTTGTCAATCAGAAAGGTTGGTGGTTCGGTAGTTTGAATCCCTAGTGGCATGTAACGGAGTGAGCTCCCATTACTTGTCCCAGCTTCTGCCAACCTAGCAGTTCAAAAGCATGTACAAATGCAAGTGGAAAAATAAGGAGCACTTTGGTGGGAAGGTAACAGCGTTCCGTGGCGTTTAATCATGCCGGCCACATGACCGTGGAGATGTCTTCGGACAGCGCTGACTCTTTGGCTTTGAAACAGAGATAAGCACTGGTCCCTAGAGTTGGGAACAACTAGCACATATGTGCCTTTGCCTTTACCTTTACCCTACTAAGACAGTTTGGTGTTTCCTTGCCCAAACACAACATGGTGCGTAAATATTTTCCAAATATAAAGTTAGGAACGTAGCTAGGAATGTATGTGTTTTGATGGACAAATCCAAATTAATTTCATTCTCATTTTAGACATTCAATAATCTTTGGTGTTAATTTCTTTCTCTGAAGCTCCACTATAATTGGTTGCCCAGACAATAATGAAAGAAAACTCACAGCTGCTCTGGAAAATAGTTTCACAAACTGTTCTTATGGTTAAGGAGACCTTCCCCACTCCCTCTCTTGTCCAATCCAATCAAAATCTTTATTTCTGAAATTTAATTTATTTCATCTCTTTCATTCCTTAAAATCAAGAATAAATTTTGGGTACCTTCTGTGTGACATATTTCTTTCCAGTTTTTGTGATTATATCTGTCCCTCAATTATATTTTCAGTGTTAAACATTCCAGGTAGCTTAAATCTCTCAATAGAAGATTTAATTTTCAATCCCTGATTATTCTCCGGACCCTTTTTCGAGTTTAACAATTTTATTGAGTTATAAGGTAAAATAAGATACAAAATACAAAAGTAAATAGGAAAGCAATGGGGTTAGGACCCTTCTTTAGAAGCTGTTTCAGTTTCTCCGAATCTTTCTCACTGAGTACCTGGACTGAATACTTAGAAGGAAGATGCATCATTTTTTCATGATTTGGAAACTATATTTCTCTTAATTCCAATTTAAATTGTATTTGATCCTTTTGTAGCCATATTATGATACTGATTCATATTTGATTTGTAACAACTACCATTTCAAATACTTTCTCACAAGAAAAAGAGCCAAGGCAAATTTATATTTATCTCTTGCTAAATTTCATTCTGTTATTTCTCAGGCAATTTCTCAAACACATCAAGATAGTTTTTATTTTTTTAAAGAGCTCTTTGAATAGCTATGTCACCCAATTTGGGACAATCTACAGATCTGGTGAATATTCATTTAATCTTTTCACCCATCTCATTAATAAAAATTGTTGAAGAATACAGGACCAATAGTGAATCTTTTGATCATTTATAGAATACTTTCCCCAAATTGATCAGTACTCTGAGTTTACTTTGTATTGACTTAATTATTATATCATTTAGCCCATCTTTAATTGAAATATTCACTGTATCAATCACTTTGTTACAAAGAAGATAAATATAAGATATATCTTATTTGTAATCTCCAAGGAAGATATTTGATAAAAATAATAAGATTTATTTGGCCATTGTTGTTTTCTAGTATTACGTATTTGCTTTTAGTAATTATCACATTATTTTTAAAAGTGCTATTTAGATCAAGAATCTTACTGGGTAATAATGACAGTTTGGCTAGTCTTTAATTACCTGGATCCCCCCCCCTTTTTTTTTCCTTCCCCTTTGGAAGATATGATATTTCTATGGGATTTCTCTACAATAATACATAAAGGTTTATCCAGACCAGTAGCAAATTACAGAAGATAAACGTTCAGCCAAACCATCCGCCAGAGCATCCCTTTAAAGCTGAAGACAGTAGTGCTAATTTCCACTGTTAAAATGTTTGATATAAATGCATAGTAGCACTGTATATTGTCAATGAATTCAAACATAGAAAATTGAATTCTTAGATTGGAAAGCAATTGAAAATATGCACACTTCTGTTCATCCACTAGATTACAGCCTAAATTTGATAGCCAATGTCCTTTTTGTCCTTGTATCATTTTTTGATGACTAAATTGTTTTGAGATTGGTGGTGAACTTCTTTGTTTTCTATAATTTATTTATTTTTATAGCAAATATCTAAGCTGCTCATCTCACAAAATATGACTTTGGCAGCTTATAAGAATAGTAACAGACCATATTAAAATACAAAATATTAAATATAAATGAAAACAAAAATAAAAAAATAAATATGAAGTGTGAATAAAACATAGCATAAGTAGATTAACAATGTATGTGTCCAGTTATATTATACATGTTAAATCCGAATTTTAGGGAATGATTCAATTCATTCTGAGTAACAATAAGACCCAGATAGTCTGACAAAACTATTAGAAAAACCACAATGAATTAAATATATGAAAACATTGCAATAAAATACAGGCTAAATCTTATTCCAGAAAGATAAACATTTTCAAATCTGTTCAACAACAGCAAAACTTTTTAAGAACTTTGTGGGATCAATATGCAGACAAACTCTGATTAACAAATGAATCTTTTCAGTGTAGAATGATTTAAATAACAACTCACCTTTAAATGATTGTCTTTCAAGATCTGAGTCTAGATGAATTGGAGGAACAAGATAGGAAACTTGACCATGATGTACTTGCCCTGTTGACAAACAGAACACATGAATTTCTACCGCTTCTATTCATATTGGGAGTCTCAATTCACCTTGCCAAAATTATATAATACATTCAAATTAAGTAATATTAAAGTTTATTATTATATATTAAGGACCCATGAATCTGAAAGCAAGAATAGGCCAAAAGTAATGTGCTAAAAAAAAAGAGAAAAAACAATAAGGGAAAGAAGGTTAAAGCTGTGTTATGAGTTGGGGTTAAAGCTTCATCCGGAATCTCCTAATAGTGACAAATAATGTTGTTACCAAATTTCTAGTTCTTATGGTAGCCATACAAATAAAGGTTTACTTCACAATGTAACTTTATAATTTGCATAAAATAATTAAGTTCCACATTTGGTTCCCACAAATCAAGGATGCAAAAACATGGCTTGGTATAAATGTAAAAGAAGTTGGTATGGGGATGGTTAATGTTTGAACTCCCTTAAACATTTCATTTATTCAATACTTTGAAGCAAAAGTATTGGATTTTCATTTCCCAAATATTTTTTCAGAAGGCTGATAAACAGATTAGATCGTGATTGTTAAAATATTTTACCACATAATGAGTTACATATGATAAATACACACAAAACATTGATAAATGTTTTTATATTATTTTATTCTGCCCATTGTTTGCAGACTTGGTTGCAGCAGTAATATTCTAATAAACTTAAATCATCCCCATCATTTATAATATAAATTCATCTTATAAATGTATTTGTATATCTCTCAGAATTTTGGTTTTGATCATTTTTATTTATTTTGTTTGGAAGCAATGGACTCATCTATCGTTTTATAACTTTATAAAGTTTTTCCTGATTAATATTTTTTAAAAAAATATACACATTTCTATGTATCTACTTGAACATTTCCCTGATACCATCCTTATTTTGTTCTCATTGAGAATAACAGTTTAAAACCACTTTATACAAAAATAGTTTAATATGTGCTATTTATCTTATTATAAATGTTTACAGTCTAAGCTATGCATTTGATCTTAAATGATCAACAATATTTTCTTTGAAAATATTCAAAATGTAATGGAAGATAATAATGACCTTTCTTTTTCATTTGTACTGTAAATAATGGAAGAAGCAAATGGTGGAAGATATCAGACCGACATCAACAGGAACAAGGGTTAGAATGAAAAGTCACTGTGTATGATTTTGGCAGCTATATAAACTTGTTTTTTAAACAAAGGAACAAATAAAAAGACAGTTAAGCAAACAGAGAGCTTCAGAAACCAGGTATGTAGGCTTACCATTTTGGGATGATGGAATTCTTTTAGCCTGTGAATGAAAACTGACTTTTCCAAAATACAGCACAACAAGAACACATTTCTGTGGTAGAAATAAGTGATTAACATCCTCCCCATTTAAACAAAATTCTGTTAGAAAGAGGATCAAAGGTAAAATAGAGTTTAGTCCTCACTTTAATGTGGTCACCAGTAAAGAAGATCATATACAGTAAATATCAATATATATCCACTTTCCAAGATTCTGTAACAAATTCTTTTTTTTTGCAATAAATCTGCTTCCCAAGAATGTATGTGAGAATTTTGCTACCTTTGTTATGAACTTCCATAAGGGCCTTCATATTTTGGTAAGTAAATAATTTCTCATCCTGAATTACATTAAAAAGAAACGGATCTGGAGGTAGCAAACCAGTAAAATATTAAGGGTGCAGAATTTAACAGATTAACAGAGTTGGAAGGGACCTTATAGGTCATCTAGTCCAATCCTCCCACCCAAGCAGGAGACCCTACACTATTTCTAACAAAGGGCAGTCGACTCTCTTCTTGAAAGCTTCCAGTGATGAAGCTCCCACAACTTCTGAAGGGAAGCTGTTCCATTGGTTGATTGCTCTCACTGTCAGAAAATTTCTCCTTATTTCCAGGCTGAATCTCTCTTTGTTCAGTTTCCCTCCATTATTCCTTGTCTGGCTTTCAGGTGCTTTGGAAAATAGCTTGACCCCCTCCTCTCTGTGGCAGCTGCTCAAATATTGGAACACTGTTATCATGTCTCCCCGGTCCTTCTCTTCACTAGATTAGCCATCTTAGTTCCTGCAACTGTTCATCGTATGTTTTAAATTACCAGCATAGTATGTATGTATGTATGTATGTATGTATGTATGTATGTATGTATGTATGTATATGTATATGTATATATATATATATGTGTGTGTGTGTGTGTGTGTGTTGTAATTGTACTGATAAATAAATAAAGGGAGACTAGTCATACCAGGGGTTGTAACACAAATACATACATACATACGTACGTACGTACGTACGTACGTACGTACGTACGTACATACATACATACATACATACATATATATATTGTATTGTACATGACATTTATAATAAGATTGCCACGGGCAGAGGTTCTGAGTGCATGCTTAGTATAACAAGCATACACATTCATAGAGTGCAAGTTAATTAGTTCAGAAGAGCTGAGGCAATCTTAACTGCCAGTGGGTGGAAACTTCAGGGATGAGATAGCATTATCCCTCTACTAGCAGCTGGTCTTCAGTTACAGAGAAGAAGAGTTTAGGGGAAAGAATGTGTCACATGAAGAGATTGGGAATGAAATACAATGCTTGAAGCCAAACCTGCATCCTCTCAAAATGAGGCTATTCTTCTAAATCACAAGGAACATAGTGATCAGCAAAGTGATCATGAAAAGTACAGGTATGAGTTTGAATGTACAGAATCAGTATAAGTCTGTACATTGCACATATGACTTGCCAATTTGCACCAGCTGTGCAAATCACAGATTCTCCAGATAGACAGATAACGACAAATTAGCAATTGTGGTGCATCCCAGTGTTAATGACATGGAAATTGTTGCATGACATTAATTTTCCAAATGGAACCTAAGTAATAATTTCCCTGACAGAAGACCAGGACTTTCAAGAGAATTTCTTGAAAATGTTTCTCATAATGGACTAGAAAAATAACTTGGTTCCTAGAGTTTTCAAGACATAATATTCAAATTTTCTAGGCCGTTTGGGAACAGTTTGGGAAAAGTCAGACTTCTACAAAAGAGCTCCTGAGAACCAGGGTCAAATCAGGCTGCTGACATTTAGCATTAAAGTTGTTGATTTTCCAATTACAGATGCCAAGTAAAAAGGCAGAATCCCACTCTTTGTGATCATCTCAACTGCAGCCCTTAGGGACACTATCTTAATTCCTTTAACCTTGCACATATGATTAGGCTGTTGACAGCAGTGTTCTTCCTTAATACTTCTCTCCACATTGTCTTTCCATTGTCACTGTATTGGTCCCAGGTGTTATTCCCTTTTATTGGTTGGCAACAGTCAGTTTAATTATAGAATATGGAGACCAAGCGTTTCATTCTAAGTAGACAAAGCACAGTGAGAAAGTAGAATAAAACAGCTAATCAAGAAGGCCATAACGAACAATGCATAAACTGAAGAGGTGGAGAAGAATAAAGAGTGCTTTTAATCAATATTAGATAGCTCCAAACCATGAACCTGGAGCTAGAAACCTTGATTCAAAAGAAAGCAAACTGGAAGCTTGATGGAATGAAAAGACCTAGTACAATACAGTCATCTCTGAATATAAACTCCAGAAGAAGGATTAGAAAAAAAACAGCTGCATGATGTATATCTTCCGTATATCAAGTAAACTGGGGAAAATGCCAAATTCTACAGAATAACTCTGGAGGACAATTTCAACATGCCTTCCCACAATAATTTAGTGCTAGGCACAAGCCACTATTTATTAAGCCAAAATGCTCAGGGTCATCTTGAGAGGGAAAAATGAATTATTATCTTTGTGGCAGAAGATGCAGGGCAAAATTAGTATTATCAGCAAAGCAAACCGAAGAATCAGGATCTGATGTCAATAAATAGAGCCCTAAACTTTCCTGTCAAATAGAAAACCAGTAAATAATTGGTCTAGGAAGTATTCTTAAATATCTTGAATGTGAAACTGCTGAGCTTCAGTGAAACAATGTAACAGATATGGTCTTAGAGAATGTTATATAGTTCTAGAAAAATACAGCATGTCTGATATAATTTCAGTTTTTACAATGGGATACTATGAGGTCCAGGTAACAGCAGCCCTGTTAAATATTCCAAAATTTGAAAATGAATTATTGGAATACCTATAGAACTTAGACTTCCATACCGTTTTACAGTGCTTTACAGCCCTCTCTAAGCGGTTTACAAAGGAATGGTCTGGCTTTCTGCATCTAAAAGCCTACTAGGGATAAAGATGTAGAGATATTAGCAGAGATACTCTGTAAATGTTATCATCTGTCTCTTTTGAAAGTATAAACTCTTTCAAAGTTTGTATGCAACATGCCTCTGATTGGGTAGACAGATAATCCTGGAGTTACAGACTTGACAAATGTTAAATGAACAACCTCAAGTAATAGCCAGCCATCCCTGCTCTCCCTAGTGCATTCATTAATGCATGGGTCATTAAGTGGAGGTCAGGGGTGGAAGACATCCTGGGAGACCTAGTGCAGGAACAACCCAGGTTTCCCAAGTCCTTCCCCATTCAAAAGATGTCCCACTGCACAGCTCTTTTGGCAGTGAGAAACAACAGGGAAGGAAAACGCTGGGCATGCCTGCCTTTCCTAATTTTGGCCCTGCCCTTCCTCCTGCCAAGATGTCTACCTTCCTGAGGCAAAAAAGGACCAGTTCCCTAGCCTTTCAAAGCTTTCTGCCCCATTGGTTGGCCACTGATTAATTGGCTACCTCCCGCAAGCTTCTCCTGGCTGCCTGTTGCTAGATTTTGGCAAGACAGCCCTGCATGCAAAGACATTAGCTTCAGGATGAGTTTCAGCACCCAACGGCTCTTTTTGTTTCATTTATTAAAGAAATGTTGATATCTGGGGGAGGGAAGGAATCAGTCAAGGAAAAGCTTGTCCTGAAGCTAATGTCTTTGCATGCAGGCTGCCTTGCCAAAGCCCAGCAATTAGTCCTCCAGGAGAGCTTTGCAGCCTCCTGACATCAGCTGACTGAGGTAGAAAACTCTGAGAGCAGCTGCCATTTCTGCAAGGAATAGTCAGAATTCTTAAAGTGGTGGCTGCCTGCAGGAGATTTGGGGAACAGGCCCAAACGCTGTGGGGTCCCGTTGGAGCAGAATGGAAGGTAGAGAGACGGGATGTTGCAGCATCCCTGTGGCCTGTTGTAAGGGTGAATGACCATAGGGGCACTGCAGCTGTCCTAGCTATGAAACATGGCTATATGTAGTTTTGGGGTGTCAGTCATTACTTTGAATTAAGTGGCTTGTCATTTCTTGAAGATTACTTGAAGAACTTTCATCACTCCCTTTCTCTTTCAGTTGAGCCTTCTTTCTCATCTGTCTGCTTCTTCACTTCATAATGGAGGAGAGCATACTAAGTCTCTTAGTTGTAGACAGAGTACAGTTATTTATTGATTAAACTTATATGTTTCCCATCTTTCCTAGAGGCAGGGGTGGGCTGCTGAGAGGTTCGCATGAGTTAGGGCAATCCTCTACCTAGGATTCTGGCCAGTTTGGCAAACCCCCAAATGGCACCCATGGCTGGCCCCTCCCCTCCTGCCCCTCCCCTCCCCTCCCAGGAGTCTCCATGTGGCCTCCCAGGAGTCTCCATGTGGCCTCCCAGGAGTCTCCATCTGTCAGAAGTAACGTCCGAATACTCTTCAAGGGTAGCCCATTTAGAGTGTGCTGCAATAGTCTAGGTGTGAAATAACCAAAGCTTGAGTGACTGAATGCAGGGAATCACAATCCTGGAATTTAGGCTTTCCTACTACCCATATTATTTCTCAAATAAACCTTATCTTTCTTTGCATTCATGCAAGTTATCAGCCTCAAGGACTTAATTCTCCTAAGTAGCGTTTCCCTCTGCACTCATTTTTCTCCTCCTCCTAATGCTGTCTAGTATTCCACAGCATATGAGGACATCCTATCACCTGTTATGCACTGAACTATCTATTCTGTACTGCTGTAGTATTTGACAAAGAGCTGGAAGCCACTTTGTGTTTTTTTGAGCTCAAGAGTCTCCTCCTCCTTAAGGGATTAAAAATATTATAACTGTTCTGGGGCAGATGTCTTAAAAACTCAAAAGATGGAATTTTCTCTTCCCCTGTCCTAGCACTTCCAAATTTTTAATAAATACAAAAACCCAAATTAAAACATTCAGACAAATGTCTCTTCAACCCTTTCTTGAACCCATTTAGTGAAAAATACCCGTGGTCTCCCTGGGTAATTCCTTCATACTATTCAGCAAGTATGTTATTATTTAATGTCATGCCATATCTTATTTTTACAATGTTAAAGTGCAGGGCATGGGTTTCTGACATTTTTTTTACAAGCTTGAACTAAGCTATTCTATTATTCTCAAAGATAAAATCTCAGTCTCTCAAAAGACTTAAAAGATGAGTCTTTTGCTCATCTTCATTAATCTTCTTTCAACCTATTCTACATTTTCTTTACGAGACATACTACTGGAGTCAGAGCTGACTATGAATGGCCTGGAAAGTGAATCCACCAGGCAAATACTATAAAGAAGCTAAACACCATATTGGGAGAAAGCATTAAGAGTGGCATTTACATAAAGTTGCTATGATTTCAACAACTATATAATGTGACTGTTCAGAAAACGGTGTACAGTTCTGCTCACTTGCACCTCCAAAAGGACATTACAAAGTTGAAAAGCAAGACAACCCAGTACTTATTGCAAGTGCAGCAGTGGGATGGGCTGAGCAACTTCAAAATTGCATTTAATTATCTGTGGCCTATCAGCTGAGGATTTAATATGTATGATAGAATCCTCGATGACTTAGGTTGATATTTGGCTACTTTAACTATCATTTACAGTACTATGTTATACAGCTTTATCCTGGAGTAGGACTCAGAGTGGTTAAGCACTCTACTACATTTCTAATCTCTTTTGGGGATTTGTTTCTTTCAAATCTCTTTTTGTTTTAGACTGCTTTATTTTTAACAGTGTAATCCCTTGCACATCTATTCAGTATTCATCCCCACTAAGTACAATGGTGCTTAGTTCCAGGAATTTATGCATAAAATTGCAATCATAATCTCTCTGTTTCGGGGCTATTAAATTTTTATCCCAACCCCCATATTTTCATTTCCTACTTATTTCCATGATTTCTGCTTTGGAGCTGAAAATCGCACATTAGATGGAACATTCCAATGTTTCATTTGGTAGGTCAGTGCATTCAACCGTTATTATATTAGTAACCTTATCCTTCATTTAGTTCTTCATTTTTCAGCAATAAGCTCTTCCTGTAATGGAAAGATTTGTACATTTGAAGCTACTTGTTTCATAGAATATGAATTTTCTTTCCACTTCTTCACTTGCTGCTTTGCAATAGTGATCTCAAATTTAACTTAAACTTGATTGTCTTTCTAAGTAATGGGTATTTCTGTGGGATGTAAGGTGGGCTCCAAGGTCTGCTTTTGGGGGTTATGAGGATTGCCTGTAGTTCTGACTTATCCCAATAAGTCATCCTGCAGGCCGGATGTGTCATGTGCTGGCCATGCCCACACTCAGTTTAGCAAAGGGGAAAAAAGTCCCAATGCATCATGTGACGCCGCCATGATGACGTTTGACAGCCCTGCTCTAGGTAATTGAGCCTACAACTAAGCTTCTTTTACTCTTAAGATATTTCTTATAGTCAATTTAAATTTAATTTATTGTAACTTAATTGCATTACAGTTCTACTGCCTAAATTGATCTTTGTCTTCCTCGATGTGACATTGTCCCAAGTATTTGAAGAATGCTGTCATGCTCTCTCTGTTTTCAGTTTTTTTCTTCAGTATATCCATTCTACTCAATATTTGTTCATGTTTTAAACGAGATATCATTCATGGTCTTCTCTGTTGTGTCTATACCAGAGGTGGGTTCCTACTGGTTTGGACCGGTTCGTCCGAGTAGGTAGTAACTTGGCCGGCCACACCCCTGAACTGGTTCTATCAGTGGCGCCTATGGCGCCACCATCTTGTTTTTTTGCTTTTGCTGTGCATGAGCGCATGAGCGAATCGAAGTAACAGAAGCCGGAACCCTACCCCTGGTCTATACCTTATTTAAAATTTGAATGGCAGAATTGGATGAAATACTCTAGATGTGGTTTGATTAGGGTGAATTAAAGTGAACTTCTATGTTTTTGTGAGCTGAAAACAGTGTTTCTATTAATTCAGTCTAAAATTGAGTTAGCTTTCAATGCAGCTGCTTCTCAGTTGTTATTCCTGTCGCGCTTGTTACAAATGACAATTTGATTACGACAAGAAACAATTTATATAAGGGCTGGCTTCTTCTGCCCTATATCTATGAATTGTTTTATTGATTTTCTGTTTGGCTTCAGTCTTATGTTGGGACTCCTTTTGCAGAGTCAGTTATAAATAATAACATTAGCATGTCTAATGCTCTAATTAGAATTGGGCAAAAGAGCCCAAATTTTTTCTGCTCGCTTTAACATGCATAAAAAAAAAAACCCAGCATTTGTTGTCACAAATCTCCTAATATAGGTGTATTTTTCTGCACTTTTATTCATACATTTATAAACAACTTTCCTGTATACAAATTATTTTATGCAACCCCACATTGATATACCTTTCCCAAATGTTTATTACTCCCCATGCAACTTTCTAAAATGTGTGTTATATTTTTTAAAATTTTGTGGCATGAAAGAAATATGTAACACAACTTCTTTTATACTCCAAATTGTAATCAAGGAAGTAGAAAAGACCCAGCAGACATCGAAGTATTGCCATCTTAACGTATTGCTGCTTTGGACAACTCTTCCTTCAGAAAGGATATTAGAAGCAACTGCCCATGCAGAAGAACTACAGGTTCTTCTTCAGTTGTGAGGATGGTCACATCATCTTTCTCCCTCTACTTGCAGAAAAAAACTTGATAGAAAAAACTGGAAATGCAAAACTACACCTGTACCTTGCTCTTCACCTCCGAGACAAGTAATTTCAGTCAGTATTACAGCTACGTAAAACAATATTTATAAGGCATTTCTTAAATACTTTCTGAAGCTTACTTTTGAACTGTGAGCCCTTTCCCTCACAGCTGGGTAATATTAAAAATTGATCAGCAATTTCCCCTTACTTCCAAATGTCTTATCTTTTGTTCTTGTTTTTAAATTGTAAACATAAGGGCAAGGATTGGATAGTTCTTTGATCTTCAGATTCCTGTTGGCTCTTTCCAGTTCTAAAAATGGTAAGAAATACTTTAAACACTTGCCTAGCTATTTACATATTCACCATTGATACATACTCAAGGAATACCTACATACATAAACTTGTCAATGCTATTTTAGTCAGCATGTATATAAACCTGTATCATATTTATGGGCTTTATCACGAATCCAGTCAAAACAGGTATGCTGGCACTTCAGAAGATATTATAACATTTGTTGCTTGTCGGTTTTATTAATATTTAATTTTCTTAAAAAGATAATTACCTTAAGACAAACCTAAGTACAAAATAAATATTTCTTTTATTTTTTTGTAGAAATATATTTCAGGACTAATATATCTTTCCAACTAGCCTGAGATATTTTTGTTTGCTTTTATTTTCTAGTTATATTCCACTTTTTCTCAATATAACACTTTTACATTAACACTCTCCCCTTTTTGAAATTATTATTGGAGAAGCTAAATATAGTTTCTATTGTATATAAGTGGCGGGTGCAGTGGTTAAAGATGCTGAACTTGTTAGCAGGAAGGGTGAGAACCCAGGTTTGAGACCAATTGCTGTGCAATGGGGTGAGTCCCTGTTACTTGCCCTAGCTGCCACCTAGCAGTTCAGAAGCATGCAAATGCGAATAGATAAATAGGTACCACTTTGGTGGGAAGAAAACAGTGTTCTGGGCATCTTGGCATGTAGTCATGCTGGCAATATGACTGGCCACATAACCACAGAAATGTCTTTGGACAACACTGGCTCCGATGGGTAAGAAATACCACTCCCTTGAGTCAGATATGACTGGACAGGGGAAACCTTTACTGTATATAAGGTTAAATAGTATTAATTACTGTGGCTGTGCTTCCATTCTTCCAACTCTGCTGCAGATAGCATAGCTGAGGAAACTGTCTATTTTTATGGGAACATATTCCCATTAGCAATTTCATTTACTGATAGTTAGATTTATATCAAAGTGATTATCCTGTATTTTTCATTCTATGGTGATCTTCCTTGGTGACTATCTAATACATAGTCACCAAGGAAGATCACCAAACTATGTATCAACATTACTATGAATCAGAACTTTACATTGCATTGCAATGAAACTTGGCAGTGGATATTGGCAACTAGAATACCAAATACAGGTTATGTCATCTGTACAGATTATGCCTGCTTGCCCTTCTCAGAGATGAGAGTTTTAGCCTTTCCTTCAACACTTCTAATATAAAGAAGTAGAACAGAACAGAATAACAGAGTTGGAAGGGACCTGTAGGTCATCTAGTCCAACTCTCTGCTCAAGCAGGAGAGCCTATACAATTTCTGACAGATGGCTGCCCCGTGTCTTCTTGAAAGCATCCAGTGATGAAGCACCCACAACTTCTGAAGACAAGCTGTTCCATTGGTTGATTGTTCTCACTGTCAGAAAAGTTCTCCTTATTTCTAGGTTGAATCTCTCCTTGATCAGTTTCCATCCATTGTTCCTTGTCTGGCCTTCAGATGCTTTGGAAAATAGGTTGACCCCTCCTCCTCTCTGTGACAGGCTGTCAAATATTAGAACACTGCTACCATGTCTCCCTGGTCCTTCTCTTCACTAGACTAGTCATGCCCAGTTCCTATAACCGTTCTTCATATGTTTCATATGTTTTATGCTCCTGTCCCTGAATCATCTTGGTTGCTGTTCTTTGTAGTCTTTCTCTAGTCTCAACATCTTTTTGGTAGTGTGTCCAAAACTGGATGCGGTATTCTAGGCTGGTTTTACTAAGGCTTTATAGAATTGAATTAGTATCTCATGTGATCTTGATTCAATCCTTTTGTTAATGTAGTTTAGGATTTCTACTGGTGCATATTTAATTGGTTGTCCACTAGGTCTCCAAGATCCCTCTCACAGCTACTGCTATTAAGTCAGGTTTTACCTAATCTGTATATGTACTTTTGGTTTCTCTTGCCTAAGTGTAAGAGTTTTCTTTACGTTGAATTTCAATTGCATATTGCTTGTTCTGATTGGCTATGATATTTAAAAAGAGAAACAAGATAAAGAAAAGAAAAATCAGCAACAATGCCTCAAAATGATTTAAAAATAATAATAATAAAATAGTAAAATTACCAGGTTCTTTGCTTGTTAGAATGATGCTATACCAGGGGTGTCCAAACTTGGGAACTTTAAGACTTGTGGACTTCAACTCCCAGAAGCATGGCTGGCTGGGGAATTCTGGGAGTTGAAGTCCACAAGTCTTAAAGTTCCCAAGTTTGGACACCCCTGTGCTATACTATTGGGCTTGCTAGTTTGAAAGGAAAGCAAACCTTTATCTAGTCAGACAACATCTTCAGGTCTTTAATAAAAATCAGGACGCTGATTAAAACCTCTTCTAGCAGTTATGGAACTGAACATAGTAAAAGAAGCCAAAATTTGTATAGTTTGTCCTCCTCTTTGACCTTTTCAGTACAATTGATTTATGCAAGTTTGAATCAATTTGAAAATAGTCATGTAACACTTTATACAAGTATATATTCAAGGCATTATTTTCAGCTGCATGAAAATTCTCTATTTCCTGAATATCCCTATCCACCAAAATGTATGTCAACTGTGAGAAAATTAAGATTTTTACACTTAGGCAAGAAAAACTAAGTGCATAGGTAGAGAATATGTGGTAGCTACTCAACAGCAGTAAATGTGAAAGGGATCTAGGAATCCAAATAGACAACATGAGCCAGCAATGTATTGCAGCTGCCAAAAAAGCCAATGCAACCTTGGGATGCATCGATAGAAGGATAGTCTCAAGATCATGTGTGCTATTAGTGTTGCTTTATACTGCTTTTGGAATACTGCATCCAGTTTTAGTCACCACCATACAAAAAAGACTCTAGAAATGGTGCAGAGAAGATGATAAGGGGGCTGGAGGCTAAAACCTATGATGAATGGTTGCAGGAACTGGGTGTAGTGAGAAGGAGGAGGAGGAGGAGGAGGAGGAGGAGGAGGAGGAGGAGGAGGAGGAGGAGGAGGAGGAGTGCTAAATGGTGGGCGAAGGACGAGGCTGGACACAGCTGAGGTAAAGTTCAACGATTTATTAGAACCAGCAGTAACACAACAGTACAGGAGAGAAGCAAGCGTTCCCCTGCCTGACAGCTCTTTATGCGAGAGCTGTCAAGCAGGGAAACCAATCGGAAGGAAGGAACAGCCCGCCTTCAGCCAGGCCGCGTCTGATTGGCTAAGACGCGTCTTGGCTGTTGCTAGCTGTCAGCGAGGGAATCCCCCGGTCGTAGGTCGAGGAAAACAGGGAATACAACAAGGAGGACTAGGGGTGACATGATTGCAATCTTCCAATATCTGAAGGGATGTCACAGAGAAGATGGGGTCAACCTATTCTCTAAAGCACCTGAAGGAAAGAGAAGAAATAGCAGATGGAAACTTACCAAGGAGAGACCCAACATAGAAATTTCCTGACAGTTAGAACAATTAATCAGTGAAAGGTCTTGTCTCCAGAATCTGTGGGTCCTCTATCACTGGGGGTTTTTAAGAAGTGACTGGACAGACATTTATCTGGAATGGCACAGGATCTCCTGCTTGGGCAGGGGGTTGGACTAGAAGTCTTCCAAGTTCTCTTCCAAGACTGTTATTCTGAATTCTGTATTCTTTATCTACACTTGGAGGTTCTTTGAGATAATTTATGCAACTTTTCCTAATGTAAACTATTGATAACAAAATGATCAATACATGCTTATTTTTATACAACCTCATTTAATAAATGGCTTTGAACAATATTTATTTAAATAAATATCTTTTCATAATATATGCTGTTTTGTTCAAAGGTTTTGAGCCGAGAATAGGCTACCATACAATATTGCTCTGAGTAGTCTTCTAGCCCTAAATTGCTGTCCTGTTTTTCTTTCTTTCTTTCTTTCTTTCTTTCTTTCTTTCTTTCTTTCTTTCTTTCTTTTTTCTTTCTTTCCTTCCTTCTTCTCCCTTTCCTCTGTGGAAAGCAACCCCCCCATAACTGCTGAATGTCACTTTGCAACCTCCTCCCGAGCAGCTTTTCAATTTAAATCAGGACTCCAAAGTTTGCAGCTTTAAGACTTGTGGACTTCAACTCCCAGAATTCCACAGCCAGGCATGCTCAGTTCCAATTTAAAGCAACAACATTTGTTTTTCTCCTTTGCTGAATCTCCCAGCTGAAAAGTGAGTTTCCTTCCTTCCTTCTTTCTCTTTCTTTCTCCCTTCCTTCCCTCCCTCCCTCTTTCTCTCTCTCTTACTTTTTAAAGCTGTTTTCCCCTTTCCTGAAGTGGCAGGGGAAAAAAACTTTTTTTTAAAAAGCTTCTGATGAAGCTTCTGACGGGAGAACAGGTTCGGGGGCGTGGCCAAGCCACCATTACTACCAGTCCTATCTGGTATGCCACATTTTCACTAACTCTTCTGGCGTACCGGACTGTACCGGGATGAACCCACCTCTGCACTAGTCCTTTTTTTCTCTAGAATTGGGCCATACCCAATTCCTGCAACTGTTCTTCATATGTTTTTATTTCGAGGACCTTCTTAATCATCCTAGTTGCCCTTCTTTGCACTTTTTCCAAAGTCACAGCATATTTTTTGTAATGTGGTGACCAAAACTGGATGCAATATTCTAGGTGTGGTCTTACTATGGATTTATAAAGTGGTACTAATCCTTCACATGACTTTGATTCTATGCCTCTGTTTATACCCCAAAGATTGCATTCACTTTTTTGGTTGCTGTCACACACACTTGGGGTATAAACCCCAACCTCTGTATAATCAGAGGCATAGAATCAAAATCATGTGAAGGATTAGAATTTCAATGAATATTATTATTATTTTATTGAACTTATTAGTCGCCCCCTCTCCCCACAGGGACTCGGGGCGACGTACAGAGCAATAATCAAGATAGCACCATATATCGTGCAGAGGAGGTAAAAATAAGTCCATAAATAAGCATACTTACAAAATTTAAAACCCCAAAAATATTAAACTCTAAAAACTTTAAAAAACAAAATTTCCCATTATAAAATGACCTGGGGTGGCAAGATTGTAACGTTATGCCAGGCCGGCTTGACAAAACAGGTAGGTCTTCAGCTTCATACGGAAGGAGCGAAGGTCGGTTGTTGTCCGGATGTCTGGGGGGAGGTCATTCCAAAGGGTAGGGCCCACCACAGAGAAGGCCCTACTCCTGGGCACCGCCCTCTGGCACTCTCTAGAGGACGGCACCAGGAGTAGCCCCTCTCTGTGTGAGCGAATGGGTCGCAGGGATGTATGGGGCAGGACGCGATCCCGCAGGTAACTGGGCCCTGTGCCATGGAGCGCTTTGAAGATGGTAACCAGTACCTTGAAGCGCACCCGGTAGGCCACAGGAAGCCAGTGCAGCTCGCGCAGGATAGGTGTTATATGGGAGAATCTCGATCTCCCCATAATAACCCGCGCGGCTGCATTCTGGACCAACTGCAGTCTCCGGGCGCACCTCAAGGGGAGCCCCATGTAGAGAGCGTTACAGTAGTCCAGGCGGGACGTCACCAGCGCGTGAGTGACTGTGCGCAAGGCCTCCCGGTCCAAAAGGGGCCGCAACTGGCGCACCAGGCGAACCTGGTGGAACGCCCCCCTTGCCACGGACGCCACGTGATCTTCTAAGGTCAGCCGATCGTCAAGGAGGACGCCCAAGTTGCGCGCCCCTTCCACCGGGGCTAATTGCTCATCCCCGATGGTCAGCAATGGAATATGCTGATTGAATCGGGAAGCCGGGAACCACAGCCACTCTGTCTTGGAGGGGTTGAGCCTGAGCCTGTTGTCATCCATCCAGACCCGTACGGCTTCCAGACACCGGGCCATCACTTCGACAGCCTCGTTGGGGTGGTTTGGGGTGGAAATGTACAACTGAGTATCATCAGCGTACAGATGGTAACTCACCCCAAAACCACGGATGATCTCGCCCAGCGGCTTCATATATATGTTGAACAGGAGAGGCGAGAGGATCGACCCCTGTGGGACCCCACAAATGAGGGGCCTTGCGGTCGACCTCTGCTCCCCCGTCAACACACATTGCGTCCGGCCAGAGAGGTAGGAGCGGAAACACCGTAGCACGGTGCCTCCAACCCCCAACCCCTCCAGCCGGCGCAATAGGATACCATGGTCGATGGTATCGAAGGCCGCCGAGAGATCTAATAGGACAAGGATGGAGGAACAACCCCCATCCTTTGCCCTCCAGAGATCATCCACCAACGCGACCAAGGCCGTCTCCGTGCTGTGACCGGGTCGGAAGCCGGACTGGCGCGGGTCTAGATAATCAGCTTCCTCCAGGTGGCGCGGAAACTGCTGAGCCACCACACTCTCAACAACCTTCGCTAAAAAAGGAAGGTTGGAGACAGGACGATAATTTGCTAGCTCCTTTGGGTCCAGAGAAGGCTTCTTGAGCAGGGGCCTGACCACCGCCTCTTTCAAGGCGGCCGGCATCAGGCCCTCCCCCAACGAAGCGTTCACCAGTCCCAGTAGCCAGCCTCGTGAGCCCTCCCAGGAGGCCAGCACCAACCAGGAGGGACACGGGTCCAGTAAACATGTGGTGGCCCGCAGTCGCCCGCGCAACCTGTCCAAATCTTCGATGACAACAGGGTCAAACTCCTCCCAGCATGGTCTCTCAAGACTAGTCTCGGACGTCCCCACTGGAGCACTGGAGTGGGTCCAACCTCTCCGGATATGATCGATTTTATCCTGCAGGAACTCTCCAAATTCCTCTGCCCTGCCCTGCAATGGGGGGTCCCGCTGCTCCTGTGACAGAAGGGAGCGGGTCACCCGAAACAGGGCGGCAGGGCGGTTCTCTGCGGATGCTATAAGAGTGGCACAATACTGACGTTTGGCCACTCTTATTGCCACAAGGTAGGTCCTTATGTAGGCTCTTACCTGTGTTCGGTCAGCTTCGGAGCGGGAGGATCTCCACTTACTCTCCAGGCGTCTCCTAAGGCGTTTCATCGCCCTTAGCTCCCCGTTAAACCAGGGGGCCCGGGTCGATCGTGGCCGTCGGAGAGGCCGCAAAGGCGCCACCCGGTCCAAGGCACCGGCAGCCGCACTATTCCATGCGGCTACCAGGTCCTCAGCCCGGGGGCGGGACAGGTCAGCAGGAGGTGGCCCAAGCTCCGCCTGGAACCTATCCGGTTCCATCAGGCGCCTGGGGCGGAACCATCTGGGATAATCTGGTTCCGCCTCCCCGCGGTGGGGAGTAGCGCCAGGGAAGTCCAGCTGGAGAAGTGAGTGATCTGACCATGACAGGGGCGTGATGACTAAATGCCCTCTTCCCAGATCACTCGTCCACTGGTCGGAGACAAACACAAGATCCAGAATGTGGCCTCGCTTGTGAGTGGGGTCCTGAATTACTTGAGTCAGACCCATGGCTGTCATGGAAGCCATGAATTCCCGGGCTACCTCGGATGCCTTTCCCGTCGACGGCAGGTTGAAATCCCCCATCACTAGTAGTTTGGGGGTCTCAACCGCCATCTCCGCGATCCGCTCGAGGAGCTCGGGCAGGGCCGTTGATGTATGGCGGGGAGCCAGGTATACTATCAACAGGCCCAACTGACTCCCTGGGCCCCACTTTACGCCCAGAGACTCACAACCAGATGTCTGCAACACAGTGAATTCTCTCGGTGCCAGATCGTCCCGGATGATAATTGCTACCCCCCCACCCCTACCTTGGGCCCGTGGCTGGTGGAATACACGGTAACCTGGAGGGCACATTTCCCTGAGGGGCAACCCCCCCTCCGGGCCCAACCAGGTTTCCGCTATTCCTGCGAGGTCCGGCTCCCCCTCTGTGATCAAGTCACTGATGAGGGGGGCCTTGTTAACCACGGACCTCGCGTTACATAACATCAGCCTAAGGCCCAGGCTCTGCTGATCCTGTCTAGCTATCCTGAATAGCTACTATTCAAATAAATTCCTTATGAAATATGGCACCATATTTTCAAAATTAATTGAGTTCTGCATTTGAGAACCATTCTTGCTCACCCACGAAAAATATTGATATTACACACTTACATTCCTTTCTTTTTCTTGCAAGAAATAGCAAAGAAGGAAAATCCCAGGATAGAGATGGGGAAGACAAATTGATGAATGCACATGGAAAAGAAGGAAAGTGAAAATGTAAGAGAATCAGGACAGGGAAGGGGCGGGGGAATGGAAAATGAAAAACTTTGTCAGCCATATCTTGGAACAATGTTGAGTGTAAATCATAATTTTGGTACTGCTGTTTTGGTAAATACAGGTATAACTTGCAGATGCAAGATTTTTCATACAATCTGCCAGGCTAAAATCATTTACACATTAAAA
This sequence comes from Natrix helvetica, assembly GCF_964273705.1. Lineage (NCBI taxonomy): Eukaryota > Metazoa > Chordata > Lepidosauria > Squamata > Natricidae > Natrix > Natrix helvetica. The sequence continues at coordinate 112,697,638 of NC_138552.1, read as the reverse complement.
AAATAGTTCTCGTAATATGGTCATTGAGAATAGTTTAGTTTCTCACTGAAACTAAGAACTTTGGGGGGGAATGCCATATCCATCTCTGGTTCAGAATATTTATTTATCCAAACTATTGAATTGTCCCTGGAAGAGAAATATCTGAGAGGTCTTTGGATAATCCAAGAGGAAATCCACTCCCAGTTTAACCAATTTGAATTACAGTACATCTATGCATACAATAAAAAAAACAAGTTTGAAATTTGACCATCAGAGGAAAGTATGGTAAGATTAAGGATCAAGGTTCATTGAAAAAGGTGACCAGAAATTCAGGGATATTTTTATTTATTGTTCTTATTAATTCGCACCCAGAGTTGTCTTTGATGATATGGGTGGCTATATACATTTGATTAACAAATAATTTTTTAATTACGAGTTTGAGAAGAAAAATGACTAATCCATATACTACACCTGATTTTAGTCAAAAGGATGAGAATACGTGTGTGTGTGTGCGCGCGCAAACACACTTGATGGTTTCTTCTGATACGAAAATCATTTATTCCTTTCCGCTAACCTTCCTCTTTGGCTACCAGAAACGCAAGACTAGATTCTATAGCTTTATAAAGGCCCCTGTGAAAATCAGTGAGGATATTCTATTCTCTGAAATATAGAAACAAAATCCAGAATAGGACATTTTTAATTGGTCAGTTTGTCTAATAATACTGGCAATATTCCTACATATTGCTTGATGAATTTAACTATTCCAATTCACAAAGAAAGAATTAGAATGCATACCTAAATATTTTATGCCAATTAATTGATTTAAAAGTCCTTAAAATGAGTAGTAAATCTCTTCTCTATTAATATAAATAAAGGAAAGAAGAAAATAATTTCTGAATGAAAATCAGGGAGTAGGAAGCACAATTATCACTGCTTTACTCTGCAGCAATTGTTAATAATAGGTTTAATAATAAAATATGATCTTAATCAAGTACAGAGCAACATTCAGAGGGGGTAGAATATTATTGTCATGATCTAATTTACAGTTCAACAATATGCTAGCATGCAAATAGCAAATAACCAAAGCTAATTAAATTGTTTTGAATAACTGCTGTTTAAATAATATTGCAAAATTTACCAATTCAGAAATTCCTGGATTTTTATTAAATAAAAGTAAGGAAATATTTACAAAGGGGAGAGGGCACAATAAGAAAGAATTGGAGAATCTCTACAAGTAGTGATAGCAGTTAAATTCCATTATTTCAACACCTCATATTATTTCACATTAAGGGATGTACCTAGAAGGTATTACAGCTTTCCTCAAATAAGATTGATGGCCAAACCAAAGGCCCTTCATTTTTTGGGACTCTTAAATTAGAGATTATAATTTCCCAATGGTAAAGGGTTTTTTCCTAGCAATCTAAGTATAAGGTAATAAAGGAGAGCATGCAAGTTCTTCATGCATAGTGCCCCAAAAATATTGATCAAGAGTAATTTCTTTTCTGTGAAATCCCATTGAAACTAAGCACATGGGGAAATGTGTGAAATAAATGTTTTTCTTTCTAAAACGTCCTTAGTATATTTGCCAAACTATCCAAAAGGATTAAACAAGTCAGGCAGATGGGGCAAAAATCAATTTTAGCCAAGATTATAAAAATATATCCAAGGTCTAACCTCAGTTGCAAGTTACTCAGGATCCAGTACTAATGTGTTTGATATATTCTGAAGAATTAAAGCTTTTAAAAATTTGGACTAAACTACTTCCCATTGACCAAAATCCCTGTTTAAATATTAGTGGGGGTCATATAATTTGACTTTATTTTAAAGGAGAACTGCTAATCACCATTATTATAAATTAAACATAATGTTGATATTCCTCTGGTAATTCTCCATTCAACATTAAATTTGCAATGCATTTCTTATTTTAAATATGTTTCAGAGATGGTTATGTAGTGGAACATACCTTGCTTGATAGTGGCTTCCTTTAATTTTCCATACACATTTAGCTTGGCCTTTAGTAAATACCAAGGCTTTCCTCTTTTGTAAAGTGATTCCTCATTAAAATAGGTGGCAAGAACTTAGTTTCCAAATAAATAAATGATTATTGGAAATATCTCTGCAAGTGTTCGAGACTTTGTTTGGCTTTGACTTAATAATCTATAATTGCCAGCCAAAGCACCTGCAATTAATAGACTATAAGCACTGATTCCAAAGTCACACCAGTGCCATATAGATAAAATAAAATCCTTAAATATTTTATTCTATTTTCTATTGTATTTTTACTTGTTTCATACGCTTATTATGTTTGTATCCTTATATTTTGTTGTTTTTCTTTTTTCTTTTTCTATTACTATTTTAAAAAGCAATGTAAATACATTAGAAAAGTTTTAGAATGGAGGGTATTAACAACCTTAAAAAAGGATTATCTTTTGTCTCTTTTTCTTTTCAAATAAAAAAATCTAGTATTTTACCTTCCATCTCTTCAGTTTCCCCCCTCTATTTATTCTGGACTAGAAAGTACTTATTTTTACATATATTAATAATAGTGTCATTGACTCATCTTCCCTCAACCCAGTTAGGTCTGATGGTAGATTCACAAAGACAGGTGAATTCTACAAATAACAATTAGTAATCAATCACTTGAACACCAAAATAGTTATGTACCTTAAAGTTAAAAAAAAAAAGAACATGGGGCCAGAACAGTCAACATACATTTTATTTCTAATTGGGCTGAGCCTGGGGCCAGTGCTTTATTTAGATTTGGTGAGGCCCTAAACTATATAAAGCTAGGAAGCTATATATAGAGTTCTGTCTTGGCTGCAGTGCTCTTCAACATCTTCATAAATGATCTAGATGAGGGGTTAGAAAGGGAACTCAATAAATTTGCAGAAGATACCAAACCACAGCAAATTGCTAACAGCCTGAAAGATAAACCCATGATTCAGAATGATCTTGATAGATTTGAGAAGTAGGCCCTAGACAACAAGATGCAGTTCATTGGAGAGGAAAGCAAGATTTTGCTATTTGGCAGCAAAAAAGCAAAAGCACAGCTATAAAATAGGCAGTACATGGCTCAAAACTAGTAACTATGAGAGGGGTCTTGGTGGACCCCCACTTTAGTATGAGCCAGCAGTGTATTGCAGCTGCCAAGAAAGCCAAGGCAGTTCTAGGATGCATCAACAAAGGGATATAGTATCAAGATCAAGAGAAGTGATAGTACTGCTCTATACTGCGTTAGCAAAGCCATATTTGGAATACTGCATCCAATTCTGGTCACCACAGTATAAAAAAGAGGCTGAGGCCCTAGTGCAGAGAAATGCAACAAAGATCATAAAGGGTCTGGAGGCTAAACTATATAATGAAATGTTAAAGCATGTCTGGCCTAGTGAAGAGAAGGCTTATTAGGGGTGAAATGAAAGCTATCATCCAGTACTTGAGAGCCTTTCACGGGGAGGAGAGTGTCAACTTATTTTCCAAAGAAAATGTGAACAAAACAAGAAGCAATGAGCGGAAGAGAGCGTTAAAGAGAGATCCAATCTGGAACTAAGAAGAAATTTCCTGACCGACTTAGTGGTTAAGCCCAGATCAACTGAGCTTGTTGATCTGAAGGTCAGCAGTTCAGTGATTCAAATCCCTAGCGCCGCATAACGGAGTGAGCGCCTGTTACTTGTCCCAATTTCGAAAGCACCTAAAAATGCAAGTACAAAAATAGAGTGGGAAGGTAACAGTGTTCCGTGCACCTTCGGTGTTTAGTCATGCCGGCCACATGACCACAGAGATGTCTTCAGACAACGTTGGCTCTTTGGCTTAGAAACGGAGATGAGCACCGTCCCCTAGAGTCGGAAAGGATTAGCATGCATGTGTGGGGACACTTTTACCTTACAGATTCATTCAATAATATTATATGGGATATCAGTCTAACTCATCTGTTACACAATGAATGAGTTTTCCTCTTCCCACATTTAAAAATCTATGTAGAATAGATAATAATAAGGCCCAAGGGCCTTACACAAAATAAGTTTTTGAAGAAAACTTTGAAGAATGTGGGCTTTTTTCCTCTGGGCTTCCAGCAATATTCCTACAAGTAGAAACTGTTGTACCATGTATAATGGCTAGAATTAATAAATCAGTATTATAACCTTGAAAGATGATGCTTCAAATGCCAAGATATCACTTATCTATTTTATACTGTCAAAAATAGTTGAGATCAGGAGGCCGAGTTCAAATTTGTCCATCAAGAGCAAACCTGAATTATATTACTCCTGCCCTGAATGTATTTATTTATAATGGAGTCAATCCACGGAGCCAGATTTATGACTATGATTTGGGGCTAACTTGGAAATCATCAACAGCTTCATTTTTTCAAATGGTATCATAAATTTAAAAGCAAGCAAGATAAAATACCCTATTTTCCAAATTTATTATTCCCTTTCTTGCATTAAAATGTATCTCAGAGCTGACAGGGCAATGCCTCGCGTGCCCTCAGAAATGGCTCCGCGTGCCACCTGTGGCATGCGTGCCATAGGTTCGCCATCACGGCACTATGGGATATTTGTTCACATTTCCTTGGTTCATTATGAATCTATCTATTGTAGAAAAGAAACTGAAAAAAAAATCACATTATTTATTCTCCTCCCAATTATATGCCACCTCAATAACGATTTTCTGGGGGACAGATCATACTTGGCAGTAGAACAGTTCTTCAGATACTGACGGTGTAACAAAACTTTTGAGGGATGAGAATTCATATAACACTGGACAGCTCCCAAGTATATGTAGGAGACAGAAAATACTGGACAACTTTTTTTTAATTCCAGCTCACTGAAAAAAAGATTAATACCAATAACTTTATATTTTAAAATATAGTTCTACTGCTTTCAGCTAATTAAGATGTCCATATATTCACACTTATTTTAATGTGTATAGTACTATGCTTATGTTGAAAAGACAATTTGTAAAAAGTAATTTATTTCCAGCTCTGTATTTTCATAAGTTTATTTAATTATGAAATAGTGATTCCATAGATGGATCTGTCCTGGACAGAAAAGTGTTGCTGACAGTGGAGAACCAACAATTGTATCATTTATCCGGTTAATTTATTGTTTACTTTTCTATATGAAAGTTTTCATCTAATGAATGTTTATCTGGAAGTAAAGCATGTTTTAGGCACTTTACATGACGCTAGTAACTGACTGATGACCTATGTTGAGACCTAGACAAGGGACAACATGCTTGACTTGGTGCTCTTGGACTTTTCAGCAGCTTTTAAACATCACTGACTCAGGGGTGGGTTTCAAAAAATTTTACCACTGATTTTATGGGTGTGGCTTGGTGGTCATGTGACTGGGTGGGTGTGGCCAACTTGATGTCACTCACCAGAGATATCATGGATTGGGTAAAATGTGGTGAAGCTCACTTAACAATGTTCTTGCTTAACAACCAAAATTTTGGGCTCAGTTGTAGTTATAAGTCAAGGACTAAATCTGCCTTCCTCTGCATGGTAG
>NC_138552.1:112625359-112691955 GCF_964273705.1 Natrix helvetica | reverse complement strand
TATCTATCTATCTATCTATCTATCTATCTATCTATCTATCTATCATCTATCTATCTATCTATCTATCTATCTATCTATCATCTATCTATCATCTATCTATCTATCTATCTATCTATCTATCTATCATCTATCTATCTATCTATCTATCTATCTATCTATCTATCTATCTATCTATCTATCTATCTATCTACCATCTATCTATGCGTGATCTCCTGCACAGCTTCATATGTCTTCTGAACCCAATCACTTGGGCTGTGGAGAGGGAGTGGAGGCTGGCAGGCAAAGCCATGCATTAGAGATCCACGCAAAATAAGGCAACTCCAACCTGGATCCTATCTGGGAGACACTCCCCTGTTTTCCTCTCCCTCTCTCCTCCCATGGTGGGGGCCTGGGCAGCCTAAGAGTAGCTCTCTCCTTGGAGGCGACTAGCAAGCAAACAAATATGGTGTTCTGGATGGGAGGTAGCGTGAAGCCACACCTCTGGCCAGCGAGAGTGGAGCAGGCAGGGCGTACACCTTCCTCATAGTAGCACTGGTGCTGGCCAGGAGGGGTGCACGAGCTGAATGTTTGGAGCTGTGCTCAGTGGAGTTTGCAAACGGGCTTGGTGGAGCCACTTAGTGGAGAGACCCTGGCCCATTTGGTTTGTTTCAGTGTGGGGTGGGAACGCAGAAGGCAGAGGAAATCCGTGCCTTTCATTGTTCAGCCCTCAAAGACTCCTTTGGTGTGACTGGGAGGGGAGGGGGAGAGGCGGGGCCAGCCAGTGGTGGGTTTTTTCCCCTTTAAATTGTAAAGTGGGCTCTGTGTGCCACCTCTGGCACTGTCCCCTAGGTTCACCACCAGGGTCTCGGACTTTGGGTCTGTTGATAAACTTTTGACTCTTAATCTTGTTCCTGGAAATTCCTGTGGGTATTTCCTTCTATCTACTTTAAACTGGAATTAGGTACTGTATTTTATTTTGATTTGATTTTATATGGCCACAATACCAATCAATTAATAAATAATTACTACTAATCCTGTGGATATGAGAGCTGCTTCTCTGGACTGAGATATAAGCATCTTGTGTAACTTCTAATTGTGCCTCTGTCAGTCTTGACAACTACAACTTAGGCTCTGGATATTTGTGTGACCATATTCCCTCAACAGCTTCTGCTAATCCAGTAAGAATGATAAATGACTTCTGAAGTCATTCACCAAAGTCAGTACTATCCTTCCCATAATAAGGAACACAAGGGAATATTTTTTTCTGCAGCTACTTCTCTCCTTTGAAGCAAGGCCCCACCTGAGGTCAACTCGCACCATCTCTGCTGGCATTCAGGAAAGTCTCCAGAATCTGGCTGTTCCAGAAAGCCTCTGAAGATTGATAGTCTGCTACTGCTACTAAGCAATGTTTTGTTTGTGTCTCAATGACTATTCGTTCTGTAGTTTGGGCTGGTTTTCCCCCCTTTAAATTGTAAAGTACCCTAACGATGCCTGCTTCATAATAAGCGACCCAATATTGTAATAGAAAAAGCAGTGATTTATTAACAGCTTCATTAGGCATTATTCATTAGGCATTTCTTATTCGCAGCCATCTTTTTTGCTTTCTTCAACTGCTTCTGAACTTTGCCCATGTTCCTGTCCTCCATTCAGTCTGTGTCATAAATCACGTTATCCAATAGCTTCATTCATCTCAACCCAGCTACTGTAATCTGAAATCCGGCTCAGACGACGCTCTGCATGGAATGTCAACACAGAGAGTTGACATCCGGCTCCCCTTACTTTGCAAAGGCAATCTGTGCAAGCAAAAACAATTTGAGTACCAGTATGGGATTCAAGGCTACGTCCTTCCCCCAGGCTTGTTTGGATTTTTTTCATGGAATCTCTCTATAAGGTGATCAGCCTGGATATTTCTACTCTTTACCCAAGATGTCTCCGACAAGGGATAGCCCTTCCACTTAATTAAGTACTGGAGTTGCCTTCTGTGCCACCTCGAATCAAGGATGCATTGCCTCTCATAATGGGTTTGGCCCCCTATGATCACAGGGCCTGGGGGCTCCCAGGGTAGTGGTCTCAGAGGGAATCCAAACACGGGTTTTAAGAGGCTATTATGGAATACTGGGTGAACCTTCCCTAGCAGTCGGGGCAGTTTCAGTTGCACTGAGACTGGGTTGATGATCTTTACTATGGGGAATGGTCCCAGTTTCTTGCTAGGGAGTCTTAACCTCAAATATTTTGTGGAGAGGTAAACCTTCTCTCCCACCAGGAATGATTGCTGCGGAGCTCGGTGTTTATCTGCCTGTTTCTTATTCTATTTTATCTATTCTATATTTTGTATCATTTTGAATTATTTAGGGGTCTTTTTGAAACTGGGTCATATATTTTAGGATTTTTAGTCAATCATGGCCACTGAAAAGAAAAGCTACACTATATACAAAGCACCTGCACGATGCCCTTTGTGACCTTCCTTACACAATTATTCCCATAAAGAATTGTATTCTTTATCCTGCCTAGGCAGGGGGTTGGACTAGAAGACCTCCAAGGTCCCTTCCAACTCTACTATTGTATTGTATTGTATTGTATTGTATTGTATTGTATTGTATTCTACAACTATATCAATGACATTTTCAACAGGGTGGCAATAAGGGCCAATTGATACTTTAAATCTTTAGTATAAACAAGTTTAGATTTGTTTGTACTGAAAGATTGTATGTCGGAATGGATACAATATTCTACCAGTAAATGAGTCACAGCTGTGTATCTTTAGATTTCTTCTATGTCACTCCAGGGATTAGGTAAAGTGTTGCTCTTCAAAAAAAACCAATGCTATAGGAGCAAAACAAATAAAAACATATCTTGATGGCTATCTTTCTATTCCCCATACTACATAAGGCATCTTTCTTTCCTTGCCAAACCATGAGTCCATTTCCTTCCTCTGTATTTCTATTTAATTCTCATTTTGTCTGTTCTGCTGCTGAAAATTGATGGTCTGCTAATTCTCTGCTGAATTCCTTTATTCCTTGGTTTCATTTTTTAATGGAGATAACCATCTCATTTCAATGTACATTAAAGTTTTCAGAAAACAACAGTATACAAATGTTCAACACTGCAACAGTATACTTTTTCTAAACAGTGAATGGTGCTTTAGAAACTATAACATTCATGTAGCAGCAGTTATGGTAATCAACTAAAAATCATTTTGATCAATTAGAAAAGCTTGGAATATCTGGGAGACTATGAGTTTAAGCCTTCTGGTAAGGATGGAAGCCAGCTGGATGACTTGGGCCAAACATGTTCTCCCAGCCCAACCCATCTCACAAGGTTGTTGTTTTATGGGAAAAAGGAATAAGAAGAGGAAGGAACATTATTACTTTGAACTGCACAAAATAAAGACAGGATATAAATTTAATAAATAAACAATAGTTTTCTTTCATTAAGATTATGACTGTATTTCAAGCATGGCCCTAAACTATACATTTTGTTTAAACATGGTTCATTGCTTAATGCACAATGTATGAATTTACATATAACATTAAACTGTAATATAAATCATAATCTATATAGGGCCTTAGATAACCCCATTTGGAATACCATGCCCAGTTCTGGAGACCTCATTTATATAAAAAAGAGATTGATAACCTCATTTATATAAAAAAGAGATTGATAACATTGAGTGAGTCCAGAGATGGGCCACAAAAATGGTGCAAAATCTGAGGTACAAAACATACCAACAGAGATTATGAATATGTACAATCTAGAGGACAGAAGAGAAATGGGAGACATGATTGAAACCTTTAAATATATTAAGGGTATGAGTAAGGCTGTACAATATTAAGCAAAAATCAAGAACATGGAGGTATAACTTCAAACTCTCAGGAGGGAAGTTCAGAAGTAATGTTAGAAAGTATTACTTCACAGAAAGAGTAGCGGAAGCTTGGAACAAACTTTCAGCAGGGATAGTGGGTCAGTCATCAGTAACTGAGTTTAAATATGCTTGGGATAAACACACATTCATCATCTAACAAAAATAAAACCATAGTAATAAAAAACTTCAAAGTGCAGCCACTTGGACCACTAAGTCTTTTTCTGCTGTTGTTTTTCTATGTTTCTATAAATGACAATGCAAATGAATAACAATGACTTATACTGACAACATGTTAACTGAATAAATGATAAACTTAGTAAGGGATTACATAAAGGGTTACATGAATCCCATCATTGTCTTTCTCATCTCCACTGGAGTAGTAGTCAAGGAGAGGAAGGATGTTTAAGGTGAAAGAAAAACACTCACAGATAAACATTTTTTATCCATTTCCCAGTCAAATTCCCATCCTGCTGCTTTTAATGGAAGGCAAAAGTTTGGCCTTAGCCATAGACTAAATTGGTTGCAAATCAAGAGATGACATAAAATAAAACTTATCAAAGAACCTTACCTGTTCTGCTGTCCATTGGTCCAAAATCCAATGAATATTTAACCACATGGTAGTTGTTCCATACATAAAGGAGGTTATCCCTTGGATTATAATCCACTGCAGCAATATACTGATATGAATTTGGAAATGGAACATCCACTACACTTTCCTTGCTTTGTTCAGTGTTGTATATATAGTCAATTTTATTTCCTGTAGCTTCATTATCATCGTCTTCATATACAGATTTCACTACATATAAAATGCCACAGATCATGAATGCATTGGAAGCTGACCTTTTGTCATAGGATGTATCCCATGTCCCTTCAATCCTCAAGGTATAAGGGTTTAGCTGACTAATGACTATTTTACCATTATTTTGTTCTGTTGCATAGATCACCCAAAGACCATTCTCATCAACAGCCAGGTCTATATCAGATTTGCCTCCCCATCTATAGGGGGATGTATCGTGGTAGTTGGCATTAGCAATGATAGCTTCCCCACTTTTTATTCTTGTCCGTAGATCAAATTTGACAATGTTCCTGGTTCTTTCTTTGTTGAAGAATAAAGCCCCATCGTACACCACAAACCCTGTGCCATCCACTCTGTGTGGGAGCTTGTAAGTTGTAGTTGGCCTTCCAGCAATGAAATCATCTTTGGAAGAATATTCTGTCAGAGTGTCAGTTCTGTATGGTGTCCATGGCATGTAGTAAATCTTGTCAGAAGCCTGCAGTGGATCCTTACACCAGGCTCCTGACTGGTGATCAGATTCAAATAAATGTTCACTCTGGTATACTCCTTTTAGTAGTCCAGGGCAAAGAAAAACTGAAGGGAAGGAAGAGGTTAAAAGTAAAATTGATTATTAAATGTGATAGAAGAATTTTCTTGGCACTTAGACATTTATAACTCAAGTTCCAGGAGAAGAACTAAAAATATCAGTCTTCTCCTAACTCTGAAAATACATGAATGGGGCTCTGCACTAAAAAGGTTATAAGGGGAAATTTATAGGGATTATAAATTTTAACTTTGACATGACATATACAACATACACTGCTATAAAACCAAAAAAGCAACTAAAAAGACATTTAAACTCTTATTTCAGAGAAATCATTCTTATAGTGTGCAGTTTAAATAAAGGGCTGGGGAATTGCCACATAAATACATTCAGAATGAATCCATAGCAAATAATAAACAATTAAAAGAATGTGTCCTGAGGAAGGAAAAAAAATAGTAGCAATAAAAAGGAAAAAGCGAAATGCAATACAGGAAGACTAAGTTGAAGCATTAAAATGTCCTCTGAAATACATAAAAATAAAAACATTACTTAAGCAATTCATAACTGCCAAGACCGACCTGTTGAGATGTTCCATTCCACAGATCTTGTGACTAATATTATTTCCCTCCAATACCAAAATATGGTTTTAGATATAATTCCATTTCTTTTTAAGAAACATTTTTAAATGCCAACTTTGCTACATGATTGTACAGGTAGTCCTTGACTTATAGCCAGTGGTGGGATTCAGCCAGTTTGCACCACTTCGGGAGACCGGTTGTTAACTTTCTGAGCAATTAGGTGAACTGGCTGTTGGGAGAAATCATTACGGCACCAGTGCTTATAGCCTTCCATTTACCAATCACTCAAAGTTACAATGGCCTTGAAAAAAGGTAATTTATGATCAGTCCTTGCACTTGCAAGTATCACAGCATTCTGATAGTCACATGATCAAAATCTGCACGATGGTTGCAGTGGCCTGGGGTCATCTGATCATCATTTGCGACTTTGCCAACCAGCTTCAACCAGCAAAATCAATGGGGAAAACTAAGTTTGCTTAGCGACCACAGTTGCAGTGATTTGCTTAACACCCATGGCAAAAAGATCGTAAAATTGGGTGTGGCTCACTGAACTGACTGCCTTGCTTAGCAATGGAAATTTTGATCCCAGTTTGTGGTCATAAGTTGAGAACTACCTGTACTTAAATTTTCAGAATGAAATCCATTGCATTATAATGTTATTGTATTTTTCGTTCAGATAAGAAATGTTTTTTATATAGTTATTAAACTAAGTCAAACTAGGTATGACACAAAATTCGTGTTTGTATTTAATATGTTGGTTTATAGAAATACAAACAGCATCAGCTGGGATGTATGTGTCAATTAATGGAAATTAGCAGGTATGGCCTGCAAATCCTTTCCTCTCCTGTTTTGGTCTTTAGGACAATCCTTATACTGGATGTTGTTTGCAACTGAAGCAGAAAGGGAATTTTCTTACAGCATTAATCCATCTTCAAAAATTTCCTACCTCAATCATTATTTTTATGCGACATTCAAAGAATGAATGTGGCATCATCTTGGATTGGAAGGACCAAAGCAAAGCATGAGCAGAAGAAGTGTTCCTACACAAACTGTATAGCAGAGCCTTACCTATTGAGGCCAATCTCTCACTAAAGGCTCAATTTGGCATTAAGACGGGCATTTCAAAAACAATTATATGTTAATATTGAAATTGAGATGCCAAGACTTTTGTAAGAGATCTGATCTTAGCCGCAGCCAAGGCAGAAAAATAAGGCAGAAAAGGAAGTAGTATAGAAACTTTGCTCGGTATATTTATGTCAATATGCCAATTCTAAGTCAGCTCCATTTAGAAAATGGCAAAGATGCTGACCTCTTTGGTGCTTTCCCAGCCTTTCCCACTGACCAACTCCCAATTGACATACAAGGCACCCATTTCACCCTCTAGAGTTCCTGATGGCAGCCCTGTCCCTGTTTATTGTGTTTGGCCCTCAAGCCAATCAGAATTGCACATCCTGGAATTACAGTTGCCTGAGGAAAAAGGGTTGGTTACTTGGCTTGCCAGAGACCATTGGGGGTGGGAAGTGTTTCTCATACTCTATGGCGTCTTCTGAGGTGAAACAAAATGAGGGGAAATGACAGCTTTGTCTCTTCCTTTTGCAGCTAGTATGAACTTTGGGCTTCTTTCTATTTGGAAATGATTCCCTCCAAATGTTTGGTTTCTTCCAACAGCAATTTTCATCCTAAGTCTACTTGCTTTGAACCTTAATTCTAAGTAAATAATGAAATATTTAGTTGAGTGTAGGGAGGCGGTGGTGTTGGGGTTTAGACCAGGCTTCCCTAATTTGCTTTACTTCTACTACCTTGTGATTGGCTCAAGGAATCAGAAGACATCTTTTAATTCTATATAGGGGCGTAGATCAGGTGTGTCCAACCTATGGCCCGAGGGTCACATATGGCCCTGGACAGCTAAAAATGTAGCCCCACAAGATTGCAAATGTTTAACATTATTAAATGATTGTTAGTTATATTTTCTATGTGGCCCAAGACAATTTCTCTTCAGTCAAAGTGGCCCAGGCAAGCCAAAAGCCATGCCTTAGATCAAACCCTTAGAGTCAGACTGAATTTCCAAGGATCCCTGGACCTGAGTATTCTCAGCAAATATCCTTTGTCCCTCAAAAAAAGAATGGCAGAAACGCAATAGAGGCTCAAGGTAGGAACAAAACTTTCAGCTTTCATGCTACCATTTGGCAAGTTACCTTCTCTTTCTTTCAATTCTTTTAAAATATAATTTCAAAGAAAGATGTATTCCCTTTCTTTCTACAGTAGTATTGCTTTGCACTGGGAGTATAGGAGCACCTTTACCCAACATTCTCTATAGCTTCATGATTAGCTTTGAAAATCACTTTCTTTTGGGAACTGAGTTCTGATTCTCAGAACTTTCATTTCTGACTCTGCAACCTCTTTTTTTTTAATTTACAGAACATCAGACAAATCTGCACAGTTGATATACTAAAAAATATGAATGGAAAAGTTCCCTAGCAATTTATTTCCTTTTGTGTGGATGAGGGGTGACAGAAACACTGATGCTGTGGAACTGCCCTAAAGGATCCCTCTCAAAATTAAACACTGAACACTTTGGACTGTCACTAAAAGATATCACTATGAATACATTTAAAATGGGAGCGTTTGAACTGATTACTAAGATAATTTATTTTTATATTAGTTCTTTTCAACTTATGATTATAAGTAGACATTTTTACCTCATCCCCTTTTCTGTAATCTTAACCCTAGGCATTCCCAGGCATAGTAAATACCAGACCTTTGAATTCAACAAATTGTAGGGAAACAAGTCCCTCTGTCTTTGCATTGAAAATGGAATGAGGTATAAAAAATGCATATTTAAAATTATAGCTGCAAATACCCACATAAGGGCATTTTTATGTTCAATGAAACAAATTTATAACATGAAAATTAAGGAATATTCTCTTAGCTAGTTATTGTGTGTCTGCTTGGTTAGTTATTGAAGGCTGAAAAAATTGCAGGAGTGAAGATTAAGAAGCTGGAGAGGCACTGTATATTTGTGTGCGTGCATGTGTGCAATGCTCCTCAGAGGAGGCTGGCCCAGGGTCACCTCTACCATGATGAAAAAGCAAGTGTACACTGATGAATCCACTTGTGATTTCTCAGTTAACTGGATGATGCTGGAACTGCCATAAGGACCATGGACTGCCTCAGTCTCTTCAAAAGGAGCTGTGGGCATGCTGCTATTTAAGAGCCAGGCAGCATTCAAGTTTAATAAATTATTATTAATAGTGCAGTTTTAAAATTTAAAACAATTATAGCATGTTACCCTCGCCGGGCACTTTTGAATTAAAGTCATTTCCCCCCCCCAATAAATTTTAATCCCGTTCACTTTATGAACAAATTGAGGCGAAGAAGTAGTTAGCACAATGGTTCCCCTCCTATTTGGATAGCTAATTCCAAAAGTGGCACTTAGGAGATGTTTGTTTATTTCAGGGAAATTATGAAATGGGTTCCTCCGGACTTTATTTCCTGAGGTTTTAAACATGCATATTATTATCAATATGCTGCCGGTGACACCCAGTCCTCCTTTCCTAATACAAATAAGGCAATTGATATTCAGAAGCAGAATAAAGAATCAATTTAAGAGCTAATAAACTAGGATTCAGTCTAGACAAAACAGCATTAAAGGATGTATCCTGAAGAATTATTTGGGCCTTCAAAAATTTATAGGTATCTCAATCTGCTCTCGCCAAAGAAGGGAAGTTACAAAAGAGATGATGGCCTATTTCTAAAATGCCTTTGCCTGGCATCTATATTGTGTGTGTGCGTTTTTAGTGCTCTCTATTGCCAGCATTTAAAAACAATTTGGATGATTTTAGAACTTCTTTTATGGCCTGCTTCATTAGTGTGAGTTTATAGATAAATTTCATGTTACGTCTTTTTATTGTTGCTGGTGATTTTGCACTGACGATTCCTATGCTTTCTTTTATATTGCTTTGTTTTCCTCAATATGATTTCAATGGATTATTCATTGCCCTGGGAACTGCAGGGGTCAGTTTCAAATAATAATAAATAAATGAGTAAAATAAGCAAGTAAGTGCATAAATAGATTCATTATTAAATAGGTGATACTGTACTATTATGTTTTTCATGGCTTTGATAAGGCAAACTTCAACAACAAAATGTGTAATAAGTATACCAATCAACTTTATCCTAGATCTTCAAAAATCTATATTAAGTTGGTACAGTATACACTCAAATGCAGAAATACATCTTCCCTATGTACTTATAGATCCAAACTCCCCCAAAAGTGGGAGCCTTGGGTCAAGTGAACACATATTATAAGCTGGAGAGAATAAACTAGGCAGTGTGGTCTTGGTCCTTCTGTCTGTCCAACTGTACTAGGCATCAAACCACATACAGTACAGAAAATTTAGTTTTCAATTTTTGGACAAGAATTATTCAAACCCTTCTTCCTTCAATTTATACTTCGAAGCTATAGCTTGTACACACTCAAAAAGGTATACCACCGAAGTCCAAAAAGTTACTTATAAGTAGGCATGCATGAAATTGTACCTTTTAATGTTTATTATTAAATATTATACTAAAACAATTTTCAATACTACAATATGTGAGTATTCTTGCAAATTATTTCACGTGCTTCCCATAAATTGTGAGGAAGCAGAAGGAATACATTATAATTGTTAAAACAATCTGTAGGAAAGAAGAATGGTACTATTAAACATTTCTTGCAAAAAGATGAGATGTTAGTATTAAATAGCAGCCACTCCTTCCCTGACCAAATCTTTAATAAAAGAGATTAAAGTGGTGTAGGTTAATGATGAAAGAGCTTCAACTAACATTCAAGCATTTGACATTTTATCCTCGAATTGCTTAGAATGAGTATATGTATAAAACAGGTGAAAGCTATTTAATTACCTTTTTGTTCCACTTCTATTGAAGAGAAAGAAGAAAAGCAAGAAAGAGAAAAAGAAATAGATTAATGGTACTGTACTGAGCAGACATCTTTGCTGTTGCATTGAAGTTTTAGCCTCTGGTTCATTTTCAGTTACAGTTTGTGAACATGATGTATCTAAGATCTAAGGTCTTTAAATTTTAAAAAAAGTACATTACAGTGTTAAAAGGCATGCAGCATCATTTCCAAGAAACCATTAACAGCATTATAAAACTTGTATTAATTTTAATGTGAAAAGTTTTAGGATCCTATAATGACTGAAAACCCCTAATTACATTAATTCCAGGAATTGTCTCCAAATGAGAATATATTCCCGAAAAGATGTCATAGCCTGCAACCTCCAATAGCATTACATTAGTAAACAACATATTTCTTCCTGCATTTTAATCAGAAAAAAATAAAACAATAGATCAAACACGATATTATATAAAAACTTCAGCTTTTTAGTAATGAATTCTTCATGCATGTAATGAATGATATATTTTTTTAAATCTACTCTCCATCAATTAAGCAATATAAAAATAATGATTTCTAAGTGCATTAAGTAATCACTTTCTTAATGATACACAGTTTTCACAAACTAATAATAGGAATTGATTTAGAAAAAGCACAAAGCACCGATACAACATAATTTAAAGGATTTTAACAGGTTTTAGATTGTTGCAGACATTAAAAGGCTTTCTATGCAATGTCAAAATCAGAATGTAAGGATGGAAAAATGGCACTATAAGGTCCTATATTAAAATGACAAAGGAAAACTTCTGAGCTCATATTTAAAGAATGCCCATTTTCTCTATTTCTAATCATAGTGAACATACAGGCAGATAAAGTCACAAAGAATTCTTGTTCCAAAACAGGGAAGTGTGTTAAAAACAAGGTCTTGTGACACTAGACTCAGCAACTGGCCTGGAGTTTGTTTATGAATATCCTGCATTTATTATATTTAAAAATCATGGCTGCTAAGATATTCACCTTCTTCATCCTACTTTCCCCACAACAACCCTGTGAGGGGAGTTGGGCTGAGAGAGTATGACTGACCCAAGGTCAAGCTGCCATGGAGTTCTTGGATGATAAGTCCTGGCCAAGAATGTTAGATAAGTACCATATTTTTCAGAGTATAAGACGCACCGGAGTATAAGACGCACCAAGGTTTTGAAGAGGCAAATTTTAAAAAAAGTAGGTGGGTAGATGGAGGGATAGAGAGGGAGAGAAAGAGAGAGAAATACAGTAGGTAGGTAGGGAGGGAGTGTAGTTAGGTAGGTAGGTAGATAAAGGGATAGAGAGAGAGAGAGAAATAGAGTGAGTGAGAGAGAGAGAGAGTAGGTAGGTTGGTAGGTAGAGGGATAGACAGAGAGAAATAGAGAGAGAGAAATACAGTAGGTAGGTAGGGAGAGAGTGTGTGTAGGTAGGTAGGTAGGTAGAGGGATAGAAAGAGAGAAATAGAGAGATAGAGAGAAATAGAGTAGATAGGTAGGTGTTTCTGCTGGCACAACACTTGATCAATGTAATTCTCATCAATCAGTTAAATAGCTTTCCAAGAGGAAAAAAAAAGTTTTTGCACTCTGCAAACGTCCCCAAAATGACCCGTTTTTCATGAAAATGGGCCCATTTCCCCCCCAAAAAGGCATGAATAGCCTTGGGGGGTGGGGGGTGGTGGGCTTGCAGAGTGTTCCTGAGGGGGGGGGGCAAAAATGAGCAAAAATAATGGCCCATTTTTTGTGAAAACAGGCACATTTTTTGTAAAAGCAATTGCATGCATAGCCTTATGGAGGCTTATAGAGTGCTGCTGGGGGCTGGGGGAGCAAAAATGGCCCTTTTTCGCACTCATTTCTGCCCTCCCCAGCCCCCAGGAGCTCTCTGAAAGCCTACACAAGGGTATGCACGACGAGTTTGGTGAAGGGGGCGGGGCTTCGGGAGGCAAAAAATACTGTATTCGATGTATAAGATACACCCAAATTTTCAGCCTCTTTTTTGAGGAAAAAAGTTGCGTCTTATACTCCAAAAAATACGGTATTTACCCAATTGGTAGTTTGGAATGCTAAGCAGTAAGAGAGAAGTGGGGTGTGTGTGGACGAAACACTCTATTCTAAGAACCAAATGGGAAATTGGGGACCAAAGAAATGCTTCCAAGCACATTTGTCTCAAACATCCTCTCTTTCCATTCCCAGTTAGCAACCCTGTAAAGAGCCAGTTTGGTGTAAAGCAGGGGTGTCAAACTTGCAACGACACATTGTCATATGATGTATCACAACTTTTTTCCACTTCGCTAAACCGGTGGTGGCCATGGCCAGTCCCATGGCCTGTGGGCTGCGGGTTTAACACCCCTGGTGTAAAGCATCAGGATAGAAACAAGGAAACCTGAGTTCTAGTCCCATCTGAGGCATGAAGCTAGCTGGGTGACTTTGGGCTAATTAGTTTCTCTCAACCCTGGGAAGGAGGCAAAGGCACTTCTGAAAACCCTGGGAAGAAAACAGAAGGGGCCTACCTAGGAGATCTCTGAGAATTTGAGATCAATCAGACACGAATGGAAGGAAAAAGAAAACCCAAAAGGCAGATAAATATTGTGAACGTAATACAGAATGCTGAGAGGAAATCTAACAACAGAATTTTAAAGCGCCAGGCTATTTAACCAGGGAAGACAGCAAGAACTGAGAACATGAGAGCTTTGATAGATTATATCACAATGAGTGCCTGGGATTATCCAATTAGAGGCAATTGGGAGACTGGGAGCTAGTACACACTCTTACGGCTAACAAGCATGCATGGAGATTGTTATGGAAGCACACATGGGACCGGACTGTGTTCTGCATTTTTTGATTCAGAAGTCTCCTTTTGCTTCATTATTGCATAAAACAAACTCATTTCCTTAGCAGGTCACTAGAAGACAGGACATGAAGGAAGTAGTTTGGCATATATAGTCATTGTTCCTCCTCAGGTCTTGTTGCCTTATGTTTACTTCGTTTAATTTCTCAGTGCATCATTTCTTCTTCCCATATATGCAACTGCCAAACCCCTAGTATTACAAGCAGCACAACTCAACATCTAGAAAGCTAGTGAGAAGAACAAATATTTAAAATGAGTCAGTTCCTTACATAATTCTGTCTGGGAAGGAATAGTATTTTTTTTTATTTTAATCTATTTCCTGATTTTTTTCCTCATCCTTACTAAATATTTTAGTCCTATATGTTAAACATATGTTAAAAATATGTTAAACGGGTCTTCTACTATACTTACTGTGCATTGATAAAAGTGAAGTACAAAAATGAATGTTAATTTAATTTTGATTTGCATATTGGTTTGTAAACTGTAAATTAGATTGTACAGCTAGTCCTTGACTTATGACCACAATTGAGCCCAGAATTTATGTTCCTAAATGAGAAATTTGTTAAGTGAGTTTTGTTCCATTTTATGACTTTTCTTGCCACATTTATTATGTGAATCCCTGCAGTTGTTAAATTAGTAGCAATAGCACTTAGACTTATATACTACTTCAGAGTGCTTTGCAGCCCTCTTTAAGCAGTTTACAACATCAGCACATTGCCCCCAACAATCTGGGTCCTCATTTTACTGACCTTGGAAGTAGAGAAGGCTGAGTCAAACTTGAGTCGGTCAGAATCGAACTCCTGGCAGTCAACAGTGAATTAGCCTGAGTGAATCTGGCTACCCCACTGACTTTGTCAGGTCAGAAGGTTGCAAAAGATGGTCACATGACCTGCAACCATCATAAATATGAGCCAGTTGTCAAGCATCTGAATGGAAATCACGTGACCACGGACATGATGCAATGGTCAAAAGTGTGAAAATTTGTCATAAGTCACTTTTTTCAGTGCTGTTGTAATTTCGAACAGACACTAAACAAACCATTGTAATTCGAGGACTAACTGTATTGCATTAAAAATACAAATCTTTTCCTTTAATTCCTGATGTCCATAAAAAAAAGTCTTGCAATCCATGTAGATTGTCCTGCAACTCAAAGTTCAGTACTTCTTTTAATATATCAGGTATCTTTTAATATAGAAAAGACAAAACAGACTCCACCACTTTCTAAAAGTGGATTCTCATTTACTGCTTCACAGAATGTCTGCATATACATAGACAGATAGTCCTTGACTTATTAACGTTTGCTTAGTGAATGTTTGAAGGTACAATGGACCTGCCCAAGGATACTTACAACTCAGTTCCAATGTTCTGATGGCTGGACCCTCCTCCCCACCCCCGGTCATGGAACTGCATGTTGAGCTCTTGGCAACAGCCTTCATTTATGGATGTTTGCAGTTTACCTGGCACTTTTATGATATTTTGCTGAAAATCAGGATGCATTTTCATCTTTTAGCAAAAATGTCCATAGTGAACAGTAGGTTTGCTTTACAACTACAGCATTTGCTTTAGTACTGCTGCAAAAAAGTCATAAAATTGGATCAGTCACATGAATGATCAGCTTTATGACTGTTACAACTTATGATCATAATAGCAGGCTCAATTATGGTTGTAAGTTGAGGACTACCTCTATACACAATCACACTTATACAGAGTAGTGGAGGATACATATTTTCCTGCTCACCATGAAAAACTTTAGAACACAGAACATAGAATAAGAATAGAATAACAGAACAGAATGACAATGACATGGAAGTATGTATAGGAAGAAAACTGTCTAATGTGTTCATTATATTTGCTCCTTTTCAGAAATCACACTAATTCAGAAAGATACTAATAACAACAGCAACAATCATTTGTAGTTTAATCTAGCTTTCAAATTCCACTCGTTACAAAGAAAACTAGTTTGTATCACTGATGGTGAATTTGAATTATGTGCTCTGAGGTACTTCTTTTTAAAAAAGGTAGGAATATTTACATATTTAACAATTATTTATTTTAATATTTTAATAAGTTTGTTAGCCAGATGAGGAAACTCTCAGATCCTCTAGTTATTGGAGCAGAGCATAGAACATTCACAAGTAGGGCTGAAGACAAAAATGTGACCAAACCAAAATGACAAGAAAGCCTGGTCTTTGGTAGGAAAATCTGAAATGGTCAAAGCAGAAATAAAAGCATGCCAAATTGCTTGTATTAAGAATAACTACATTTTATTGAAGTGGAGAAAGCCACGCTCACCCAGATATGCTATATACTATGTACTATGCATGATATGATTCAGAGCATGAGTAGAAATGAAAAGCACTTGAAAGCTGTGGTTGGTACAAAATGCAGCAATCTGAATATGGCCAGGTGACAGCTATTGTGGCTACATAACATAAGATGCCGCAGAGATTATTTTAATTACAAAAAAGCTTTTAAGGGTAATTCAAAGTGGTGGTTTTAACCTTTAAAGCCTTATGTGGATTGATGCCAAGGTATCCCCAGAACTGCCTTTTGGATGCTACCTATTCTGAAGTGCATCTGAGATAGGGAAGCTCAGGATACACCACAGTCCTTAGGTCAGAGGTGTGTAATGCTTTGTAACACTCCCCCACATTTTCTGCAAACGCTCCCCATTTTTATAGAACAGCCTCCATCCATAAGGTTCAAGTTTACGCTGGCATGATTTAAAGCAACTTGAAAACAAAGGATATTGGGAGCCAAGGGGCTTTTCTAGTTGTGCAAAGCTGTATGTTTCTATTTATATTATGTGCATTTATCATAATTTTATTCTGTTATGGTTCCTTGTGCTGATTTTATGACCAAAACCACATTTCAGTTGAAGTTGACAGGATGCTGAATAAATAAACCATGTTACATTAATGAGAGTAGGTGTTCCAGAAAGACAAACCTGAAAAATATGTAGTTAGAATATAAAGTCAATGTAAAGAACAAATTGAGTACACTTCCTTATGTGAAAAAGAACCTGAAACGTTATGGGAGTAAGTGACTATTCCCAAGAGGAAAAGATTTATGTGACTTTCAAAACAAGCTATCAGGATAGCCTTGGGCAACAGGGCTATAGAATGACTGAACAGAGACTTTCAACTATAAAGCAAAGTGGGGTTAGGAATGATAGCTTAATCAAAGCATGTCAACAAACAGAAGAATATAAAAAAGGAAAGGGAAATGAGAGAAGATCAGAGAAATCACAAGAGGATCTACGGTTAATATAAGAATACTAAAGAGTACTCACCGAAAAGATCTGAAGGAGGCAAATTAGGTTAAAGGAAGATTATACTGAACCCTTTTCAAATGTGCTTACAGAATGACAGAAACATTTGTAGAAAGGATATATATTCAGGAGCTGACTCCATTAAAAAGTGAGTCAGTACAGCTAAGAAACTAGCTATCAAATAGGAAAGTATCAGGCAGGAAAACCCACAGAACTATTCAGAATTTCAGGAAAAGAGGCAGTCAAAGTACTAATAATTCTATGTGTAAAAAGTGTAAATAAATGATATTTGGGGTCCAGAAATTGGAAAATATTGGTTTATATGCTTAACCAAATCCACAGAAATGTAAGAGATTGTGCAAATTATATTAATTCTTTAGACATTTTTGTTAGAATGTTATTAGGAAGAATAGAGCTACATACAGAGACAAAATGCCAAAGAACATAAGATTTCAGAAAAGACAGAAAAAATGAAATTGGATAGATAACTTAAGATGGGTAATAGAAAAAGAATGTATGGAGATTTATCTTTACTATCTATCACCACTTTTAAATTGTTAGAATGAGAAACACACTAAGGTTCACATGAATGCCATAAATTCTAATTATGTTTCTTAGCAGCCTTTATAAAGACAAGAAGCTGCTATAAAAACTGAATTTGGAGAACCAGAAAAGAAAAGAGAATGAGGCAATGATATGTGTCCATTTCTGAATATCTTAAAGTATAATGTATAAAGTATAAGAATGGCCGGAATGAAAGAGACCACAACTAGCCAGAACAATGACAGTCTGATATATTCAGAGGCTAGAATATTGTTCACAAGTAAAAAGAATTTAAAATAGGGCATTATGAAAGTTAAAAAAAAGTTTTATTTTAACGACATAAAACTGCATGCATAGTCAACTTGTAGCTGGTGATAAGATTTAAAGGAGAGAGATAGCTTTATTTTCTGGAGCTCAAAAATAGATAAAAATGGAGAAAGTGCTGAAGAAGTAAACAACAGTTTTAATCCTAGGCAGAAAGGCAATGAAAGACTTATGAAGGATATTTCTATGATTATGCAAAGCTTTAAAGGAATGCTTTGATACATATACAGCTGTGGATGAAGCACTGCTTTGCAGCCTGAGAGCAAAGTGAGAGGGGCTTGTTGGAGAAAGTTCAGAGGAGACTTTTCCCAAAGTGCTGGCTGAAGGGTTTCCTAAGGGTAGCTTCAAACCTCCTCATATACCTAACAACTGTGAAGCTGGGCAGCAGCACCATGGACTTTGTGGGATGATCCATGCAAGGCCATGTGCAAGGAGTCTGTCTATATGGTATCCCAGAGCTGTCAGTCCTTTGTGACTGATCAGATTAGGAAGCCATGTCCTGTAGGTCCTTGAACTGCGCATGTGTGCACATGAGCAAACCGGCAGTAATGCTGGCTGAAACCCACCCCTGGTCACTATGTATTTTTATTGTAAAACTATAGTAACAGAATTCTCTCCCACCTTTTATCTTCATGAGAATGAGGGGCTAATTACATTCCTGTCCTAGACTCAGTCCTTTTTAAATCTCACCTCAGTCTTAGTAATAACTCTCCCTCCACTCCCTCAAAGCCCTTTCCTCTAGTAGCAAACCACTGGTGACTTTAAGCTTGCTGCTTACATTGCAGCTACTTGGTCAACCATGCCCCATTGCCACAACTTTCCAATTCACATCAAGGGTGTTTTGGAGTATATGACTGTGGTACAAATTATGACACAGATGCTGTTGCATCCTTGACGGAAAGTGCACCACCACTACAGCTGCACATAATAGGCTGTCCAAGATCTTTGCTATCCCAGTCTGGGCTACCAAGGGTTCAGAGTCCCCTCATTGTTGGCACCTCCTTTGTGCCTGCAAAAAATCCAAGTTAGGGAAAATAGCTGAGCATGCCTTTAAACCTCTGATTCACAATGCCAAAATTCTCAACAGGCCGTTTATGGCTTCTGGCCAGCATATCTGGCAAATGAATACATCTGGGACACGGTGGGAGGTGAGCCTTGAAGTCCTGCTTAGGAGCTTCGTGCAAAACAATTTGAGATCACCTGAATTACTTCACTGAAGCAAAATGCACAATCTTTTCCAAGTGAACCATGTCACCTAAATGGCCCAAAGCCATTTAAATAAATTTTAGTCATTCAGCACAAGCTGACTGCAGCACACAATGAAACAAATATGGTGTCAAATCTCATATGACCTAATTCATGTGAAAGACATTAATTCCTGAGGGCCCTGCAACTTACAAATTAATAGCTTGGCGAATATAGTTAAGACTTCTGCTTACACTTTGTTTGCATGTTATCTGACTTCCCTCCCAATGCCTCCCTGCATTCATTCAATATTCATTCCACATACTACTCTGTCCCATTTCACCTCCATAGATACTACCATCTCCCACACAGATTCTCCATTTCAGTATGGCATGACATACACAAAATCCCTCCCGCATTTCCACCTACATCCATCTCACTGCTCCGCATCTACAAACACATAATCTCCTCTCCCTAAAGGGAACACATCGTCACTGCAAGAATACTGTTTCTTAATATACCTATTTCAGAGGTGAGTTGCTCCCAGTTTTACTACTGGTTCACTTTGCACTCGCTTTGCTTGCACGTGCGCAGTTCAATGTAAGTTGTTCTTCGTGCATGCGCAGAACAATTTACAATGAACTGTGCATATGCACACACTACAAAATAATATGCTGGCAATGGCAGCAGGGACCAGGGAACCAATTCAGGGGCGTGGCCAGCTTGGGTCGCTGCCGGTTCTGTGACCCAGGCCAAAAAACCATTACCGGTTCGGCTGAACCAGGCCAAACCAGGAGCACCCACCTCTGACCTATTGCCACCTGTGCCACCTTTTCTCTCATTTATAATTCCCACCCCAGATGAACATTCTAGACATTATTCTCTTCTGCACACTCACATATAAATTACTCCTGTATACAAGACATCAAGTTGAACTCCATTGCTTCTTTTTTCACATACTGCTCCACTTCCCGCGTATTTTATTTCCAACTAATCTGGATTCTCTGAGATTCACTCAGCATCTTCTCCTACCCACAGCAAGGGTGTCAGACTCGCATCTTAAGGGGCGTCACATGACATATTGCAACTTCCTCCCTTCGCTAAGCTGGGCATGGGTGTGGCCAGTACATGACGCATCTGGCCCACGGGCCACGTGTTTGACAGCTCTGTTCTACAGTCACATCTCTGCCATATATAAATACAGCCCAATCTTTTCCTTTTCTTTCCACGCAGGAAAATACCAGTCATCCCATACTCCAAATTCCATTAATCCAGATAAAAGAAATAAAGTCACACATTCTTCCTCTTCGCTCACACTGTCCTTTTCCACATGCAATTCATTTTCTCCACATGCTCTTTTATTATATTCCCCCTTGTTATATTTGGCCTTTATTAATGCAGAGAAGCAAATCATAACAACATTCCAATAACAAAACCTAAAATACAGATCTTGAATTCAGTTATTCAACTATTCCAAAAGCATACTTTCATATATAATATAAAGCTTTATTTAAAATTGTCTGCTTGGAAATTCATATTATGGGAAGAAAATATGATCCGATGTGCTCAAAGTCCTTTTTCCACCTCTCCTGTAACAAAAACAAGGCATACTAAAAACTCTTCAATCTTGTACACTAACTAGGAATGCACAAACCACAACCAAATAAAAGTTGCTAATTCAACTTCTGAATTAATTTCCAAAATATGAAGGTGCTCATAGTCTGCTCTGATACATTTTCTAAATACCATTCATAAATAGGTCGACCAACCTGCTTTTTCTATCAATGGCTAACAGACATAAATGCAACTATTGAAGATAATCCTAGAACAAAGATGCACATCGCTGCTAAACACTTCAAAGGTGTGTTATAATCCTCCCTCCCTCCTTTGCACACCCTGATTCTCTCACCCCACCCTTCTCCCCACATTGCCTTCCAATCCCCACTCTTTCTTATTTATATATTACCATTGTTGGCTAAGCTAATTGATCACCTGTGATTCTTTCATTCAAAGAAAGCAAATCAAAAGCATAGCTATGCTATCTTGTAAGAGTGTCCCTAGAATCTGTTTTCCTTCCTAGGACAGATCACATTTAAACTTCAGAAGAAGAAACAAACAAATATTTGATCATTCAGATGACACAGATTGCTTCCACTACAGTCAGCAGCCAAAGCCAAATAATGGCAAATATCATTCAAAATATATTTATAGTAGTCATTATCCCAAATCTATTTGTAGCACTGCAAAGCAAACTCTTCAATCCACCTAATATAGCAAAAATCCTATACAAGCTAACTCAGAAGAAAACCTCAATTTTTAATGTGGCTTATTCTCAAACAACTGTCAATAAGATTGGTGCTTGATTCAAATACAAGCAATGTTTTCTTTAAAAGATATATCCTTGTGTCTAGAAAGCATTTACAAAAAGGAATCGCTGCATCATATCACTAAGTGTACTCTGAATTCCTTCCTGCATATTTCAGTGTGGTTTTTGTTCTAAAGCACAGTGGCAACAATGAGACAGCCTAACCATCACTTTTACTGAAGCTCTATCAAATTTAGCAATTTCTATACATTGACACTGCATGTATTAATTCAATGAATGCCTGAATGATTGCAATTCTATGGCAGGGCTTCCTTTTCCACATTTTAAGTACTGGCGTTGGTCCAGAACTTAGCGGAACACACTCCCCTCTGCAGAGCAAACTAGTTAGTGGAAGTGGTTGTGAGCAGATTTTGAGAGTGGCAGAAAGGAGACTTATTGTAAATCTTATAAGATGGTAAGTAGGTGGAGATTTTGTAGATGTGCAGCATTATTTCTATTGTGATTATAAATATAATATGGCATATATTGATTTTATTCTTTGTTATTTTTTTATTATGGTTGGAAAGTGACCCAGTGGGAGTGTATTTAAAAAAAATTCTTTTTGTTTGTTTGTACCCTGGAGAATGCCGCTTCCTCTTCTGAGATATGGTTGAAACACTGAGACAAAAGTCCTTGAGGCAGAGAGATTGAGCATGACTCTGAAGAATAATTAAAGTAATAATTTAAACATGATTGCACTGGTATTATATCACCCTTCTGATTACGGTATGTTTATATTGTTGAATTTTTGCTATGAGCCAGTTAGAACTGGAACAATTCAGATGGTATAAAATCATTCATACATACATATATATGTATGTATGTATGTATGTATGTATGTATGTATGTATGTATATATGTATATATGTATATATATAAAACAAGCAATAAGCAAATAAATAGGAGAACAGTGTCCTCTACCAGTATAATCTAATTCCAAATTTCTGGCTAACTTTCTACAGTGTTTTTCACTGATGCTAAATGGTAACAGTCAGTGGAATGAGGAAAGTCTATAGAAAGTGAGTTATGGTAGGAGGTGATAGCTAGTGAAGAAGGCAACGAAGAACAAGAATAGAACAGGCAGGGTGAAGAAAACAGAATCAAAATGGGGAAGATATGCAAGTCCCTGATGACAAAACTGAACATAAATACTGCACATCATTAGACACCTCGTGAAATAGAGGAACAATAAGATATGTTATCTGTGAATACAATTCTGTAGCAAAGAAGTAGGTTCCCTGGAGGAGCAGTTTGTGATGCCTTGAAATATTTCACTACTATTTGCTGCCATGTCTGTGAAAATCCTTAGTGGGCCCTCAATTTTGAAGGTGTGGTTTTTATCATGTATGGTAGAACTCTGTCCTGCCCTTTCCAACTTTTTAATTTTTTGCACGTTCTTTTCCTGTGTCTTGTAATGTGTATCCTGGATGTCAGCTCAAATCCAAGTGCAGCTTTTGGTCCAATGGTTAAATAATCCTGATGTAACGGAAGTGAGTGAGTATTGGGAATAATGTTACTCTATATGTGGAAAGGTGACATAACAATGAGCTGAAATTTACAAAGAAGACATTATTATTCACAGTATCACAATAGTCAGCATACAGTTTGGCTATTAATCAATCAACAGAATCAATGGAAAAACAGAAAGTGAAATTAGACATCTGCAAAAGAAACATTAGTAATAGGAATCTTCAAAAATACAAGCTCCAATCACAACAAAGAGAGCATTTCCGGGTATTTTAAATATGTACCTAATAGTAGTTAGTCAAGAAAGCAACCAGAGGACCAAAGAGTTTGGTCTTAAAATGGCTACTGAGTTCAGAAATATTCCAAGCTCAAAATGTTTTTCACAACACTAATAATCACTGCACTGTTTTCATGGTGCTTATAGATCAATAGATCAATCAATATCAATAAAATATTTCAAAGAAATTATACTACAGCAACCAATCCATAGTCTTCTCTATTCTCAGCTTTTAAAAGATTGGAACCACATTTTTTCTCTTATCACTAACATATTACTTGGTTTCCAAAATTTATATATAAAAATGATACAAGTTAAGAAAATGTTCATCAGGCTTTTTTTCCGGTATCCTAGAATACAATTAATCAGGCTCCACAAATTTGACTCATTCAGAATTACCAGTTATTGACTAAACATATATCTTTAAATCTCAAATTAGCATCTTGTTCCTTTAGTCTGTCCATCACAGATTCCGGA
The DNA here is from genome assembly GCF_964273705.1 of Natrix helvetica. Lineage (NCBI taxonomy): Eukaryota > Metazoa > Chordata > Lepidosauria > Squamata > Natricidae > Natrix > Natrix helvetica. The sequence continues at coordinate 112,668,546 of NC_138552.1, read as the reverse complement.
GGGGGGGGAATACAAATTCCCCTATAGGAGGGGGCTGAGCCAGAGCAATTGAGTAATGGTATTTTTATATTTATGAGTTAATATTTTGCTATCTTCATGAAGCAGCTGGTATATTATTTCTTTTTCTTGCTTTTGTTGTTCTTAGTATTCCTCGTTAATCTTTACTCATTGTGAGCTTTTGCTCTGCAATTCTTTATCTGTAAACTTCCTTAGTGATCTCTTTAGAACAGGGACGTGCAGTCAGGGGAGGCAGAGCCTCACCTCTCATCATGAAATAATATATAATATATAATAATAATATATATTTCCTCCCATCCCTTTTACACGGCTCCCGCTAAGCTCCGGTAAGGAGAAGAACCTTTGGGGAGTGAAGAGGAAGAGGAGGGAGGAGGAGGAGGAGATGCGCACGCGGGGCAGTGCCAGCTGGGCGGTGCCAGGTGGGCAGGAGGGTTCTCGGAAGCACCAATAACTTTCCTGCCTCCGCTGTACTTTGTGCGCTCCTCGCGACTGCAATAGATGTCCAGAAGTGGCAGGGGCTGTTGGGCTGGAAGCCCAAACCCCATTAACCACAAAAGCCGCTTCTGGACGTATATTGCAGTCGTGAGGAATGCACTAAGTCCACCAGAGGCAGGAAGGTTCTCGTCATTCCCCAGTTGCTTTCGTGGTTTCGTCATCAAGATGAAGTCCGAGAGCGCTGACAACATTTCTGCCTCTGCTGGACTTCGTCTTGATGACGTTGCCACAGCTGTCAGGCACGACAGACGGAGGTAGCCAGAGTGGCGCCGAGGCAGTCCGGTGGGCGAGCAACCGAGGATCAGGCTGCATGATCCTCCATCACTCGCTCGCTTGCTCTTTCGTCCGCCCGGACCGCCTCAGCGTCGCTCTGGCTACCTCCGTCCATCCGCGCCCAGCAGCTGCAGCAACGTCATCAAGACGAAGTGACTTGGAGGCGAAGTGCTTTTCAGTGCTTTTCTGTGTGTCTGGAGTTTAGGTAGATAGCCGGATGTCCTAAATGTCAGACGCACAGAAAAGCACTGAAAAGCAGCTGCTGTTGGGGACTGCGGAGCGCGAGCCGGCGGAGTGTGCTGAGGAAGGCAGGGAATGGGATCACGTGTGCTGGAGGCTGAGGCAGCCTCAGCCTCCAGCACACGTGGTCCCATTCCCCACCTTCCTGATGACATCACCAGCCTCACCAGCCATAAACCTCACTGCACGTCACTGCTTTAGAATCACAGGGTTGGACTATCTAACACAACTCTGACTATTTAAGCATTTAAAGATTGAAAGCATTAACCAGAGATGGTTGCCCCTTTTCTTGAGCACATTAAGTAAACAGGGGATCATCATTAACTGGATAATTGGTTCTATCATCAAATTACTGCTAGAATGCCCCATTAAAATGCTTTATTTGTGAGACCATGCTGGGAGGAGTTTGACCCTGTTGTCATCGAAGATTTGGACAGGTTGCGCGGGCGACTGCGGGCCACCACATGTTTACTGGACCCGTGTCCCTCCTGGTTGGTGCTGGCCTCCTGGGAGGGCTCACGAGGCTGGCTACTGGGACTGGTGAACGCTTCGTTGGGGGAGAGCCTGATGCCGGCCGCCTTGAAAGAGGCGGTGGTCAGGCCCCTGCTCAAGAAGCCTTCTCTGGACCCAAAGGAGCTAGCAAATTATCGTCCTGTCTCCAACCTTCCTTTTTTAGCGAAGGTTGTTGAGAGTGTGGTGGCTCAGCAGTTTCCGCGCCACCTGGAGGAAGCTGATTATCTAGACCCGCGCCAGTCCGGCTTCCGACCCGGTCACAGCACGGAGACGGCCTTGGTCGCGTTGGTGGATGATCTCTGGAGGGCAAAGGATGGGGGTTGTTCCTCCATCCTTGTCCTATTAGATCTCTCGGCGGCCTTCGATACCATCGACCATGGTATCCTATTGCGCCGGCTGGAGGGGTTGGGGGTTGGAGGCACCGTGCTACGGTGGTTCCGCTCCTACCTCTCTGGCCGGACGCAATGTGTGTTGACGGGGGAGCAGAGGTCGACCGCAAGGCCCATTTGTGGGGTCCCACAGGGGTCGATCCTCTCGCCTCTCCTGTTCAACATATATATGAAGCCGCTGGGCGAGATCATCCGTGGTTTTGGGGTGAGTTACCATCTGTACGTTGATGATACTCAGTTGTACATTTCCACCCCAAACCACCCCAACGAGGCTGTCGAAGTGATGGCCCGGTGTCTGGAAGCCGTACGGGTCTGGATGGATGACAACAGGCTCAGGCTCAACCCCTCCAAGACAGAGTGGCTGTGGTTCCCGGCTTCCCGATTCAATCAGCATATTCCATCGCTGACCATCGGGGATGAGCAATTAGCCCCGGTGGAAGGGGCGCGCAACTTGGGCGTCCTCCTTGACGATCGGCTGACCTTAGAAGATCACGTGGCGGCCGTGGCAAGGGGGGCGTTCCACCAGGTTCGCCTGGTGCGCCAGTTGCGGCCCCTTTTGGACCGGGAGGCCTTGCGCACAGTCACTCACGCGCTGGTGACGTCCCGCCTGGACTACTGTAACGCTCTCTACATGGGGCTCCCCTTGAGGTGCGCCCGGAGACTGCAGTTGGTCCAGAATGCAGCCGCGCGGGTTATTATGGGGAGATCGAGATTCTCCCATATAACACCTATCCTGCGCGAGCTGCACTGGCTTCCTGTGGCCTACCGGGTGCGCTTCAAGGTACTGGTTACCATCTTCAAAGCGCTCCATGGCACAGGGCCCAGTTACCTGCGGGATCGCGTCCTGCCCCATACATCCCTGCGACCCATTCGCTCACCCAGAGAGGGGCTACTCCGGGTGCCGTCCTCTAGAGAGTGCCAGAGGGCGGTGCCCAGGAGTAGGGCCTTCTCTGTGGTGGGCCCTACCCTTTGGAATGACCTCCCCCCAGACATCCGGACAACAACCGACCTTCGCTCCTTCCGTATGAAGCTGAAGACCTACCTGTTTTGTCAAGCCGGCCTGGCATAACGTTACAATCTTGCCACCCCAGGTCATTTTATAATGGGAAATTTTGTTTTTTAAAGTTTTTAGAGTTTAATATTTTTGGGGTTTTAAATTTTGTAAGTATGCTTATTTATGGACTTATTTTTACCTCCTCTGCACGATATATGGTGCTATCTTGATTATTGCTCTGTACGTCGCCCCGAGTCCCTGTGGGGAGAGGGGGCGACTAATAAGTTCAATAAAATAAATAAATAAATAAATAAATTTAAATTGATTGTCCTGACTTCTTGATCATACAATAATAAAGAAGAGGTCTTTTTGACATCCCTTCAAATATTCCCCCAATTCTCTCCCAGTTCAGTTTTCTCTTCATCTTACTAAATGTACTTTGCCTCCTTTGTCCTTTGTTTGCTCTTTTCTATTTTCAATCTTTATTAATCTTTTTATACAGACACTCTATTTTTTTTTCTTTTCTATTGGGAAACTATTTGCTGCTTTGCTTTTAGTATTGCTTTAATTGAAGCCCTCCAAATATCCTGAGCTCATTTACCCACTAGCTTCTACTATCATGAAATCCTACCGGTAATTAGCTTTGTTTTAATGGAATTAAAGTCAGCACTCTTGAAATCCAATCTACTGAGCTGCAGTGGCACAGTGGTTACAATGCAGGCTACTTCTGCAATTTGGCAGTTCGAAAGTCACCAGGCTCAACATTGACTCAGCCTTCCATTTTTCCAAGGTGGGTAAAATGAGGACCCAGATTGTTGTGGGCAGTATGTTGAGTCTGTAAACTGCTTACAGAGAGCTGTAAAGCACTGTGAAGTGCAGTGACGTGCGGTGAGGTTTATGGCTGGTGAGGCTGGTGACGTCATCAGGAAGGCGGGGAATGGGACCATGTGTGCTGGAGGCTGAGGCTGCCTCAGCCTCCAGCACACGTGATCCCATTCCCCGCCTTCCTGAGCGCACTCCGCTGGCTCGCGCTCCGCGATCCCCAACAGCAGCTGCTTTTCAGTGCTTTTCTGTGCATCTGGCGTTTAGGACATCCAGCTATCTACCTAAACGCCAGACGCACAGAAAAGCACTGAAAAGCAGCTGCTGTTGGGGATCACGGAGCTGCGAGCTGGCAGAGCACGCTCAGGAAGGCGGGGAGCGCGCTCCGCCGGCTCGCGCTCCGCGAGCCCCAACAGCAGCTGCTTTTCAGTGCTTTTCTGTGTGTCTGGCGTTTAGGACATCCGGCTATCTACCTAAATGCCAGACGCACAGAAAAGCACTGAAAAGCACTTCGCCTCCAAGCCACTTCGTCTTGATGACGTCGCTGCTGGGCGCGGCCGGACGGAGGTAACCAGAGTGGCGCCGAGGGGTCCGGGTGGACGAAAGAGCGAGTGAGCGAGCGATGGAGGATCAGGCAGCCTGATCCTCGGTCGCTCGTCCGCCGGACTGCCTCGGCGCCACTCTGGCTACTTCCGTCCGTCTGCGCATGGCAGCTGCGGCAACGTCATCAAGCCCCTGCCACTTATGGACATCTATTGCAGTTGCGAGGAGCGCGCAAAGTACAGCGGAGGCAGGAAGGTTATTGGCGCTTCCGAGAACCCTCCTGCCTCCGCCAGTTGCCCAGCTGGCACCGCCCCGCGCGCACTCCTCCTCCTCTTCCTCTTATATATATGAAACTCCCTTGTGGATATTATTATTATATATTATTATTTCATGATGAGAGGTAAGGCTCTGCCTCCCGTGCCTCCCCTGACCACACGTCCCTGGTGAAGTGGTATATAAGTCTAAGTGCTATTGCTACATATTTGCTTGTACATTTTAGTTTTCCCTAAAACCAAGAACTTCAGCATTTTTTAGTCATTGTACCTTTATATACAGTAAGTGTTCTGCCCCAATTTTGGATTGGTTCTATATATCCTGACTGATATCATAACAACAGATGCTTATGATACTGAACTGATTTTTTTAAATTTTACTTCAGGTTTACTAGAAACATTAGCAAAGTTATCTTCCCTTGAACTTGTATGGCATTGTAGATTTGTGGGTGATTCGTTGTTATTTTTTTGTTCATAGGAATTTTTGTCCCTATCTTACTGCTCAAATCATACCTACACAGGTTCATTCCTGTAGAGCTTTGCCTCTTGTAAGTGAATTTATTAAAAATAATTTAAAACTACAGTAGCAGAAAATATGAATCAATAGGAATTCCTTGAGTTACTACAAATACCATCTTTAATCAATATTGTCTTGTGATTTGAGACATGGATAATTTGTCCGTAATGACAGAAACAGAGAAAATTTATTATTTTTCAGTAATAATAAGAAATAAATAGAAATCAGTTGAACATTGTAATAAGGGAAATACACTTTAACAGGCATAGTAGAGGTCTGTGGGAATGTCTCTATTAGTGACTAAAGGATATCTTTATTCAAAAGGAATAGAAACAAAAGTTAAGGAACAGTTAAACTCCTGCTTAGAAATCCGGTGAATTTATTTGGTTATACTGTAAAAAGACCCTGGGTTAAACTAGAATAAATAAAAGCAGTGCCTTTGTTAGAATCCACCATGATTTGCCCAAACAAGATGCAAATTATTGCTCAATTGCCCCACTATTTGAAGGGAGAAAAGTTCTGCCAAGTAAGGTCCTTCAGGGAAATGCATGGCTTATCTTTCTGCTCCAGAGAATGAAGTAAGAAGCAAAGGATCCCTGATTTGATTCTACTCAATAAAATATAATTAATTGAGGAAGCAAAAATAGTAAGTGACCATTTAATTCTGAAATTTTTAATTTTAAGAGAAGTGAAAACTGTGTAATCTAAAAATGTATTTTCAAGAAAAGAGAATCAGAATGTTGATGTGAAGCTAATAGAAAAGGAAGTTCAAGATGGCTATGAGTCTTTTAATTTGGAAAAAAATTGGAGAGACACAGGAGAGATCAATGTAGCTATACAGAATGTGTGTGTGTGTGTGTGTGTGTTGTATTTGTGCTGATAAATAAATAAATATACATATAGAGAGAGGGGGGGAGGGAGGGAGGGAGAGAGAGAGAGGAGAGAGAGAGAAGATCGGGGGCGGGGAGGAGGCATATATAGAAAATAGAAAGAGGGCTAGATCAACAAGGATTAATATAGAGATATATTCTGGAACTGGAGCAACAGTGGCAAGAAAGATAAATCTCAGAATGAATTGTAGTTTGTTTTTGAGAAACATTAAGAACCATAAAAAGAAAAACAGAAACAGAAAGGAATCAATATACCAGTTACACAGGGAAGTGGCAAAATGCTAAAAGTAACAGAAAAAAAAGGGTTATTCAACTATTTTAGTTCAGTCTTTTCTAACACAAAGTTATGTGGTCTGACAGGAAATTGTGAAAAGTAGGATGAAGGATGAAGAGGCATGACTGAAATGTTAAATAAATATGGCCAGTGAAAACCTGTTTCCGAGGCCAAATGAATTGCATCATAGTTACTGAAAAATTAGCTGTTGTCTGGATGAACCTTGATGAAATTGAATGAGAAGACTTCAGAATTAGTTGCAATTGTGAGATGGGCAGCTATGTCCATAAATTAATAAACAAATAAACACAATGGTCAAAACACAAATCAAAAACAAAAATACAAAAAAATCAGGATTTAAAGATGGAAGAATAAGAAACAGCAATAATGGAGATATGATTTGCTTATGGGTCCAATTCATGATGTTGGTTATGACTTTTAAAGCCCCTTAAACCATCTCACCGCATGAGATTCTGTCCCCCTCATTCCAGCTGAAGGGAGATATTGTGGAGCTGCCAATCAAGGAATTTCAGTGGCTTCAAGAGAAGGATTTTTTCTGTTGTGACTCCCACTCTTTAAAACATCATGCCCCTGAAGGTGTGATCCATCCCCATCCTCCTGGCCTTCTGTAAGAGCCTCAAAATCTGCTGATTGACTTGGCACTTGATGGGGCGTTCCACACTAAAGGTAGTTAGTGCACTAGGAAGTAGTTTCCACCCACCCCATTGCACTCTGGTATTTAACTATTTATCTTTTTGTTTACTTTACAATTTAACATTTTGATGTTTGCTTTTATGTTTTGAACTGCCCGGAGTCACTTGATAGTGAGACAAGCAGCATATAAATAAATAAATAGATTGTGAAGATGGCTGAGTTTGTAGAAGTGATCAAATTGACGTTTGATCAAGAAGGGAACTATAATTACTTTTATTAAAGACTGGAAACTGAGCATCCAAAATACGATTATGACTATGGGGGGAAAGGGTAGCTGTCAGAACATCAAATCTGAATTGTAAGTATCATTTTGGGGTGGGAGTCCATCATAAATTTCAACAGTTATTAACTGACTGGTTGTAAGTTGAGGATTACCTCAACTTGTCTTACATTGTTGACTTTGAGCCAGTCGGTTTTGCCATATTTTGTAATGAATGCAACTTTCTGTCCTTATGAAGAAATGGAATCCCTCTTTTCCTAAGGACATTTCACAGCTTGACACAACTGAAGGTCTTTCTATAATCAGTGAAGCATATACTGATTTCAAATCAAATCAAATATTTATGTTAAACACAAGCTGATTTCTTTTTTATTCTTTTTTAAACTAATATTGAATGTATCAGCAGGTAAAGTAAAAAAGATGTCCTTATCAGAGATGTGAAGGAGTTGTTACCTAAGTGTTCGCGCCTGATTGGCTAAGACGCGGCTTGGCTGAGCGCGGGCTGTTTCCCCCTTCTCATTGGCTGCCCTGCTTGACAGCTACGTTTAAATAGCTGTCAAGCAGGGGAACTGTTGCTTCTCTCCTGTATTCTGTGTTACTGCCTGTTGCAATAAATCCTGGAGTTTTACCTCAGCAGTGTCCAGCCTCGTTCATCGCCCACTATTTAAACTAAGCAAAAGGAACTAAAGTATCTTTTAAGTCCAGCAAAATAATAATAATTTTCAGAATAAATTCCTTCCTGTCAGGCACAAGAAACCAAGACAGAGTTCAAAAGCACTGCATGTTTATATCATTGAACCCATTCACAAGAATCTGATCTACTATTGGTCAATGCAAATTGGTCCAGATAAGAGCCAATGAACTTCAAAGGAGGCTGGACTTAGATCTCTTTCAGGGCTCTAGGGACTCCATACTGATGATGCATTTGACTCAGATCAATCACTTCCAATCAGTTGGTCATTGTGTTAACTGTGTACTGGAATTCTGTACACAGAGATGTTAACATCCAAGATGTCTTAGAAAATACCCCCTATTTATAAGTAGCTCTAAGCAGTAAATGATTATGTAAAATAATCATTCCAGTCATTAGTAAATCAGAAGTATATAGGAATTGATGGAATATATAAAGAAATATGGCAAGCAACAGAAGAGGAATCTGTAAAGTTTCTAACCAAATATGCCAGCAAATTTAAAGAAATCAGATGGTTGTTTCCAACAAAGAAGCATAGGTCAGATTTAAGTAATCTATGCATCAGAATCAACACTGATGTAATGGCACATAATCAATAATCAAGCATCCATCCAAATTCTTATTTATTTAATTTATATACTATCCATCTCACTGCCTAATGGCTCCTTATTTTTGTAAGAAGAGGAGGTGAATATATATATATATATATATATATATATATATATATATATATATATATATATATATATATATATATATATATATATATATATATATATATATATATATATATATATATATATATATATATATATATATATATATATATATATATATATATATATATATATATATATATATATATATATATATATATATATATATATATATATATGTTACGGTGAAAGACCGAAATCTGGTGAATGTCGACATTCACCGGTGAAAGACCGAATATTTCATTACATCGTTTTACATTCGGACCTTCACCGGTGAATGTCGACATTCACATAGTCGCTTGGTGTATGTCCGAAAATACCCTTATCCTCTCGACACCCTTACCCTAATACCTCGGCTCCTCGCTTCCTTTTAAGCGTCTTCTATTCGCGGAGTTTTTTTTTTAAACCTGCGATCCTTAAGAAGACGCTTAAAAGGAAGCGAGGAGCCGAGGTATTAGGGTAAGGGTATTAGGGTAAGGGTGTCGAGAGGATTACCCTTATCCTCTCGACACCCTTACCCTAATACCTCGGCTCCTCGCTTCCTTTTAAGCGTCTTCTATTCGCAGAGTTTTTTTTTTAAACCTGCGATCCTTAAGAAGACGCTTAAAAGGAAGCGAGGAGCCGAGGTATTAGGGTAAGAGGATTAGGGTAAGGGTGTCGAGAGGATTACCCTTATCCTCTCGACACCCTTACCCTAATACCTCGGCTCCTCGCTTCCTTTTAAGCGTCTTCTTAAGGATCGCAGGTTTTTTTAAAAAAACTCCGCGAATAGAAGACGCTTAAAAGGAAGCGAGGAGCCGAGGTATTAGGGTAAGGGTGTCGAGAGGATAAGGGTATTTTCGGACATACACCAAGCGACTATGTGAATGTCAACATTCACCAGTGAAGGTCCGAATGTAAAACGATGTAATGAAATATTCGGTCTTTCACCGGTGAATGTCGACATTCACCAGATTTCAGTCTTTCACCGTAACATACATACATACATACATACATACATACATACATACATATTATCTATCTATCTATCTATCTATCTATCTATCTATCTATCTATCTATATGAGAAAAATGCAATATATATATATATATATATATATATATATATATATATATATATATATATATATATATGAGAAAAATCATTTAAAATTAGTAATTTTAAGTAATTTTTAGTAATTTAGTAATTTTATGGAGGAAAGTAAACAATGTAAAAATAATCAAATTTTTAAAAATGCTTGCCCAATCAAAAAAAATGTTTATGATGTCATCCTAAAGCAATGCAGATATTGTGAACAGGCATAATTAGTAATGATGGTAATTACTTTGACATCTGCTGGAAGACACATTCTGCTCAGACAGTCCTTCCAGTGATTTCTTAGATGATTGGAGCAATTTTATTCTTTAGAGGACAAAGGAAGCCAAAAGAGAATCAACTATCTTGACTTGTTACAAACCAAGTTCAAAAAGTGGGTTTGAATGAATTCAATTATTTTGTAGGTATTTTGTAGGTATTTTTCATCACAGGTAATAGGAAAAATGACTCTCAAGGTAAAATACTGATCAAATAGGGAGACTACTTATCCAGAGAAGTGATGAATTTCTGTTCAGAAACATTCAAATATGGTAGTATTAGTTATCTGTCAGTGATGCATTAATATGGATTTCAATATTGATCAGGCACTTTGAATAACTACTTTAAATAGCCTCTATATCAATGAAAAAAAAGCCCCACTTCCCCTAAATATTGTTTGGCACCAAAATAATTAAGAAGTGGAGAAAAGAGCTCTCACTTTTTTCAGGTTGCAGTTTTGTCTTATTTTCCCCCATTACTAATGTCAAAAAGCAGTGAAAATCGATTATTTTGTATTGCTTGGACCTTAATAAAATTTATTTACTGTATTTCAGGATTGTTGAAAAGAGAAGATTTTATTTAAATGCATTACCAAGTTGGAAATCTTCATTAAATTCTTATCCTGCACTAGTATGAACATATTTGATTTTTACTAATGGGTAAGCATGTCAGTTTTCTGTCAGCAACAAAGAAACTGTCAAGTTTCCGTTTTCATTTATTATGATAGTAACTAGCAGTCCTTTTATCCAGATAATATATAACTGATTTTATATTTCTGCCTGTTTTACGTGCATCCATTTTATGTTAAAAAGGACGTATAAAAGTGTACAAATAGAAATGTGCATCCAAAAAACTGTTTCATGTGCATCCAAAGATGTACAAAATATAGTGAAAGGAAGTGAAAACTCTCAGGTGGTCTAGAAAGTGGTGAGAGAAACACCAATGGGTCATACAAAGGTTATACTCACACTTAACATAATAAAACTTTGTTTGGTCCAGACAATACCTATGAGTTACCTATATTGGCAACTGATACAACATTTAAGCAATGGCAAAAATATATTTCCAAATATGTTTGGCAAGGCAAGAAAGCAAGAATTAAATACAAACTGCTGCTGGATATTAAAGAAAGCGTAGATTACCAAATATGAAATTGCATTTTGAAGCTTATTGTTTTAGTATTAATAAAAAATGGGTGACTAATAAGCAGTTGTTGGAATTGTAAGGACATGATTTAAGATTTGGTTGGTATGGCTATTTGTAGTACCATAAAATTAACGTTAATGTAGACTTTAAAAATAACTTTATTAGACTTGCCATTTTGAGAATTTGGAATAGGTATAAGGCAAAATTGTCTTCTAACATCCGTTTATGGTTTTCATCCCAAGAAGCTCATATGAGAAGTGAAATGATATTTAAGCAAAAACAGTTAACATATGCTGATCTGCTAAACTTTTCCCAAGGAGAATTTAAATTTAAAACAAGAGAAAATGTAAGAGTTGGAAGGCTTTACATTCCATTGGTTTCTCTATGATGAGTTAATGGAAAGTTTTAAAGTTTATAAGAAAAATAATGAATCTGAAAATGGTAAGACTGAATTTGATGTGGAGTTGTGTATAAATCATGATCATATTATTGCTAAGATGTACAAACCTTTATTGAAAATGGATACAGATGATGAGTAAGTTAAAGACTGTATGATAAAATGGGTAAAACATTTTGGATATAATATATAGTTGTATCAATGTATTATCAAGTTGTATATGGAAGAAAGGGTTGAAATTTATATTTAATTATAATCTTTAAAAAGTATTTATTTTTTTAAAAAGATGGTTTGCTAGTATATGATGTCAGATAAGCTGTCAAAAATGTACAAGGGAATTTCAGATATTTGTTGGAAATGTAATCAAATGGAGGGTACACTTTTAATCTTTGGTGGACATGCAAGAATACTAGAAAATATTGGGATCACATATATATTCTGATTTAATAGATTTTAAAAATGAATGTAAATAGATTTTTCTTGGGAGTTTAAGGAACAAGCAAGTGGAAACATCTTATGGAATTTTGCTTTTATATATGACAAAAGGGGTCCCATTTACTGTTTTCCATGGGAAGCTAGCTAGGACACTTGTGGTTTAGAAGTGGATCACAAGCATACAGAAGGTCCAAGGCTCAATCTTGGTCTTCTATCATTCCAAGAAGGTTTGAACATTTCAGCTTCTGGCTAAGCTGTTAGGCTTAAGCAATAAGCTCTCTAAGCAGTTCTTGTTCCTCTTGCCTTCCATACAGTGATCAAAATAGTGTTGACATTTAATCAGCTTTAATTAGTACTAGTCGCATTGCAAGGTTATTCAATGTTTCATAAGCATCTGGATAAATCCTACATAATCCGATTGGGCAGACATCCACTGAGACAAGTGTACTCAGAAAAGAAAGGTCACAGCCACAAGTTCATAAGAAACACTCTAGGAGATTGGTGGTAAATTAAGTGAATGACTGTAAGATATACATAAAACTAGAGCAAATAAGATGAATCTGTGTACCTTGGTAGAAAGTTTACTAAATATGGGAAAGTGGATAGAGAAATTTTACGAAGTGCAAATATTGATAAGAAAGGCTATGGGTAATGGGCAATCTGTTTTGGAGATTGTTCACTGAAAGAAATGAAAATGACTGTGCATAAGAATGGCTTCTGCCTACTTGTTGTATGGAAGTGAAAACTTAGTATGACAGGAGAAGTAAGCACGAATGGGTTACTTAAGTTTTGGTGAGGACTCAAGAAAAAGATTGGAGATTAACCTGTGCTTATGACTGTGGACTGAACACATAAGTGAGTGACTAGTATGAAAGAAGTATATTGAGATTGTTGAGAGTAAAAATGAGGATCCAACTGCAAAATAAATATACTGCAGGAGAAGTAGTAAATGAGTCTAGGGCAGGAGTTTCAAGCTCGCTGCCTGAGGGGCAGATGCGTCATGTGCTCGCCACACCACCCCCATTTTAGCAAAGGGGAAAAAGTTGTGATACGTCACGTGATGACAATATAATGATGAAAGTTTGCCCCCCCCCGGCCTAGGGGAAGGGTTAAGATCGAGAAAGTCATGGTATGAAAGAATTGGGATGTATGTATGTGAATATATTTATACGTGAATATGCTTCATATTCCATCTCAATTTTTAGTGTTTTAAGCATGATCTAGTCTATACATTATGCCATTGATTGTATTTGTTTGCTTCAGAAATACATTTCAAAATGAAAGTCTATGAAAGTAGGAACTCTTTCAAAGTCTTTCTAAGTGGGAACTAAACACTGTTCCTTTAACAAAAATATTCTTATTTTTTCCATTTCACTTCAGTATTAGCTCCCTATTCTTCTTCCACATTATCACAATAGACCTTGGCAAACAGATGAACTTTGATTTAAAGATGAATCGGGAGACATTTCTTTTAAAAATAAAACATTATATAGATTTACAAAGATCAGTGTCTTGAGTAAAGCTATGCACAAAAAATCAATTTGCACATGCAGTTTCTTAGGTGAGAATCAGAAACAGTTTCTGATTCCAGGGACCTGTGAAGGAGAAAGCGAAGAATGGCATTAAAAAGGTATTCTTTATAAATGCTAAAAGATTTATCAAGGGAATAACACAGATTTCAGCTAATATAAACAATGATTGCTCTGAGAAGAAAATGGGTAAAGGAGGGGAGAAATGTAAACAAACACAGTTGTTCCGTGGATTGTAGGCAAAGATGGAAAAAAAAATCTGTCTTGCTATGAAAAAAGTGGCAAAAGTTTAGTTACTGTCAGCGGGGGAAAAAAGTACAAAACAGGTTTGAAATATTTAACAATTTAAAAGACTATGAAATGTGACATTATTGCACCAGATGACTTATGAAAACTATATTTTGATAAGAAGCCCTGATACATATTCAGCAGGGTCTAGGACAGCTTGCTGTTGCCAACTTGTCATGGGCATCTTGCCACAGACATCTCACCCTGGCAAACTCGGCATGGCCAGTTCGCCACGGGAAAACTCGCTGCAGCCAACGTGCCGCAGGACAATCCACATGGGATAATTCAATGCGACAGATGTTGTATACCACTGTTTCTTCAACATTATTTTCATTTTCGTCAATGTTGAAGAAAGAGTGGCAGATATTGTTTTGAGTTATTCCGTATGGAATTGTCTCGAGATGAATTGCCTGTGGCGACTTGGCCACAGCTAAATGGCTGCACTAGGTTGGTTGCGGTGAGGTGGCCATGGCGAGTTGGCCATGGCAAGATGGCTATGGTGAGTTGATGACAGTGAGTTATTCCATTCTGCACAGAACATCAGAAATGAGCTAACTCTACTGATGAAGTCTAGTTCTTCTGTTTTGAATTGAAAACTGTATTTGCAACTCATCATTTCATTTATAACTACTGACATGAAAAACAGTAGCTGTTAGGCCTTTTACTCTCTGAATAAAATTCAACATATGAAGGACAGAATGAAGTTGCACTGATGACTTCACTGAAAAGTCAGATCCCAAAAGTATAGTTCAGTTGTCTACAGTGAAATAGGTGGGTTCTAGATGCAAAAGTTTGATAAGATTATAATTTATCTGTACATGATGAGCTGTATTTTCCAGGATCATCTTCAGGAAGTAGAAAAAAGGGCAGTTTGGGATGTGCGCGCAATACTGCAATGTACATTTCTGTACATGCATGCACATTCAAGATGTATGAGGTTTACATCTTAATGCTCTTTTTGCCATCCTGACGCCTCATTTGCTCCATGAACATTCCTGGTTTCTAGACAGCCCTCATAGAAACCTAGCACTTGAACAGGATCAGAGTGTCCTAGGAAATTGAAATGCTTCCTATGACAACATCCTAGACTGGCTGGTAGCAGCGGCAACAGCAGCAATGGTGGGGGAAGGGGATAGTTTTGTGCAAGTGGCAGGTGCATGATATGAAATTTCATTTGTGCAAGTGGGAGCTTCATGTGTGAGTGTGCGCACCTGCTGCTGGCACAAATAGAGTTTCGCGTGCTCACCTGCCCACCCGCTGCTTACATGGCCGCTGCCTGTTCCCAACAGATCACAGCCGGGGTTTGGGATCCCTTATTCTAAAGCATCTGATAAATTGACCTTTATGTAAAGAAGGCATTAATTTTTTCTGTCCCAAAAGATGTTGCTATGTGATTCCATTCATACAAAATCATAACAGGTGAAAAGTAGACCTCATCTATTTGCATAGAAGAGCCAGAAAATCAAAGCATAGCAACTTCCCAAACTGCTCAGGTTTCACATAGGATAAGTGCTTTGAAGATTTCTAATGTTCTGTATTTCTAGTCTCTGAGCTCTCAAGATTCAAAGCTCTTTCTATTTGCCTATTCCTGAGTCAAAGGGAAAGTTTAAGGGGAGATGGGTGGTTTCCAAATTTGATAAATAAGATAAAAAATAAAAGACCATGATGCAAGGCCTAAGATCTCCGTATTCAGACAGTGTATGTTTTGCCAGGGCATTTAGTGTGACTGCTGATAATCCATCAATACAAATATGTATTGGGGATCCCTTGGAAGAAGAGGCCTGGCAGGAAATCTTAAATTATCCCCTCAAATCTACTGGTTTTGGTATTTATCTTTCTCCTGACAGCTTTGTAACACTTTTGGGTATGCAAAAACTGGCTGTTCTGTGAGGTCCTGAAGACTGTGGAAGGCTATGTGAAGTGTGAAAATGAGTGATTCTACAATCTTGTGATGCTCTGGAAGTTGCTGTTATATCCTGTTATGATACTGCCAGAGTAGATAGAAGGAAAAAGTTGGCATCTAGCAAGGTACTTCTCTAGAAACTTTTAAAGACATTTAATTGCTTCCTCAAGAGCAAACAATCATTAAAAAATATTTTTCTTTTTAAGAAACAGACTTGACACTGAGCAAAATCCTATCTTTCCCAGTACAGTATTCTGTTGTTCAAGGAGAGAAGAGATTGTTTTAGTTATTTATGATCAATCATTTGAAGGTGAAAAGATCGTAGTATTTAAACACCCTGAACAATAGGAGGTTGCTGTATTTGAGAGGGATGGTGGTGGTGGTTGCCTTTTTAATTTTTGTGGGCTTGTTATTTCAAGGTTGGCAGCAAGCAGTGTAAAGAAGAAAGGAATAGATTCTTAGTTACCATGGCAACAAACAAGGAATTCAAGGCCATAAATTGATCTAGGATACCAATCTGTTTGTCACCAAAGCAACTCTCCCTTTAACTAGCACCATTGTTTGAGTTGAAAAACCTATGCTGATCTCCAGTGCTTCCATACAGTTGAACATTTTAGTTCTAATTTTTAAAGCACCGGATGATTCATTGTCTAACCAACTGAGGACCAGATTAATACGAATTTCTCACACTAACTTCAGCAAAAGAAATCCTCTTAATATTTGGGGGCACAGCACAGCACTAATATGTTTGTTGACATACAGAAGAGAACATTTTCTTGCATTGTCCCTAAGCTATGGAATAAAAATAAAAACTCCCCACTACTCTGCCTTGAGGAAAGATGCTCAAGACCTTAGATTTGTACAAAATATCAGATTAAGTTAAAATGAGGCTGGGTAGTTGAGTCAATCTTACTGTGAGAAACCATGTTTGCTTCTGAATGTTGTGTAAAGTTTATTATCATATTAATAAAGATGAATTCATTCAGACAGGGCATTTTAAGTGAATGCAATTTAGTGTGTTACCCAGTATTTGAACTGGATTAAGTTGATTTGAACTTTTTATAAAACAACACTTAAACCATTTTAAAAGGTCTTATTAGCTCTCTTGGCAACCCTGTTGGTCAAATGGCTCAGTATAAATTGAGATAGACAGATAGACCAACCATATATAATTTTGGGTATTGTTTATTGTGGGAATGATGCAGTCTCTTTTAGTAGTAAAATGGGCGTGACCAAAACTCCCTTTACATACCTAGTCATTCAGTTTCCAACTCAGATATGCTTCCTTCCTTCATTAATTACCATATTTTTCAGAGTATAAGATGCACTTCTCCACCTTAAAGAGGATGAAAATTTGGGAGTGTCTTATATATTGAATGTAGCCAAAAAACGCAAGGCATGGAGGAGGCGATGATCTGTGGCAAACGCTGCAGCCTGGAACAGCTGATTGGGGGTATTCCGGGAGGGTGGTTCACCTGCCAATTGGCTGCTCATGCTGAATAAGGCTGCTATTTGCTATAAGGAGGTGTCAGAGTTTGCAGCAGCAACCACATTCAGAAAGCACACATAAGTAACTGATTCAGCAGGATTCAGGATTTATATATAATATAACACATTAAGTAAATATACAATACCAAAAGCATGTTTTCCAACATGATAGTTCAGCAGAGGAGAGAAGTTTCACTTTTAGTTTTAGTTTCAGATATCAGCACAGCATGCAGCATTAGTACAGAACAAGCCACACCCAGGCTCCTTGCTGTCTCCTTCCTTGTTGCTCACACAGCAAATACTGTTTGTTTCCAAACAGCCTTCAACTCTCTCTCACACTGACAGGACGCTAGCCACATAAATACCATGGATGCTGGAAGGCAGAGGCAGAATATTTTTTTTTCTTATTTTCCTCCCCCAAAACTAAGGTGTCTTATACTACAGTGCATTTTATAGTCCGAAAAATATGGTAACCTTCAAACACTTTCCTTTTTTCCAAAATGACTCTACTCTGAGAATCTTCAAATACTTTTTCTTCTAGCAATAAAATTGTTCTTCTAACAATTTAATCCTATGCACAGCTGCTATTTATTTAGAAATAAAATCTATAAAATCAGTGGGGCTTATTTGCAGGTTGATGTGTATAAGATTTCAGCCTAAAAATGTTTCAGATATTACCCATTTAAGAAACATTTCATTTTAAGAAATATTATCAAATATTATTAGATAGATGAAGAATACATTGTAAGCTGAAAGCCAGTTATCAAGTATCAAAATCCTACAAGTGTGTTGGAGTAAATGCAAAGTTGTTCAAACACTAATGTTTGAAATTGTTTTACACTGAAAGAAGATATGGGAGGATTGTTCTGAGAGTAATTACAGAAGAGATGTGCAGAAATGATATTTTCATACATGTCACAACAAAAATATAGATGTTGTTAATAATTAAGCAGTAATTAAACTACAATAATTAATTAATAATTAAACTACAAATTCATGCTAAGTACTGCAGAAGTTCCCATCTCTTTATATAAGAAAAAGAGTGCTGAAACAGACCAAAATGTTATTTTTGTCTCTCAAGTAATGTTCAACACAGATAGTCCACACTTAGCAACTGCCTCTTGTAGCAACTGTTTGCTGGACAATGACAAAAAAGTAACTCTGTGACCAGTCCTCACATTTATGAGCTTCACAGGTCTGTAAATCACAGGAAAGCTGAAGGAAGAGCGTAATCCCAATTGTGGTGCTAAACTAGGACTACCTGTATTGACCAGTGAAATATCTGGGGATCCCAAAAGAAAAGGGAAATATGGAAACAATCTTCTTCGCTTGTTCTCTTTCAGAAATTGGAATGTTGGAATACAGGTAGTTCTCAGTTTATAACCAGGACCGGAATATTGGTTGTAAATCCCTGCAGTTGTAGATTGAATCACAATCGACCAGATGTTGAGAAGATGTTGGATAGCTATTTGTCTGAAACGGTATAGGGTTTCCTGCCTAGGCAGCGGGTTGGACGAGAAGTCCTCCAAGGTTCCTTCCAACACTGCTATTGTATTGTATTGTATTATAGATCAAATTTTATGACCATTTTTAAAATGGTGATAAAGTGAGTCACTGTGGTCATTAAGCAAATCACATGGTCATTAAGAAAAACATGCTGTCATTAGTTTGAATCAACTTTCCTCCATGGTGTTTTTTGTAAGAAACCAGCAAAAAAAGCAAATTGTGATCAGGTGACTGTGAGACACTGCAAATGGACATAAATGTGAGCCAACTGCCAAACATCCAAGTTGTTATTATGTGACTGAAATGGTGTGTGTGCGACATTTGTGACAGTCAGAAGTGCATTACAAGCCGTAAGAGTAGTAACTTTGGACTGTCTTTATACAAACAGTCGTAAATCAAAGACTACCTGCATACTGCTTCAGAACTTAAGATTCCATTGACTTTTCATAAGGCTATAATTACTGTGAAATAAATAAAAATATTGGGGATGGGGAAATGGAACTAGATGGCTTTCTGATGAGAACCACAGTTCTACATTAGCTTCTTTACTATACACCATTGCTCAGTTTGTCAGAAGCCACTTATGTGAGCATGAAATAACCCCCAAAAATTGAATGCTAATAATTATAGTCATTTGGTGTTCAGATCAGTAATAAACAACTAACAATAATAGCAACTACAATAGTAAAATAATACATACTGTAAGGGACACATTCATATTGCACTTCCAAGTACTTGTATGTTCCTGGACAAGGATCAGGAAAGACATCTGGGCCAGCAACCACTGCACATTGGGTCCGGTTGCTACACCTGAAAAATGAAAATAAAAATGAGAATAAAAATTGGAGTAACATAGCTAATGATTCCAAAGCAGAGGTGGGTTCCTCCCTCTACGGTCCGGTACGTCAGAAGAGAGTGAAAATCTGGCACACCGGATAGGACCGGTAGTAATAATGGTGGTTTGGCCATGCCCCAAAACCTGTTATTCCATCAGAATCTTCATCAAAAGGTTTTTAAAAAAAAGTTTTTTCCCCCTGCCGGTTCAGGCAAGGGGGAAAAAAGCTTTAAAAAGTGAGTGAGAGAGAGAGAGAGAGAGAGAGAGAGGGAGGGAGGGAGGGAGGGAGGGAGGGAAGGAGGAAGGAAGGGAGAAAGAAAGAAAAAGAAAGAAAGAAAGATAGAAGGAAACTCATTTTTCAGTCGAGAGATTCAGCAAAGGAGAAAAACAAATGCTGTCGCTTTAAATTGGAACTGAGCATGCCTAGCTGTGGATTTCTGGGAGCTGAAGTCCACACGTCTTAAAGCTACAAACTTTGGAGTCCTGATTTAAATTGAAAAGCTGCTCGGAAGGAGGTTTGCAAAGTGACATTTACAGTAGCAGTTATTGGGGAGGGGGTTGCTTCCCACAGAGGGAAGGGAAAAAGAAAGAAAGAAAGAAGGAAGGAAGGAAAGAAAGAAAAACAGCACAGCAATTTAGGGCTAGAAGGCTACTCAGAGGTCATCTAGTCCAGTGGTGGGTTCCGGATCCATATGAATGTGCGCAGCGCGTGCACACACGTGTGCAGCGCACACATGCATCTTACTGTCCAGCAACGCCTCCGCTAGCCTCTGCGACGCCTCAGCAAGCCTCAACTGCTCGGTGGAGCGTTGTGCAGCCGCTGTACACGCCATGCACATGCGCGGAAGCACCGAAGAACTTAAAGACAGGTAAGGAGCATGGGCAGGTGTGTGGACCCTCCGGAGCACTGTACCGGAACAGTACCCGGTGCTCTGGGCAGGCTCTGGTTCACCCATACTGGGGCATACCGCCTGCAACTCACCACTGATCTAGTCCAACCCCCTGCTACAGCAGGAAACCTTACATTGTCTGGGTTATTTTGGTGCCTCTAACAGAGAGAAAAATTGTCAGAAAGGAGAACAAGTTTACTAGGACAAGACTGCCATGCAGAGGAAGGCAGAGATAGTCCTTGACTTATGACTACAATTGAGCCCAAAATTTTCTTTGCTAGGCAAGAGCTTTCTTAAGTGAGCTTCACCACATTTTACCCAATCCATGACATCTCCTGGTGAGTGACATCAAGTTGGCCACACCCACCCAGTCACATGACTGCCAAGCCACGCCTACAAAATAGGTAGTAAAAACTTTTGAAACCCACCCCTGTTTCAAAGCCTGGGCAACATTCAGGCTAATATTTCATTTAATTCAAACATATTATGACTACAGTACATTAGAAAGATCTAGCCTTTTTGAAGACAAGCTTAATACTTGGTGACTTCAGACATGTACCCCTGGATTTTTCTTGGCAGTAATACTGCCATCTGTTAAAAGCAGAAAATCCTCCAATTTAACTCTGTAAAGTTGCTTGGTCAGTCTGTCGGTCTGTCTGTCTGTTTGAATATATTTTATATAGCTATAACTATCTCTCTATCTATTTATCAAACAACCAAACAACCATCCATCCAAGTTGCCTGATACCTTAAGGATGTACCACAATAATAAAAAAAGAATCAATATAATAATAATTTATGTCTAGAACAAGAAATTGCTTCTATTGTACTGTATTTAAACAATTATTTATCCCAAAGGTGCTTTTTTTTCAAGAGGCAACTGGACCTTCTGGAAAGAAAGTCCAGTTGCTTCTTGAAAAAAAAAGCACCTTTGGGACAACCTTGACCTGGATTAGAATCTCCATAGAGTAACAATTATTTAGTCTTCTAGTAAAAGTACCTATACTGATAGCAAAAAGTTTAACTTAAAACAAAATTCAAATGTGCTGTTTTAAAGACATTAGATAGATAGATAACTAAGAAAGATAGTTATAACTATATAAAATATATGCAAATACCAATTCAGAATGCTGAAAACTAATGAACAAAAATACAAGTCATTATTTTGTGCCTGAAAACAGAGCTGTAGATGGAATCAAAATATTCGGGGCATTAATTGTTATGCTTCAGCTCACACTAGTAATCAATAAGTTGGAATAAAAATAATAAAGGTGACCAGTTGGCTTTGCACTCAAAGTGGGAGTAGAATTCTTGGTTTCCAAGCTTCTAACTTAATGCCTTAACTACTACACCAAACTGGCTCTCTACTAACCTAAAGTGTATCCTAGAGCAGCAGTCCCAACCTTTTCACTTAATTCACAATTCACTTAACAGCTGTCTTGCTTAGCAATAGAAATTTGTGGCTCCATTGTGGTTGTAAGTGTACCTGTATTTGAAGAATTGTTACGTTCCCTTCAAAAACAAGTATTTTAATAAATATCTCAATGCAACTCCATTTTGAAGTTACTTTTTTTAAAAAAATAGTGTATATACCCTAGTTATTATATGGCACCAGTGACGTGCGGTGAGGTTTATGACTGGTGAGGCACTGACACAGTGCTGGGTTTCAAATATTTTTAGATTTGTGGACTTCAACTCCCAGAATTCCACAGCCAGGCATGCTCAGTTCCAATTTAAAGCGACAGCATTTGTTTTTCTCCTTTGCTCCTTCTTTCTTTTTCTTTTTCTTCTCCTTCCCCTCCTTCCTCCCTCTCTCCCTTCCTCCCCCTCTCTCAAACACACACACACACACACACACACAGAAGTTGGATTGGACTATCTCTCCTACCCCTTCCCTCTCTCGCTCACTCTCAAACAAACCCCCCCACACACACAAAAGTTGGATTGGATATCTTTTCCAGTGGCTTGAAAGCAGATCCTCTGCCATCCCCCCCATTCCCCTGCTGCCTTTCCCAAACACCTCCACCATTGCAAATGCAGCCTGCTGTCTGGGTGGGAAATGCCTGGAACACAATAAAGCCCACCCACCACCTCCTGCTGGCAGGCTGGGGTGAGAGGAGAGGCAGAGAAGCCAGAGGGGAGCCGATCTGAGACTTCCAAAAGAAAGAGGCTGGGGGGAAGTGTGTGTACTACAGCATGGCTCTTTGCCTGGCTTCCTGCCTCCTCCTGTGGTCTCCTCAATGCTCGCTTGTGCTCTCCCTCCCCAAGTGTAGTTTGATTGCAGGTGGAGCCACGTTGCCTTTTCAAACTTGTAATCAGTGAAGCTGGGCTAGATTTTTATATAGTTTTATCCAGCTGTGTGTGTGTGAGAGAGAAATGAATGGGGGCCTGGGGAGGAAGTCACTACACTTGGGGAGGGAGAGCACCAGTGAGGAGACCACAGGAGGAGGCAGGAAGCCAGGCAAAGAGCTATGCTGTAGCACACACACTGGCCCCACAACGTGGCTCTGCCTGCAATCAAACTACTCTTGGGGAGGGAGAGCACAAGCAAACCAGGGTCCTTCCCTCCAGCCTTTGCCCAAAGCCCTGCACAGCACCAGGAGGATGAAGTTTGAATTCCTCCCCCTCCCTCCAACCCACACGTACCTTTTCCAGCTTTTTTTAACAGTTAAGCAGAGTCATCCACGGTGAGGCAGTAACTAGCTCAGCTTTCTCCTTTTACTTTTTTTTTTCATGATGAGAGTGGTGAGGCTGTGCCTCACTTGCCTCACCTGACTGCACGTCACTGTTAATGGCACCCTGATTATTAAATGTCTATAAATTATGGTTAAGTACATTTTTATACAGAGCATCTCTCTGTATTTCATAGTTTTTATTAAGTTTTCACCATGGTTTATGGACTCAAAATGAGTAATTCCTTTTTTATTTTTCTGCTAATTGCCAATCTTATAAACATTTACTACTATTTCTATAACAGTTACCTAACATATATTTTCTCTCATATAAAGTCCTTATTTACTAACATGTTTTGAAATAGTAACAATTCCACAAACAAATCTGTCTCTCAACATATCCTAGGCAACATTTCCAAAAAATGTGATAAAAGTTATATCAGTAAAGTTTTTTTTTGATCAACTGTAATACTATTTTTCTTTCTTTCTCTGTCAAGGAATTTAAAATATTTCACTATTCTAGTTGCTTTTGAATTAATTTGCATAGATAAGAACATAAGTATCTCAGCAACATCGGTCTCAGGGAATGTAAAAAGGTATAAGTTTAACTAAAACACAAATATAAATGTTTCCCTTTCCTTCTCCATATATTAGTTATTTCATCTGCAAGAAAGCTGACCCTATTATGCCATATGTTATTGCCAGTCCCCTATCTCAGTTCCTCAGTTTTTTTTCCAAAAAACGACATAATACGTTTTTATTTTCTCTTTGATGTATAGTTACAGTTTATATTATATTTTCTATTGTGCCAGAAAAGAAGAAGCATTTTGTTTATCTGTAATATGAACAAAGAATCTGTTTATTTGCTTGAAATCTGAAAGGTATAATAAACAGGCAATTCAAGAGATTTGCCAAGTTATTTATTTATTTATTGGAATGTATTAGTAGTGGTATTTTTTATCATAATTTACGATCATTCCTTTTAAAATCAGTGTATTTAACCAATGTATGAAGAAAACACACCACAATGGTATGGGGGACTTTAACTACCCTGACATCAATTGGAAGACACTCTGCAACAAGCGGGAGATCGAACAGATTCCTGACTCACCTAGCTGACAACTTCATCACCCAAAAGATTGAGAAGGCAACTATGGAGAGCTATGCTGGACCTTATTGTTACTAACAGCAAAGAAGTGATAGAGGGAATTGAATTTGGAGGAATTTTAAGGGAGAATAATCATATAGAATTCAATATAAAACAGTCACAAGCAACAGAACACAATCAAACCAGTGTCTTAGACTTTAAAAGAGATGATTTTAACAAAATCAGAGAGACCTTAGGAAGGATTCCATGGATGAAAATCTTAAAGGGGAAATCAACTCAAGAAACTTGGCAAACTCTAAAAAATACAATTATAGTCTAATTCAGTTCAATACCACTAACAAAGAAAACCAAGGAAAAAACCAGCATGATAGTACAAAGAACTCTCAAACCAACTGAGGGGAAAAAAAGGATAAGTACAAAGAAATGGAAAGAGGGATTCATAGCTAAGGCAGAATACCCACAAATATCCTGACCTGCAAACTAAGGAAAGCTAAGGCTTTGAACCAAATAAGACTTGCAACAAATGTTAAAACAATAAAAACAGTTTCTTTCACCAAAATAAAAAAGACAAAAGTCAAAGATAGGTCCACTAATTGGAGAAGATGGCAAAGAAATAACAGGCGGTAGAGAGAAAACAGAACTGCTTAATTCATACTTTGCATCTGTCTTCACACAAAAAGAAAACAATACTCAATTCACCAAAAGCAGAACCTGTAAACGACAGGTTAGGAGTGCAAATTAATTATGCAAAAATAAGGCAAGAGAACACCTGTTATCTCTAGATGGGTCCTGATGGATTTACATCCCAGAATTCTAAAGAAACTGGTAGATGTGATTTCAGAACTATTGAAACATATCTTTCAATGTTCTTCGAATAAAGGGTGCTACCTGTGGAGTGCAAAAGAGCTGATGTAGTTCCCATCTTCAAAAGGGGAAAAACAAATCCAGGAAAATGCAGACCAATCAGCCTGACATCAATACATAGGAAGATTTTGGAAGAGATAACTAAGCAACAAAACTGCAAACACCTACAAACAAGCAAAATTATAACCAGTAACCAATATGGGTTCGTTTAAAACCGATCATGCCAAATGAAACTTATTACATTCTTTGACAAAATGACAAAATCAGTGGATCAGTGAAATGTTGTGGACATAGTATGCTTAGATTTTGGTAAAGCATTTGATAAAATAGGCCACAACCTATTTCTTTGCAAGCTAGAAAAATGTGAAATTTACAACACTACCACCAACTGGCTGACAAATTGTACTCAATATGTAGTCCTCAATGTAACTATATCTACATGGAGCGAAGTAAGCAGTGGGGTGCCCTGAGGCTCTGTTTTGGGCCCAATACTCTTCAATATCTTTATAAACTATCTAGATGACGAATAGAAGTTGTGGATGCTGCATCACTGGAGGCTTTCAAAAAGAGAGTAGACAATAATTTTCCTGAAATGGCATAGGGCCGTGATGGTGAACCTAGGGCATGCGTGCCACCGGTGGCACGCGGAGACATTTGTCAGGGCACGTGAGGCGTTACCCAGTCAGCTCCAGCATGCTGACTTCAGCCTTCCAATTCTATTATTCTATGTTCTAAAACATCTATACGCCCCGATGTAAAAAAGATGTGGAGACTCTAGAAAGAGTGCAGAGAAGAGCAACAAAGATGATTAGGGGACTGGAGACTAAAACATATGAAGAACGGTTGCAGGAACTAGGTATGTCTAGCTTAAGAGAAAGAAGGACTAGGGGAGACATGATAGCAGTGTTCCAATATCTCAGGGGTTGCCACAAAGAAGAGGGAGTCAAGCTATTCTCCAAGGCACCTGAGGACAGAACAAGAAGCAATGGATGGAAACTAATCAAGGAGAGAAGCAACTTAGAACTGAGGAGAAACTTCCTGACAGTTAGAACAATTAATCAGTGGAACAGCTTGCCTCCAGAAGTTGTGAATGCCCCAACACTGGAAGTCTTTAAGAAGATGTTGTATAGCCATTTGTCTGGAACGGTATAGGGTTTCCTGCCTAGGCAGGGGGTTGGACTAGAAGACCTCCAAGGTCCCTTCCAACTCTACTATTGTATTGTATTGTATTGTATTGTATTGTATTGTATTGTATAGTACTGAAAAACAGAATTTATTTATTTTTATCAATTATACTCTGCCATTCAGTATACCTTCAATTCCACTGAGATGCTCCAACTCTATCCTGAATTAAGGTATTACAAAGTTGTAAAAAGGGAGATTTTTAATACTCATTTCCATAGGATATTCAAGGAAAGAGTGAGCTATGTTAAATTTAATTGGTTTGACACCTAACTTGCACTGACTGCAATGTTTTACTAACTAGCTTTTCTAACAAGATGTTCTACAGTCAGAGTGGTAAAAAGATTATTTTCTGCTAGATTACTTTCCACTGCTTCTTTTTCATGGTATTTGAGAGATGAGACATAATTGTCTTATGATACTAATGCAGTCACAACAGTCTTATGACACTAATGCATTCCAGGGTTCTTTTTATTTTTATCAAATTTGTTTTCAATAGGCAACTCATCTGAGTTTTAGTTTTAGGAGAAACATATATTTCTATATTAATTTCATTCCTTTAGCAGACTAAACAATAAAACTAGTACAATTTTCTATATGTTTTAAGTAGAACTTCTAAACATTTAAGCATTGATAGCATGTTTGGCTCTGCAACCAAACAAGGCAGACAGAGACTTCAACGAATAATTAGAACTGCAGAAAAAACAATTGCTACCAACTTGCCTTCCATTGAGGACCTGTACACTACACGAGTCAAAAAGGGAGCTGTGAAAATATTTACAGACCCTTACATCCTGGACATATACTTTTTCATCTTCTACCCTCAAAATGATGCTATAGGGCTGGATGGCGAATCTATGGCACACGTGCCACAGGTGACACGCGGAGCCATTTGTCAGGGCACACGAGGTATTGCCCTGTCAGCTGGCCAGTGCACATGTGCGCGCTGGCAAGCTGAGTTCAGCCTTTTTTTAAAGCCATTTTTCGCCTTCCCCAGGGCTCCAGAGGCTTTATAGGAGCCTGGGGAGGGTGAAAACAGCCTCTCCTGCCACCCCAGAGGCCCTCCGGAGGCTTCAGGAGCTTCCCCGAAGCCTCGGGAGTGCAAGAAACCGGCCCTATGGGCAAACCGAAAATTTGGGAATGGGAACAGACTTCCGGTTTGCTCATAGGGCCAGTTTAAGCCCTCCAGAGCCTTCAGGGGCCTTCCAGAGGCTTCCCTGAAGGCTCCAGAGGACTAAAAACGGCCCTATGAGCAAACCGGAAGTGACTTCCGGTTTGCTTGTAGGGTCGTTTTTTGTCCTCTGGGGACTTCAGGGAAGCCTCCTGAGGGCTCCTGAATGCTCTGGAGGGCTAAAATTGGCCCTACAAGCAACCCGGAAGTGACTTCCGGTTTGCTCGTCGGGTCGTTTCTTGACCTCCGGAGACTTCAGGGAAACCTCTGAGGGCTCCGGAGGGCTTAAACTGCCTTACAAGCAAACCAGAAGTCTGTTCCCAAATGGACTCAGGCTCCCAGGCTCCTATAAAGCCTCTCAAGCCTGGGGAGGGTGAAAAAAGCATGCAAAAATGGGGGGGGAGCGCTTGTCATGCGCACATGCGCACTGGGGGGTTGCACATTGCATTATGGGTATGGCATGCCCGTGCACAACCCCGCGGCACTCCCCCCATTTATGGCACGTGAGCCAAAAAAGATTTGCCATCACTGCTATAGGGCACTGCACACCACAAAAACTAGACACAAGAATAGTTTCCCCCCTCCTGAATGCCATCACTCTGCTAAACAACTAATTCCCATAACAGTCTTATTTACTAAGACTGTATTATTATTATTATTATTATTATTATTATTATTATTATTATTATCATCATCATCATCATCATCATCATCATCATCATCATCCTTCCTATTACCTATCTCCTCCCACTTATGACTATAACATGTTGCTTGTATCTTTAGGATTTATATTGTTTTATTTGTTTCCTAGTATGATTTGATTGCTTATTAGTAACCTATGACTATCACTAAGTGTTGTATCTTATGATTCTTGATGAATGTATTTTTTTTCTTTTATGTACAGTGGGAGCATAAGCACCAAAGATAAATTCCTTGTGTGTCCAATCACACTTGGCCAATAAAGAATTCTACTCTACTCCACTCTACTCACATTCTCCATACTTTTTATATTTTGCATACAGAAATGATTGAAGCTTCTGAGAGAAACACTGTTTGCAATTTGATCTGTAAGATCCATCTTAAACAGTGAAAGGTTTTGCCAAGCAATCTTCTTTTTTATTTCTTTCCTAATCTGCAGCTGCTGTGGAGTAAATCAGTCAAACAAAATGAGTTTTCTTTGCAATTAATGCCAAGAAATCAAGTCTTTCAACCGATAATCCCAGGATTTACATGATTCAATCAGTCATCAGCTGTAGTTTATGAGATGGCTTGTTTGGCCTTGGGTCCAATTGGATCAGCGATAGTACCTATTCTTATTTCTTCTTTTCTTATCCTTTATTGTGACAGCCATTGTCACTTTATTGGTTTTGTGTGCCAGCTGCTCTTAATTTGACGGAAATGAAAGTCAAATCAAAAAGTAAAATATAAGGAAAATACGGGTAAAAATTATAGAATTATTAAAGTTGAGAGACAGAAAACCAGGATGCCTATAGAGCTATCTTAGAGAACATTTTTGAACTACAATCTTAGAATACTTCTATGTCTACTAGTTGCATTCATGGCCAAATGCCCCCAATCTAGTACTTTTGTAGGTGATCCATTATAAGCAGCACAGTGTCATGTGAATGGGTTTCCTTGTATTAAGATAACAAATGTCTTGCTTCCAGCTGGACAAGCCAATCTTCACTTGCTGGAGAACTATACAATATAAAATTCTGCTAGCTGATCCATCTTATATTGAACCACATGACAGCTAAAGCACTTCCTAATGAGCACAGTCCCTGACTCAAAGAAGCACTTCACATTTATCTATGTCAAGAACCTGGTCTTGCATATCAATGTGATAGACTCAAAATACCGGAGAATTTGTACTACAAAAATCAATTGATACATTTGCTTAAATGTAACTGGAAGCGATTGCTTCAGTATTAGCACATAAATAAGCATGCAAGGATCAGAGTCACATTAAGCTTAAAAATAAATGTGAATGCCACAACATCACAACTCCTAATTCTAAAAAACAAAACAAAACCAGTTTTTCAGTTTTTGACATATGAGATGATTTCTGATAATATAAGATGACTGTCTATTTCTGTAAGAGATAAATCTGATATTGAGTTATAAATATAAGAATCACAATAATCAGATATGCTTACAAATTTCCACTACTATCATTTCTCCCTCTCTCCCCCAATAAATAATACATCTACTTAGAATCCTACAACATAAAATCCATATCTAGCTGGCATTAGTATCACTTGTATTTAATTGTTTAGTTCATTCCACTGATGATTTATATCATTTTTAACTATGCAAACTATTTATTTTCATACATAATTTTTGCTATCATAGCCAACAGCATCTTTTACATACCTCTCAGTACTTTTTCCCAAGTTTTTCTACAAAACGAATCCTTCCCTTGGGCAGGAATTGGACAAGAACATTTTCAAGATCCCTTCCAACCATATCCCCCCATGATTCTATCATCTCCCTAAATACACAATTTTATATAATTGTGTACACGATTGTTAAGCCAAACAGCATCCTGAGATAGAATTATGATATAGAATGAATCGCATTCCCAATAATCAAAAGTGGTTCACATTTGGAAAAAAAAATCTAGCTATCCTGAATTAAGTTGCAAACACCAAGCAAAAGCTAGGCTAATGAATTACTGATTTCTCTCCTTATTCCCATTCTGGATTTGTCTTGCTATTCCAAAAGTTTAATTTCATTGCTGCAATTACCATTTTCTGAGAAAACATAACAGTTCTGCAGTGGGAGAAAGCTATTTCATCAGACTGCACAATTGAAATAAGACTCAATTATTTAAATAGCATTTATTTCCTGCTAAGCATGGTTCTTGTTTGAACTGTCAGGAATGAAAAACAAATCATTTCATACTGAAACCTTAATTCCTTTATAAACAATGTAATGTAGTGTAGAACAGTGGTTAGTGAGACTTTTGAAGAAGGATTATAGAAGGATTCTGAATTCTAACTTGAATCTACTTGAATATTGGAAATGCAAATATAAAGGTAAAAAAGGAACTTTTTATCATTTGTGGTGGACATTTGATAAAGCAAAGAAATATCACAGTAAGATTCATATTTTAATACAGAAAATTCTTAAAGCGAATATGAAGCTAGAATCAGAAACTTTTTTTTGTTTTAATGAAAAAAGACTTGGAAAAAAATCTGGAACTTTGACATTATATATGTTGACAGCAGTAAGATTATTTTATGCATAAAAATGGAAGGACACTCCATCCACAATGGATGAATGGCTGCAAAAGCTGATGGAGTTAGCAGAGATGGCTAAATTGACTGCTTTGATAAAAAGAATAAAACATAACTATGTTTTACTTCTACTTGGAAACTGCTCCTGGACTCTGTGCTTGAGATGGAAAAGAATGAAACTTTGATTCTGGGGTTTACCAATTAGATAGATTTGTTGATATAGAAGTGGCTAGATTATACTATTATATAAAAGTAAAAGGTTGAGGCTTGATATTACTATCTTTTACTGCACCAAAGGGAGTTAGAGGTCAACACCTTTTCTTTCTTTTTCCCTTATTTTTTACATTCTTCCCTTCTCTTTTTCCTTCCCTATTTTTTCATAGGATTTGTTTTTGCATTTTTGTATTTTATATTATAAACTAAAGCAAAAGAAAAATTGTGAAAACCAAGAAAAATACTTCATTTGAGGACAGGGGCTACTACCATGACAGTTATATATCTTCTATCTACTATAAACAGCTTCGGTGATCCTGAGGATAAGGATGTGCATTTTGCTGGCAGGGTTTTGCTCTAATGTTGAGACTTATATTCTAGCTTTACTACTGGGGCTCACTTGGCACAGAGCTATGCACTGCCCTACTCCAAAATGAGTCCTTATTACTTTGAAACAGAAATTATTAGGATTTGTGCTGAGGTTCTCAGAAGCCACAATAAAATGAGCAGTTAAAAACATGGAAACAAATATTGTTCTGTTCAGAGAAAAACTGTCCCAGGTTTACGTAACCACACCATTATAGCAGAGACAAGAAGCTTTTTCTCTTCTGAATGGGGAATAGCTTGAAAAGGCACAATGTTACAGAGCTAAAGTAGTTCACAAAAAATGCAGATCTTTTTTTGTGAGACAGGAACAGGTATACATAAGAGAGAAAGCTCTGAGGCAAGCGTTGCCCATGAAAGCAGCAAACTTTTGAAAATGAATTGGAAGAAATGTTTTGGAGTCTTTGCAAGAGTAGCATCACTTTGCTAGTCCTAACAGCCCTTTCATTATTTTCTTGGCTTCCACATGAGCCCGAAACTATTATGCTGCTTCTTTAAAAGTTGCATTAAAGATACGCTGATGCAATGATTTGATTCATTAAGGCAGTGGCATTTCCCCTAGATTGTATGGAAGCCTGGAGAAAGAGGTGTCTGTTTTAATAAATAGCCGAGACGTGTATTTATCCAAGGTGGAAATAACTTCTTTCAAATCCTGTTTACAGCACCCAGAGCCCTGTTACCTAAAATTATCTCAGGACAGAAAAGAAAAGGAAGCAATAAGTATTCTATCCACCAATCAAAGCAACCCATTTGCCAGATCTTGCTGCTTTCATCCAAATGGCAAAAGCAACATCAGGTCGCCCAGTTCCAACGTTTTTGTATATATACATGATGTCATGACACACATACAAAAGGAGTGGAGCTTGTGTCACAGCAGCACAGTACTGCTGCTGCTGCTGCTGCATTCTGCCTCCTTGCCTACCCTGGGGATGCCGCTGAAGCTACCCATTATAGTGAAAGCATTTAAATGTCAATTTTGAGTTCACAGAAACTATTTCAGGGCAATACTATTAAAAACCGCTCTATCAAATTTATCCAGGAGTACCTACTTCAAGGTATCTAATTTTCTAATTCTTCCTGTCAATGCACATAATATTCCTTCCTAACTAGAAAATAATGGCAACAACAACACACTAACAAATGCAGGATCAGCCGAGAGGCAGGGACCTCCACAAAAAGCATGCAATGGTTAGGAGGACCATTATTTATGTTCAATTTCAAATAGTTAAATTACAATCGTGTACACCACAGAAAGCATAAATGGTGCCATTGAGCTTGTTTTCAAAAGAGAAGGAAATCCAGGGAGTTAACAATCTCTTACAGTCGTCATGGCTGTAAAGCCTGAAAGCAGGAAATTGAATCAAATATGACAAATTGCTGGCAATGGTTTCAGGAGCTATCAAAGTGAATACGCCCCTTGATAGGAATGATCAAAACAAGACAGTCAAATGTAGTATGTTTCACACAAGATTTTAAAAGAGAAAACAGAACATTTGTATTGCTTGTCAGAATATCTTTTTATACAGTAAGATCAAAACAGAGCATCTTGCAGTTCAATTTTGGTCCAGCTTGTCTCGTGGTGCCAAGTGTTTCATGTCTCCTTGCTGGTACAATATGCATCAGTCACCATACTAAATATTACTGTGACAGTGAAATATCCTAAACTTGCTAGAATACTTACTAACTCTTACATTAGAATTTAAGAACCCAACCATTCCTGTTCAATTGCATGGATATTGATCTACCAAACTCCTGTTTTTTTTTAAAATCAGGAATTATTATTCACACTTATAGACCGCCCCCTCTCCCGGAGAGGACTCGGGGCGGTGTACAGTCACTAAAATACGTTGTAAAATACATACATAAACAATTAAATTAATACTGGTGAAGGAGGTTGTGAGACTGTAATAGAATAATAAATATAATACGTTAAAAGCCTATAAAACCCCAAACCCAATTAAAATAAATAAATTAAATCCCGGGAGGTAAAACTAAGAAAGTGCCAGGCCAGCTGATTGAAATAGGTGAGTCTTTAACTTTTGCCGGAAGGAACGGAGGTCGGTGGTAGTTCGAATGTCTGGGGGGAGGTCATTCCAGAGGGTTGGGCCCATCACAGAGAAGGATCTACTCCTAGGTGTCGCCCGCTGGCATTGCCTAGCAGACGGCACCAGGAGGAGCCCCTCCCTGTGTGAGCGGATAGGTCGCAGGGACGTGTGTGGTAGGATGCGATCCTGCAGATAACCTGCAGGAACTCTGGCATAAAGGGGGGGGGCTTTTTTGAGCTCTGTCCATGTGCCACCTTTGACTCTCCTGGTGTAATTTCTTCCCCTACTCTTACACCTCAATTAGAAAATTTTCTAAAATTAAAAATCTAACAAAAGTGCCAGGTGATCACCTGTTATTGCTTGGTTACTGCTTCAATCTTTTATTAAAGAATAAAGTTCTCTTTATTCCTATATTCTTCAGTCAAGAAGGGCTTTATTGTTAACTTATGGAGTTTTCTTTATTAGGTAAAGTATATTTTAATGTTTATACATTTTATCATACAATAAAAGACACATATTTGGTATCTATCTTTCTAGAATTGGAAAGCAGAGGTTATTTAACCAACATGAAACATGCTCATATTTCAGATGCTTCATCAGCATTCACATACATTTCAGGGCTTAAGAATTTATTTAAAGTCATAAAAATGAATGATGAAATATATCCATGTAGAGAGAAATGATCTAACACTTGTTGTTTGGTTTTGCAGTCAGAGTTCCTGTTTTAAGTTTGATTCTTTGCTGTCTTAAGTCTGATTCTCTATTTTCAGTTCTCTATCATTTTTTAAAATATTGCATTCCTACATGCTTGTTCTTCAAAGTGCTCACCTCATTTGTTGGAATTACAAGTTGAGTCATTCATATTTAGGTATTCAGCCTGCAATAATGTACAAGTTAAATCCTGTGGTCTCACTGCTGTTCAGCATAGCTTTATGCAGTTAATGAAGTTGGGGACATTTTCAAATCTCTGAAATCATAGATTTGAGTTCCCACTCGGAAACCCCATTCTGACTTCCTGCTTCTCCCTTTGCATCCTTCCTTTGTGAATATTCAGTTCTGAGCTTTGCTGCCCTCTTCATATGTTCTAGTATGACAGGAGTGTCAAACTCAAATTTCTTTGAGGGCAGCATCAGCATTACGGTTGCCCTCAAAGGGCCAGTTGCATGTAAGATTATGACTATGACTAAGACTCTGACGACTTACAGTGGCTAGGTGGGCGTGGCTGGGTAGGAGTGGTTCAGTGGTCACAGCTGGCTCATCGCAACCAGGTGGGTGTGGCTGACTCAAAGCCACTCAATGGGCGCATCTGACTTGGGACAGCTGGGTCGGGATGGAACAAGTTGCACCGGATAGCTCAATGTGGGGATAATTGAGTGCTCCACAAGCTCCTTGCCTCCCCAAACTGCTGGCAGCTAAGCGCACATGCACACAGACCACCACATTCCAAGTTTGGGGACTTTTATCCACAGAGGAAGAAGAGGGCCTTCTCCCCAAGCCCAAGCATGATTGGCAGTTTGCAAGCTCAGATGTGGATACAAGTTTCTAAACTTGGAATGGGGTGTGTGTGTGTATGTGTGTGTGAGTGTGCATGTGCATGCATGCGTGCAGCACACCAAAGGATATGTTCTTCTACCAATCCCAGACATTGTAGGCGTTTCCCTGTCCGGTGCCCCCTCTCAGCAAAGCAGGAGGCAGACGCTGCTGCTGCATGCAGAAGCATGGAGGAGAAAACTTTCAGGAAGCAGTTTCCCCCGAGTCCAACTTCTGCCTTGACATGTCTCTGGAGAGCAAGAAGAGGCAGCAGGGAAGCAGCGCTCCCTGGTCCTGCATGTGGGAGGCTGGCCCTTCATGAAAGGGAATCCCCATTTTTAATCATATGTGGTAAGGATGCTGGCTTTTGGGGAGAAGCCTTTCCTCGTGCAGCTCCCCTCCACCCTGTCCGCCTCTCCAGAGATCTGTCAAGGCATACGTTGGACTCGGGGGAAACTGCTTCCTGAAAACTTTCTCCTCCACGCTTCCACCTGCAGCAGTCCCCAGGGAGGGGGGGAAGGCAAGGCTCGGAGAGGGGATCTGGAGGT
Organism: Natrix helvetica; assembly: GCF_964273705.1. Lineage (NCBI taxonomy): Eukaryota > Metazoa > Chordata > Lepidosauria > Squamata > Natricidae > Natrix > Natrix helvetica. The sequence continues at coordinate 112,633,239 of NC_138552.1, read as the reverse complement.
CTCCAGTGTAGGAGGGCAACACCAGGGCAAGCACCAAAGCCTTATCCACCAGAGGAGCCTCACTGTCCCTCAGGCCACGTGGAGGACTCCTGGATGGCAATGTGGGTGGCCCGGGGCCCTGGGTAGCAGAGAGAAAATGCACTGCCTGGTCCTCAAGCTCCCAGGGCACCAGGACCTTGCAGCCCAGCCCTGCTTCCCCAAGGGGGTGCTCAGCTGTGTTTCCCTCCTCTTCGAGGCTTCTGCTGCTGTGCTCACTCTCCTTGGCCAGGTTGCTCATGATGGGTGTAAGATGGCAAAGTGCCTGAGTGAGAGGGAGGCCCACTCTCCCTCCTTATGAGGAGACCCAACTTTGTAAGCAAAGCGTCCTCAGCTGTAGGATGGGAGACCACCAGGATAGGCCAGGAGGAGGGGAAATGGGATGGCAAAAGGACAGCAGGCTGGTTGTGGCCAAGTGCTAAGGCAGGACTTTCCTCAGACTCTCCCTCCCTCTCATTCCAACTCCCTCACTACCTCCCTCCTTCTGTCCTTCCTTTCCGTCCCCCTCCTTCTCATTCCCATCTCATTCCTTCCTTCCTTTCTTCCTTCGTCCCCCCTCCCTCCTTCCTCTGCGCTCAGATAGGGACAAGGGGAGGGAGAGAGGGTGGCAAGGCTGCTGATGGCCAGGGAGTCCCCTAGGACCAAGGATGGGAGACAACCAAGAGAAGGCCAGTAGGAGGGGACAAGGGGAGGGAGAGAGGTGGCAGTACTGCCGGTGGCTATGGCTTTCCCACGCAGAGGGCCATCCTGTTGAAAGGGAAGTGGTCGCCGGCTGTGGGGCCAGCAGGTAGGGGCGGGGAGTGAGTGGGCGATGGAGGTGGTGGAGGCACTGGTAATGTGTGTGTGTGTGTTGCTGGGCTCTATGTTCTGCTCTACTACAACTTCATGGTGGCCACCCGGTGCCAGAACGCAGTTAGCCTGGGGGGTGGGGGAGATGGTGCTCATCACAGGTCAGCTGTGTACTGGCCCCCATGCATTTGCTGCCTCCTGTGTGTGCACCTAGATGAAGTGCACAGCTCAGTCAGGCTGGGGTGGGCTGGGGCTGAGGCAGTGAGGGACGGCCCCTTGCTGTCTCCAGGGTGGCCCCACAGGCCAGTTCTAACATTGCAGGCCGAATGTGGCCAACGGGTCTTAAGTTTGACATGTCTGTAGTATGACATCCTCCTGATGAGATTGATGTGTGCTAAACCCTTCTTTCCCAGGTACTGTAGATTTTTAGCACATTTTTTTAGCATATCCAGGTTGTTATTTTTTCCTTGCACTGATGATACTTTTATGATGGTTTGATGAAAAAACCACCTATGCCTCTAGTTTCTTCACCTCTCTGCTCCAGGCCTTGCTGTCTTCACAATTCTTTCAAAGCTAGTCACCATCTTCATTCAATTTCACATGGATCAAGAGGAGAGGAGAGTTGGCAATGGTTTAAACAGTCTTGGTAACCACATCCTATATAAAGACATCTGGAAAACAATATACCTCCCGCAGCATCATATCACGCTTGCTCATAGCTGTCTTAATTAGTTCCCTTAATACCGAATACCACCACTACAACATGCCTCCTCTTCTTTTAGGGTAGCTCTTGAATTTCTTCAGTTCAGGAAACACAAGTCTCTCCTACAGTATTCTGTGGCGTTACTTGCTCAGATAATAATGACTCAGTGTTTCATGCTTCAGCAGAACATAATTTGAAACATTTAAGTATTTAGTATTTAAGTATTAAGTATTCTAGCTGTAGGAACAAAGTAGGAACAAAGTAGTGTGCAGCGTACAACCTTGATCTCTTGATTTTTACCTCAGGGCCAGAAAAGCAGATGAATTTTTATCTCTGGGTCAGAAGAGCAGATCAAAGATACTCAGTGAAAGATAATCATTACTAGCTCCAAATTCAGAAGGATCTTAACAGACTTGAGCATTGGCCCTATGCAATAACATGCAGTTCAGTGGAGAGAAAAAACAAATGCAGATACAGAATAGGGAGTTCTAGGTGTCTTACTAGATCACTGCTTAAATATGAGCCAGAAGTATACTGCAACTGCCCAAAAGGCCAATGCTAGGCTGCATCAACAGATGGAGAGCATCAAGATCACAAGAAGTGATAGTACCCTTTATTATTTCACTAGTAAGGCCACACTTGGAATACTGCATCCAGTTCTGGTCACCATGGTGCAGAAAAGATGCTGAGGCCCTAGAAAGAGTGCAGAGAAGAGCAACAAAGAGGATTAAGTGATCTGGAGCCTAAACTGTATGATGAATGGTTAAATGGATTACGGTAGGTATGTTTAACTTAACAAAGAGAAGACTTATGAGTGACATAATAGTCATCTTCCAATACTCGAAGGGCTGTCATAGGGAAGAAAGAGTCCATTTATTTGCCAAAGCACCTGAGGGCAGGATAAGAAGCAATGGATGGAAGCTATTCCAAACTGGAAGCTAGAGGAAGATACAAACTGGGCAGAGGGTTAGATTAGAAGATTTTTAATATGCCTTTTAGTCCTATAATTATATGATTGATAAGTTGTAGGAAGACTGTCAAATTTTCACACCTTTCTGAAAATTAAATTTCCATTCTTTAAAGATATTCAGACTGAACACATTCTTTTGGTGCATTTTGGGAAGCTTGAAAGTGGCATGAAAATAGGAAATCCCTTGGAGGAAAACAACTTTTATTCCTCACTCTTAAAGCCTCACAGAACCCGTGAAACAACAGCTGGATAGATCAAGATATGACAATATATGTTTCTTCAGTTCATATTCTCTAGTTGAAAATCAATAATCTTGTTCAAGAAAAAGAAAGTTTTTGCTAGTATAAATCAAGCAAGTTTTAAGGAGAATTATTTGTGTTAAAAAACTAAAATGGATTGAAGTTTATAGTTCTTCTTTACAATATCTCAAATATAAAAGAAGTTGTAGTTCCCTCCTTAATCAAACAAGTCAATTGAGCTCTAGTATTTCTGCAAACTCAGCCATCTTCAAAATTCTTTTCTCCATTATTGGTGTTTCTATAGTCTTTCATCTCTATGCATATAATAGCTTCACTGCAGCTGTCATATATAAAACCAATTGTCCATGAGCCTATTCTAGTTGACAGTCCATAAGTCTTAATAAGAAAAGTTCTGGTTTCACCTGAAAGTTAATTTTAGAACTCTCTGCATCACCATATGTATTTGTATCCAGTATCTTTTCACTTTCGCAGAAGTCTACCATTCATGATAAAATGTCCCTTCAGCTGTTTACAAAATTTTCAATAGTGATTATGCCCTTTATTAATCTTAGGAAATTTCTAAAGTGTCGTATACAAATTTAGAAGTTTTCTTTTAAATTGTAAGACAATTTGAATTTATTGTATATTCTGAAACAATTATTATGATTTTGTTATAGCTTTTTCCAAAATTGATGGCCTTTTGCTATAATTATTTTATATTTCTTATTACATTTCTTCAGATTAGTTTTCATTTAAACATATTATTTGGTTATTTTATTTAATATAAACAGTTAATTATTTGTGAAGTCATTGGGAAGTGAGACAGCTCCAATCCAATTAACCATGCATAGTTGGATAATCTTTCCAGGATATGCTAAGAGAATATTACCATCATCACCATCAGTGACGTGCGGTGAGGTTTATGGCTGGTGAGGCTGGTGACATCATCAGGAAGGCAGGTAATGGGACCACGTGTGCAGGAGGCTGAGGCTGTCTCAGCCTCCCTCCTGCACACGTGGTCCCATTCCCCGCCTAGGATTTTCTGGGTCCCTATCCTAACCGAAGATTAATCAAATCTGACCCCGCTTAGTTTTCTTGGAATCAGCCATGGCTTTCTAAGTGCTACGTTTAATATCATATCACAAAATAATAATTGTAAAAAAAATACATCTGCTTTTTCTCTCTCTTTCAGCAGCGCAATTCTTAACAAGGCGCCGGCCACCACTCGGTTTCCAGGATCCTTTTGCAAGTGAGCTGACAGGGAAACGGTAGCCGCCGATACAAAAAGTCCGTCACACTTTCTGCTTTCGCGAGCAACTTTCTGTAAACCCGCTGTTGCTCAGGGCGAGGAAGGGAGCCGCTTGCGCATGCGCATTCACCCTGGAACCATGAGCTTCGGCGTCAGAACCCCACAGAAGGTGGGGAATGGGACCACGTGTGCAGGAGGGAGGCTGAGGCTAGAGGAGCCTCCTGCACCTCCCTCCTACACATGTGGTCCCATTCCTCGAGGCTCCTCAGCACCTTTTCCCTTTTCCCTTTTTTTTTCTTTTCATGATGAGAGCGGTGAGGCTCTGCCTCCCCTGCCTCCCTGACCGCACGTCCCTGATACAAGCTTTTAAATTGTGAATTATATTTACTTATCCTGATTATCCTGATTTTTTTTCATTCAGTAACAACTAAGCAAAACAATAAGCAGGTGAAATGCAACAAAAGGCCAACATCTGTAAAAGCTACAGTCTGAATTATACACTAAGCATCGTAAATTGTTTTTTTTCCAAATATAAAAGTTAAAGAGGCAATTTAATTCGGAAAAGATAATATGAAAAGGATGGCACAATAGGAGGAGGAGGGGAAGCATGAGGAGGAAGAATAATAATTATTTCTTGGTGATGATTGGGATAGTATCTTATCTGAATCCTTTAGCCCAAAGGAGTGCAAAATTTTCCACTCAAAATGAGGTGATTTTGTACCAGAAGCTCTAAAATTATTTATAGCCCAATTATAGAAACAAATGCTAGTTTTGCCAAGTTTGAGAAAATAGTATTAAAATGTCTTACAGGCTTCTTCCAAGCCTTACTATTGTCCAAGGTAGTCTTTTGTTTGGAAGGAGGACCATCAATGATGAAGGAAGAGTCTGTTTGCCTGTGCTTAACTACCTACTTGTTGAAATTAACATTCTTTGCAGCTGAGTTTGCACATGTTGTATTTATTGAGAACTTTCATTTGAGCTGGATAAGGTCCATTTTAAGGAACCTGTTATCATACAGGTCTTTCATCAACGCTCAAGAGACTCTAGCAGTGAATCTTGGCTATAGAACAGCATCATAATTTAGGAAGAGTGCTTTAGGGAAATGTTAGAGAAAAAAACACTAAGGGAAACTGAATTTCAACTGAATATCAGCTAGTTTAACTTTCCTGTTTTACCTGTGCTCAGAAAATGTCAGTAAACATTTTCCAGGGCATATCTGAATATTTTACTATGTACTTTCTTAAATGAGGGATAATAATGCCACTTGTAACAAGTGGCCCTGAAACCATTTGGGAACATTTGCCACCTTTCCCTAAATTATGATTTTTACAAAGTAAAATATATTAGGACATAATTGTATCCATTGTTCAAAAAGAAAAGAAATGGTTTGGGGACAATATGAATGATCAATTCAGATAATCCCTTTGATAGATTTAAGAGCCATTTTGGTCTAATGGTTAAGGCCAAAGGTAGTTTTCTGCCAATTCAGGCAAACCGGGAGTGGCCACGGCGGGAGGCTCTGCCCACCCATCCGGACACTTCTGCGCATGCAGAACCGGTAATAAAAAAAATGGAAACCCACCACTGGTTAAGGCATCAGGCTAGAAACTGGGGGATAGTGATTTCTAGTTCCATTTTAGGCATGAAACAAGTTGGTGACTTTGGGCTAGTCATTTTCTCTCAGCCAAGCTCACCTCACAGAGTTGTTGTTGTGGGGAAAATAGGTTGGGGAAGGAATGTTATGTAGGAAGTTATCACCCAGCCCTCTCCCAGAAAAATGAAATATCATAGGAAATATTGAAAAGGCAGAATATTATATTTCCTGGATGTGAAAAAGGGAGAAACACATTTTAAACACAAAGTAAATTCCTGCAGCTTCCGGCCCATCCCCACTTTGTCAATGGGCCATTAAGAAGGCCAAGGTAGTCCACTTTACATAATAAAGAGTTCTCCCCTTCAGCTCCAGGGGGATGGGTGTAGAGTTCTGGCAGTGACAATGAAGGCATTATAATACAAGCCTTTACTCAACTGACCACATGGCAGCTGAAAACTCAATCAAACCTGAATTCAAAACTCAGCCTAGAGGGTTGCCCTTGCATGGGCCCATGTGAGTCTGATAGCCAATCAGGATACATTTCTTACACAGGAACAGGAAACAGATAGGTGGGGCCGAACAGATTATAAAAATCCCTGCAAGCCTTTCTTCACCCCTGCTCTCCTCTTCTCTTCCCTTCTCTTCTTCTCCACCAACATTGAAGCATGTGATCACCTTTTCTGTTCAGGACTCAAGCCATGTGGTCCTGTCCACCATTAAAACCATCTTTCCAAACAGCCTCCATGTCTCCAGTGTCTTCTTCCCCACTTGGAGCCGAACCCAGAAGGAAATTTCTTCCAACAGTTAGGTATGTTCACCGCAGTGGTGGGTTCCTCCCGGATCGCACCGGATCGCGCGCGCTCCCTTTCAGCGCTCCACCTGGCTTGCGCGCTCCCTTTCAGCGCTCCACCTGGCTTGCGCGCTCCCTTTCAGCGCTCCACCTGGCTTGCGCGCTCCCTTTCAGCGCTCCACCTGGCTCTCGCGCTCCCTTCCGGCGCTGAAACCGGAAGTACAGTTTTGCCCGGCCCTGGCGAAGCAACGACGCCTGCCTGCGCTCCACCAGCTCGGCTGGGAACGGAGATGTTTCCTCAGCGGAGCGGAGCGCCTGAAAAGTCTTTTCAGGCGCTCCGCTCCGCTGAGGAAACATCTCCGTTCCCAGCCGAGCTGGTGGAGCGCAGGCAGGCGTCGTTGCTTCGCCAGGGGCGGGGCAAGACTGTACTTCCGGTTTCAGCGCCGGAAGGGAGCGCGAGAGCCAGGTGGAGCGCTGAAAGGGAGCGCGCAAGCCAGGTGGAGCGCTGAAAGGGAGCACGCAAGCCAGGTGGAGCGCTGAAAGGGAGCGCGCGCGATCCGGTGCGATCCAGCAGGAACCCACCACTGGTTCACCGCTTTAAGTTATTTTTAAAAATAATAAAGATGGGATTAAATAAAGTATATCACCTATTTATGTAACATTTCTAATTTCTTTCCTTTACTTCAGTACTTTTAATATAGGAACTTTGAAGCTAAACTAAATGCAGTTGAAAAGAAACAGAATCTATGTTGTAGTTTAACCACAGGATTTGCTACATTTCATTCTTGTTAAATTATGGCTTGACTACATTTTTGCATTTAGTGAGTTTTGTTGAAAATTTTCCTTGATGCTTGTTGCACAGCTCTCCATTTAAATATAGTAGCATATTCTTTGATACTAGCTTTCATTTCCCTATTTCCTAGTTTAGGTCGACATCTAGAAAAGAAGCAGCTTGGGACAATAATTTAGCTTTGGATTTGCTGTAAATGTGCCATCTACATGAAACAAACAGTTAGCTCACTAATTATTTATAACACCAGGGTTTTTTGACTTATGTTTTAGCAGTCCTTTTTTTTTTGCATTTTCTCTTTTCTGCAACACATTTTTACTAAAATAATAACAATACAGAAAATGCTTAATCTTGCTGTGCAATGCTTGAAGAACAATACAATCATTTAGTAATCAATATGAAACATCAATGACACATGTGTACCCTACTATATCTTACATAAAGAACAGAAAATAGATGCACTATAATTTATTCTTCTAAGCTTCATTGATCAGGCACATTTCGTCTATATTGCATTCCATTCATTTTACAAAATATAAAAGATTTCTCCTAAACTCAATGAATGAAATTCACAGTGAATTCCTGAGAATGCCTCCTGTAGTTGTTGATCATCCACAAACTCCTTCACAAAGAAGTTGTGGATGCTCTTGCCTCCAGAAGTTGTGGGTGCTCCATCACTGATAAAAATAATTATTTTTGAATGGAGTTTTAAAAGCTTCT